>NW_006383013.1:2869833-2908185 GCF_000327345.1 Myotis davidii | reverse complement strand
ACAAAGCCAAGATGAAAGGCTGACTCTCCTGCACTTGGTCCCCAGTCCCAGCGGGCTCCAACCCACCCAATCCCTCTCTCCTGACACACAGAGCTCAGAGGGAGCGGGGTGGGGGTGTGGAAGGGGGAGCAGCTCACAAATGCACAGACTCCCCCTGGTCCTGGGCAGTCTGGAGCTAGACCTGGCTGTCACAGCAGGAGCTGGTTCTGAGTGGGAGCCACTTTGCTCAGCTGCCTCAGACAGGGGCAGGCCTCTTGTGCCTGGTGGGGCTGCTGTGGCCCAGTCACAGAAGGGCTCAGGCCTGGTGAGGAGGTCCCTGAAGTGTGGGGCAATGCTCCCCCCCGCCCCCATTCCTGTTCTTCACTATGGGCTGGAGCCTTGTTCCTGGTCTCATCAGCAAAAACCAGCTCTACTTGGTGGGAGACTTTGTGGGGGCTGGGCCATCCGTCCTGGGAGACGGTGCACACGGGCTGGCCTGGGGAAGTGCCATTCCCCCAGAAGTCGGGGCTGCTGGATGGGACGGTGACACTTAGGGCAGAGGCAGCCACTGTGTCTGGGCCAGTCTCCGCAGATCACCTCCCAGGATCCGTGTCCAGCCTGTTGTGAGTGCCTTTGGAGGAGGCGAGTAAACAGTTAGGGGCTCAGCCACAGGCCTGTCCCCAAGAGCCATTGGCGCTGGAGAAAGAGGAGGGTGGGGGGCTCAGGGAGAGGAGCTGGTTCAAGGCACCCTTGCTACATGCCTGTGCCTTCCTGCACTTCCTGACCAGGACCCTTACCTGGCTGTGTCCCCCACAAGCCCTAGGCCAGTGGTCGGCAAACTGCGGCTCAGCAAACCGCAGCTCGAAAGCCACATGCGGCTCTTTGGCCCCTTGAGTGTGGCTCTTCCATAAAATACCGGCTCTTCCACAAAATACCAACTTCTGCGCATGGGCCACGAAGTTTCAATCGCATTGTACGTGTGTGCCCGCATGTGGTATTTTGTGGAAGAGCCACACTGAAGGGGCCAAAGAGCCGCATGTGGCTCGCAAGCCGCGGTTTGCTGACCACGGCCTTAGGCCTCTCGAGGGCAGGGAGCATGGGCAGGTTGCTCTCACTGCAGCCCAGTGAAGTGTGAGCCCTGACCCTGGTTTATGGGCATAGATTCCCCAGGAGGGTAGGACTCTGGGGCTGAAGTGCACACAGGCCCCTTGGCTGGAGCCCCAGGCGGGGCTGGGTGTTGTGGATAAGGTGGGGCCAGACTGCACCCCACTTGGTTCTTTCCTGCCCTTCCTCAGGCTGCCCCTGGGTCTGGGGATCTCCAGGCCTCCCTGTCCCCTGCCCCTCCTGTCACCAGGCTGGTGTAGCCCAGTTACCTTAGGCACCAGCCTGTCACCTTAGTGATTTCCGCTTGTCTTTTCTTCTAATTCCCTGAGCAAATATTGAACATCCAGAGAAACATCCGAATCCTGAATCCTGGACATTGGGCGGGGATAGAGGTGGTAATGCAGCTGGCTACTCCCCGTGGGGCAGCTCAGGCAAGATAAACACACGTCAGCTGCAGGTTTCTGGCACAGGGAGGCTGCTGAGGGGGTGGGGTGCCCCCCGGGGGCGTGTAGGACCCCTGCCCTCAGAGGATTCCTCCAGGAGGGGCGTCTGTTGTATGACTGTGGACTTCCAGAACAGTAACACATGGGCTGGGTCTTTTCTGGGGCCAGGGCAGCCTGTCCTATTTCAGCCTCTAAGGGAAACCATGCCTGGCAGTGAGCACACGTAGTAGGATTCAATCCCCTGGCGTGACTCAGAGGCAGCTCAGCTGAAAACACAAATGACCTCAGAGCAAGCTTGCCTAATTTCGTGCATGGCAGGAACCCCTCATTCAGAAGGGGAACCAAGAGGCTCTGGTGGCCTCCCTGACTGGCAGCTTCTTAGATGCATCCTCCCTGATAGAGGCATTGCTGGTGCACCTGTCAGGGGACCACCCACCACAATATGCATCATCAATGTGTTCTGGGTGGTTGTGCCAGTCGAGTTTCTTACTACAAACAGCAGAATGGATTCTGAAATCCTTCAGCAGAGAAAAGATTTATTGGAAGGATTTTTAAAAAATAAATTTTTATTGTTTTTTTAAAAAATATATATTTTTGTTGATTTCAGAGAGGAAGGGAGAGGGAGAGAGAGATAGAAACATTAATGATGAGAGAGAATCATTGATGGGCTGCCTCCTGCAGGCCCCCTACTGGGGACCGAGCCCGCAACCCAGGCATGTGCCCTTGACCAGAATCAAACCCAGGACCCTTCAGTCCCCAGGCTGATGCTCTGTCCACTGAGCCAATCTGACTAGGGCTGTTGGAAGGATTTGAGGATGCTCACAGCAGCAGCAGAAGTCTGGAGACACAGCTCGGAAGATGAGCAGGACCCAAGAGATGCTGGGCAGTCAGCATCATTGCCTAGGTCACACCACAGGGCAGTTTGCTTAGAATGCCTTTGCTGTCACTACCCGCCGCCATCCATGGTGTGATGGTGGTTCATTTTATGTGTCAACTTGACTGGGCCACAAGATGCCCATGTAGTTGGTCAAACATTATTCTGAGTATGCCTGTGAGTGTGTTTCTAGATAAGGTTCACATTTGAGCAGATTGCCCTCCCCAGTGTGGGTGAGCCTCATCTAATCCGTTGAAGGCCAAACATCAGAGGAAGGGGGAATTTTCTCTCTGCCTGACTGCTGAACAGGGACATGGGTCTTCTGCCCTTGGACTGGGACGTACACCATTGGCTTTCCTCATCCTCAGGCCTTTGGAGTCAGACAGAAACTTACATGTTGGCCCATATATACTCCGCAGAAAGAGAATTTCTCATCGTCAACCCCAAAGCAGGAAAGAAACGCTCTGGATGGTCTCGGTTTCGCCTCCAGAGCTCATAGAAAGATGCCTCTCTCTTTCCACCTCTCCCCCCAACCCCTCCCCTTAACTCTGCAGAGCAGGAGGCTGGCCTCTATGGGCTGCATCAGCTGAACTTCCAGGCCTCTGCCTTCCGGTTGGGTTTCTCTAATAGGAAGAAGAGATGCAGGGCAGGAGGAGAAAAGTTGGGGGATTTGCTCCCCTTGCTTCTTCCCTTTACAGCTATGGCTCTCTCCAGCTTTCAGTCACCTCTTTTCCTGTCCCATCAGGGTCTTCACCATTCCTTTTGGTTCCCCTTAACCCTGGCCGCCCTTGGCAAATAGTCACTTGCCCTGTTGGAGAATAATACCTGTTTCCTGTGGGGACCCCAAATAATATAGTAAGTTTGGAGCTTAAGAGGCAACAGAGCGCCAGTGAATGCCCACAACACAACGGTACAGATGCACAGTGGAGGCAGGCAGCATGGTAAAGTGGCCAGAGTGTGCGTGGACTTTGGAGACAGAGCAACTAGGGTCTGAATTCTCAGCCCAACTCTTACTGCCCATGTGAACTTGGCCAAGTTCCTTAACCATGCTGACCCTTCTTTGCTCTTCATCTGGAAAATAAAAGTTAACCTTTGTCTCAAGGGTTTGTGAGAACTGAATGAGAGATTTATTAAGCACTTGGTGTTTCGGAGACCAGTGACAGCAAAAAGGATTCATTTTATGTGCCAGCCCCAACTGGTCAGTAAGGGGTCTTTGGCTCTCTGTGTTGAGAAGAATTCTTGACATCTCATCTTGGTCTGGAGGTGATGGGCACAGTCAGGATTGATTAGCGATGTCTGTCACATTGTGGACAGGGAAGTGGCAGTAGGTTGCCCTTGCTTTCTCTATAGCAGACACTCACTTAATGGTACCTATTAGTTTTCCTATTTTTTGCTCCTTAGGAAGGGAAGTAGAATTCTGCTGGGGTCAGAAAGGCCGGGATCCTGTTTGACCATGTCCATTCCCAGCAGCTCTGTCCAGGGCCTGAGTCATTGCGCCACCTCTCCTGGCACAGCGCAGACATGCCAGCACTGCGGCCTCTTTTCTTTAATCAGCAAACAGCTTTGCCCTGTCTAGGATGTTCAAGGTCTTTCTCCTGGGACCGCCTCTTGCTCTTTTCAACCCTCAAATGCCCGACTTGATCCTCCCTGCCAACAGATACAATTTTCTCTCTCTCTCCCCCATGGTCACCACCTCTTTCCCCTAGGAAGTTATGGGAGTAATATATATTGACTTGAATTTCTCCATCCTTGTCCCTCCATTTTCCAAATCTTCCCCATTATCTCCTGTCCCAACCTTAGGGACCCAACATTATCCCAGCATCACATACCAGAGCTGGTTGAAGATAGGAAAGGTATCAGAGAAATAATGGCCACAGGCATCCTATGATGCAAGCTGGAGCCTCAGTTATCACAGTCATCTCTGGAGTAGCAAGAAGGTAGAGGGAACAAGGAACCCTTTTCAAAAATAATCTCTAGTTTCACTGGTACATAGGAACAACCTTCATTTGTATGATTACAAGAAATATTTATTGAGCACCTACTATGTGCCAGGCGGCAGTGCACAAAACAGATATATTCTCTGCCCTGAAGGGGAGACAGATCAGTATAACTGAATGGGTGCTGGGCAGTGCAGTCATGCTGAGATGGAGATGAGCACAGCAGGGACTCTAATTGGAGTGCATGATGGGACAATCAGGGAAGACTTTCCTGAGGAGGCAGCTCCTAAGCAGAGGCAGGAAGGATAAGAAAGCTCTTCCAGCTGGCAGTGGAGGCACCATATGCAAAACCCTGAAGGTGTGTGTGTGTGAAGAGCTGCCTATTGCTGGCAGGTCACTGTGGCTGGGGCTCAGCTGGAAGGGAGGATGTATTGCAGTAGAGCCAGGTAAGGAGTCCAGATTTGCCCAAAGTGTACACACCCCTTCCCCCTATGCCTTGTGAGTCATTGGAGTGTAGTGAGAGCTGATTAATGCTAGAGGTGGGTGGACAGGAGCTGCGGAGTCGGGGGAGGGGGGGGAAGGGTGGAGGCAACCTGATGAATGAAGGCTTTAATTCAGCTTTACTGATAACTGGCCAACCCAACCATCAGGTGCAATTTTGGGTAAAGCAGGCACTCACTTGGGCATTTTCTTTCTCCAATGACTAAGTAGGCTTGCAATTATCCCCTTCTCGTATAAAGCCCCTAACACCTCCCCCCCCCGCCCCTGTTCAGACCTGCTTCTTTTTGGGAAAATGGGAAATGGTGGGTCTGTGTAGCTCTGTAGAAATATGTGTAGCTATATGTGTGTGCCTGTGCATGAAAGTGTCTCATAAATGCGTGAGGAAGTGAATAAATGGGAGTGTGTGCTTGCATATGCATGAAAACGTCTTTGCTGGTGCCACATATGGGAGGATATGTGCATGAGACTATATGCCTCTGTTTATGTTGGGGAACATGGATGCATGCATGTAAACCTGTGTCCAGGAGAGACTGTGGGTGGTTAAGAGTGTAGGGGACTGTGAGGTGTGTTTGCAGTATGCATGGGGTTCTATGCAACTGGCCACCATGATTGTCTTTGCAGGAGAGAAGTTGTTGAGCTGAGAATTTATATTAACCACAGCAATGAAATGCTGAACTGTCTCCTTGCTTTCCCGTCTTGCGCTCTTGTAATCCATTCTCCACCTAGCAGCCAGTTTGAGCTTTTAAATTGCAAATCAAATCACATCACTTCTAAACTGAAAACCCTCCAGTGGCTTCCCACTGCATCTGGAATAAATCCAACCTTCGGACTATGGCCTACACAATGTGTCCCCACTCTGGTCTTTGAAGCGTTGTGATCTTATTTCCTCCCACTCCTCGGGCACCCCCTGCCTTAGCTACATAGGCTAGAGCCTTTGCACCCAACGACCCCTTTGACACTCAGTGCTGTCCTGGCTCCAGGTTTCAGCCCAACATGTATTATCAGTAAAGTCTTCTCTGACCTCACATTTTTTAACTGGCATCCCCCACCCCCATGTCCCATCACTCTGACTTTTTCTCCTCCCCAGTGCTTGGTCAATTAGATCAGAAGCAGATGTTGAGACAGAATTAGGTGTGCACTGGGGTTAGCAGGGAGCAGCCCCTGAGAAGAAATAGGGAGAATGTGGGTTGGGTGGGGCAGGTGGGGCCATCAAACCACAGTGCAGATCTCATAAGTTCTCTGCCAGTCCACTGGAGTGCCTGGAGCAAAGACTGCTCATCACAGGAGTTCTCAGTTAGGTGGGAAATGGCTGGACGCTATACCACATCTAGCTCCACCAAGGGCTGGAACCATCAACTTAACCTTTATCATAAGTATGTAATTATAGAAAAAAATAGTATATGTAGGGTTTGGGGGCAACCAGGCTGGCGGCGGGGGGTGGGGGCAGTTTGGGGCGATCAGGCCAGCAGGCAGAGGCAGTTAGGGGTGATCAGGCCAGCAGGGGGGCAGTTAGGGGCGACCAGGCTGGTGTGGGGAGGCAGTGAGGGTTGATCAGGCAGGCAGGCAGGTGAGCGGTTAGGAGCCAGAGGTCGGGATTGGGCCTAAACTGGCAGTCGGACATCCCCCAAGGGGTCCTGGATTGGAGAGGGTGCAGGCTGGGTTGAGGGGACCCCTTCCCTTGCCCCCGTGCATGAATTTCATGCACCGGCCCTCTAGTATACTATAAGATTCTAACTATATGGCATTGTAGAAAAGGCAAAATTATTCTGTGATATTGCAGTAGTGGATATATGTCATTGTACATTTGTTCAAATACATCGAATATACAACACTAAGAGTGAACCCTAAGGTAAACTATAGACTTTGGGTGATAGTGATGTGTCAGTGTTACAGATGCACCACTCCGGTGGGGATATTGACGGTGGGGGAGGCTGTGTGTGTGTGGGGTGGGGGTGGAGGTGGGGTAGCAGTATGTGGGACACCTGTGTACTTCCTGTTCAATTTTGCTGTGAACCTGAAAATGATCTAAAAAGTAACGCCTATTAAAAAGGAAACCAAGAAAGAAAAGAAATCCTCGTTCTCACTGGGCTTCTTCCTCTTCTCTCCCCATCCGCATCCTTTCCTCCTGCCATCCAAGTGTCTTCTGACCTCCTCACAGGGGACATGTTTGCGAGGCATGTCTGCCTGCCTGTCCTTTTCTCCCGGATTTGGCTGGATCCTTTGTTAAAGATTTCCAGCTCAGGGGCCAGCCTGGCTGGGAGCTTCTTCCTCTCTGCTGACCTCGCAGCCCCCCACCGCAGCCTCCTCCCAGCCCACTGACCTTCTACAAAGAATGTCACCAACAGCTGACAGCCAGGAGCTGCTCTGTAAGCCGTGTCCTCGTATAAATGTGTACCCTGACACCCAGCCGAGGGGAAGGCAATTCGAGATTGGACAGAGAAGAAGAGAACCCTGGAAAACTCATTAGCACCACCTCCAACCAAGCTTAATCTGGCCTCCTTTGGTGTCAGACCGAAGCAAGAGGAAAACACCCTCCCTCTCTATCCTCCAGGGATGGACGTGAGAGGAGCCCACAGAGTGTGCACCCCACTTCCATTTCCCAGGCCTTGATGAAGACTTCTAGAGGCACTAAGCTCTGAAAAGGTGAGGCCATCTCCACCCCCGTGAGCAGTACAAATAAAATCAATACTAATTCACAAAGTAAATGTGAGGAAGTCCTTCAATATGTTTTTCCCCCTGTGGTGACTACTTTGAAGTTTTGTATTTTTTGAAATATCAAATATGAAACTCTCACATTTTTCCCTCCTCCTTTGCTGGTTCCCTAAGTGTGGGTTGGATCTGCATGCTGCTTTTATCTGTACGCAGCCTAGCTAAGCTGCTGGTGCCTGCCAGGCCTGCCATGTGCTGAGGCTACAGAGGTTGGTCCCAGGGCTGACCCTGAGGGCTTCAGGCGTCCTTCCATGGTGGGGAGGGTCACAGAGCCAGGTTCTTGTTTTGTATTGTGCAAGTATACTAGCTTGGGGCTGCCGGGGGGCTGGCGGGTAAGTAGGAAGCAAACAGGGCAAAGTCTGAAATACGCACTGGGAGGGGGCATTTTCCTTGGCTAAGGTAGCCCCGCTTAAAAATATCAAACAAGTCAAATCAACAGATAGCTGCTGTGGTCCATATTTAGGCAAAAAACTAGTTGGGCTGGAGTCTTATTACACCTGGGGAAGTAGTCCTGGGCTCTTCTGTCCTGGGGTGGGTCAGGTAGTGGAGTGGAATGGTCAAGTGTCCACTGTGGTGCTGCCCATCAGCTCGGGTACATTCCTTCCTCTACCCGACTCCCCAATTACAAATGGGCAAACTGAAGCCACGGTCACTGCCCGGTGATGGAGGAGCCTGTCTCTCTAACTGGGTCACTATTGAGGTTTTGCCTCACGGTGCCCCCAGGGCCCAGAGCCTAGGGCTCCTCATTTGTGACTTATGTCATCACCTGACTCCTTCCGAGGTTGGAGGGAAAGGTGAGCAGCCTACAGGCATTTATGTCAACTGCACAGTTAGCCCTACTATGTGCTGTGCATACAGGTATGTGCTTCAGTATATCGTCTCATCCACACAGCCTCCCAGCAATGTGGGCTTTATGGGCCCATTCTGCAGATGAGCTCAGAAAGGAAAAGAGACTTGCCCATGGTGACACACAAAGCATTTGGTGGGGACTTTCTGCCCCCTGGAAGGGCAGCTGCATGAGTGTAGAGCCTGCTGGCTTCCGGCTATAACCCCAGGTCACAGCACCTAGCGCAGTGACTGGTGCATCATGGGCAAGCAATAAATATCTAGTAATGAATGAATAAATAAATGATCAATGAACTTCTGGCCCCAAATCTGTGTTCTTTCCTGGTTTCCACCTTGCCCGGGGATATGGGAGCTGAGAGGAGAGGCTCTGGGTGTTCCTGGTGGGCAGGACTCCCGGGGCAGTGCCAGGGAGAGCGCCCGGTAAGGCTTTGCAGCAGGGCCAGGGCGCACACAGGGAACCCTTGCCCTCACCCTTGTCCTGCACAGTCAGTCCCGGTGGTCGTGCAGTCCCTGAGGATGCTGGAAGGAGTTCAGGGCAGAATAAACACAGGGGCTACATGTCCAGTGATTCAGAAGATCCTGCTGTGCTGGCCTCCCTCTCCCCAAACCATGTTGTTGCCATGGCAACTAGCCTCACCAAACCAGAGCTTGCTGAAGGCATCTCAATTAACCCCTTCCTGGGTCCTCAGTTACACTTGGTTCACCCAGCCACATGTCCTGGATTCCCATAACGCTGATGTCGATGGGCCATCAGAAGTGGCAGGGTGGCTCTGGGGGCAGAAGCGTAAACTTCAGGGTCGGAGGGCCTGGGTTGAATCTCTGGGCCAGTTGTGTAAATTTGAACACACTAGCAAACCTTTCAGGCTTCAGTTCGCTCTTCTGCAAAATGGACGCAGTGGTGTGTTCCTCACAGGGCTGTTGTAAGGGTTGGCTGAGGAATCACAGCAACACCAGCAGGTACTTGGCTCAGAGTGCACTGCAGTGAGTGCTGGTCACAGGAGGAGTTGCTTGGCGCACACAGCCAGTCCTCTCTCACCGCAGGGCCCCAAGCACATCAGGGGGCGGGCACACACGGTCACACACACAGAGCAGTGATTCATCTGGAAAAAAGGAAGCCCACAGCCACTCAAACTGTACCAGGCCTGGAGTTGCCCTGGGAGGTCCCTCAAACAGCCCATTTATTCACCTTGTACTCAAACCTCTCCAGCCTCCTTTGAGCTTTTGGGCTCCCAGAGTAGAAATGAAGACAGACAGAAGGAAGCTGGTGGAGAAGGTGTGCACAGAGATCTGGGCTGAGTGGGGTGAGGAGAAGATGGGACTGGGCTTGGATGTACTGGAGGTCAACCTGGCAGCCTGTGGGTGTGAGGCCACCTGCTGTCAACTCCATTGAGCAAAAAGGTCCCTAGGGGAGGCGACAGCAGGGAGTCGAGCAGACAGGACATTATTAATGGCCACTGTTTATTGAGGGTCAGCCAGGGGCCAGAGTGATAAACACAAATAAGGCCACATTCCCCACACCCGCGGCTTAAAGCATGTTGATGGCTCCTCCCTGCTGTCATCACAGGACCCAAACCCTCACTATGGCCTGGCCCCTGCCCACCTCTCAGCTGGCTCACTGTGCTCCCAGACACTCTGCCCCCGACACCCAGGTTTTCTATGGTTTTGGTTTTCAAAAAAACATGATTGGCCAGCCTGGGGGCTTTCGCCCACACAGGTGTTTCTCCCTGGTATGCTCATGTACATCTTTCCCCAGATCACTTATTGTATTTTATTAATTTTAAGATGCACGCTTTAAAAAGCCAACTTGTTACTCTGAAATAATTTCAGACTGATAGATGTTGCAAAAAACAGGACCAATAATTCCCATATTCCCGTCACGCAGGTTCTCCAAATGTTAGCTTTTTACTATATTGACTTTGGTACCGGTGTACCAGGTACTTAACTAGAGCCATCTCCAGTTGTTCTACCAATGCCTTTTAGTAGCAAGAGAAGAATTTTCTGCTCAGTTTACTATGTAAATATCTTGTTTCTTATCACCCACTCGTAGCACCTAGTTATGATTCTTGCCTAAAACAATATTACAGTGGTGGGCAGATGAGGGGTTTCCAATTCCATCATTTGTTCCTACATTTGTTCCTTGGCATCCCTTTGTGAAGGCCGAGTGTTCTTTTCTTCCCCATTCATTTGATTATTTGTGTGTTTATTTCTCAGATGGGCTCATAGATGATTCTTTTATTCTTTGGGTTATAATCTCTGACTCTCGTTATTTATTTCAGTGCTCAAGTTATGCCAGAATTGCCCAGTAGTAGAAACCCGTTGAATCTGGCTCTCATTCCTATTGACAACTCCCTATTATTCATTTATATATTTTTCAGCACATCGTCACTTTCTGGCGCAATAAACTGTTCCAGGCTCATCTGTACTTTCCTGAGGCAGCCCTGGCATTGACTATTCCCCCAAAAGTGCCCAGGTTCCTTTTAGCGAAGAATGGTATTTAAAAACCAAGATCTAGAAACGAGGGTGCTCTGTGCTTCTGGGTAAGATGCGTCTTTTAAATCTTTGATGACAGGATGCATTTTACACACTATGGTATCTAACAACTCCCCAGGTTGGCATCTGACGCTTCTCCTGGCCACTCTTCCATTTAACCAGAATCAGAGGCCAGCAATGGGCACTTGGCCAGGACCCCTGCTCCACCGTTCTTGCCCTCCTCTCTGCCCTGTCCACATGGCCTACTTGTCCTGTCTCCCCTTTCCGCGGAACCAGAGCCTGGGAGACTATCTGCTACCCACTCAGGGGTTTCACACCAGGCAAGCTTGCTGCAGGGTAAGGTGGATTTCTCTTGGGTTTCACCCTATTCTGATCTCTGCCATCACAGACCTTTCTTTGTTTTAATTTGGGCAGGAGATAGGAAACTCCTCTGGGGTTGAAGGAAAGTTGAAAAGAGCTTTGAGTAAGCACAAAATAACACCGCTAAGGGTAAGAAGGCTCGGAGTCTTGAAGGAGTTTTCTTTCTGGGGTGTGACCTAAAACAATTGTGTTGACAATCAATAGTGTTTTAGAGTCACTGAAATAGATCACACCTAGTTATCCTTCAAAACTCGCTCACAAGACTACCTCATGAGCACTTTTTCTACATAACACTCACACAGTCGGTAGCAGACATTGGAGTCACTGTTGGTTAATATCTGTCTGAAGGCCCCGCTAGCATATGTCCTTGTCTGCCTCTCTTGTATTCATAGCTGTATCATCACTGCCTGGCACATCGTAGGTGCTCAATAAAAGTTTGTTGAAAGGACGCTTGAGTTAATTTAGTCTTTTCAACAGGTGCAAAGCAGAGACAACTCTCCCTACTTTACAGATGGAGAAGCTGAGGTTCTAAGGTTTGTTCCATGTTGTTCTACCGGTGGGTGGTGAAATGGAGATTTAAACCTGGATTTGTTCGAATTCAACATCTGTGCCAAGTGTTTCAATGAACAAATGGTTTTCGTGGGGGAATTGAATTGACTTTTTATTCCTACGAGGAGCTTGGTCCCTGAAGACACGTCCAAATTCTTAGAAATTAGGGCCGCACAAATATGATCCAAGAGAGGGCACAGGACAGGGGCCGCTGCTGCAGAACTGGCCTCGAGGGGCCACACACACTCTGCTCATTCTTTGCCATATTCCCATTGGGTAGGCCTGGACTTCCTGTCCCCTTCTGGGAGGGCCACACAGAGGTCTGGGTCAGGGGCTTAATCCCAGGCATTGGCCCTAACCCCCGCTCCCCCAGTTCTGTCTACTAGCCCCGGGCCCTGCCATGGTGCCTTCTATAGAAAAGAGCACACTGATCTTTATCATCCCATCTTACAGATGAGCACACTGAGGCCCAAGGAGCTTAAGCAGTCTGCCCAAGGTCAAGATTGGGAATTTGAACTTCTTGAGTGCAGCTTTATACCACAGCTCTCCACTACCTAATGAAATTCCACTCTCGGCTATCCATGCTCTCTCTGGAATGCACACACCTGAGAGATAGCCCTGAGACAACAGCAGCTCACTGTGGGCTGGATGGAGCCAGCCAAACCCACCCAGATGCTTTCAGTGACTTCAGGCCTCACTCAAACCTCCTGTGCCTGAATCTTCAGCAAAAGATTGGAAGAGATGGAGGAGCTGGAGGGGTTCACAGGGGCCATTCTTCTTAATACATCTTCAGCAGAGAGTGCCCAGGCAGGCCCTGTGCTGGGCACTGAAACATGTGGTAATGTGGCTGGCAGTACAACCTCCTACTATGGGGGTGGGGGAGGTGGGTTGAGATGGGGGCTGTCCAGCAATGAGGCAACGACCGTGGCTGCTTGGAAGTCTTGGAAGTCTGATGCCCTTCACCTGTTCCCTCTCCTACATCCACTCCTGGGGAGGAGGTGTGGTAGCTGGCAGAAACGGGTGGGAGGTATTCATGGCGGACAGAATCTGGCCCTCAGCAGGCGGGGGTTAATTGCAGCCTGGCCACTGGCCTCCTGGAGGGCTCCAGGGCCAGCCCAGGGCTGCCTGAAGCCAACACCACCTCTGGCCTGTCCCCTCCCCTCCTCACTGCTCCAGGGCCAGCCCTGAGCTCACCTAGCGCACCAGATACATCCAGACCTGCAACCAGATTTCACAGGTGAGCAGGGTTGCATGTGACTTCAAAACACATCCCAGTGCTAGACAGGACTGGGGTTCCAGTTGGGAGAAAAGTCTAGGGCAGCGCCCCAGCTTGCAATTCCTAGGGGTCCAAGGCCCTTCCTTCAGGTGTGGTGGGGAGTGGGCTCAAGTAACCGGAATGGAGAGGCGAATGTGTTCCATTCAAGGTGGCTTTAAAATGAACTCCTGGCCAGGAGGCCTAGCATGTTGTGCTCCTGGCTTAGGACACACAGATAGAGCTTACACAGAACCTAACTACACACTCTCCTGCGACCCAAGGAATCTGCTTCTGGGCCTGTGCCTGCAGGTACTACGCATTCTCCGGAGGCTGTGTCAGCGCCGGGAGCACACCCAAGCCAGGCTCACATCTGCATGGTGTGCACACTCGCACACAGAGTGGAGCCCCAGCCCGCCCAGCTCTCTGAAGCAGGCCTCGAGGAGACCCCCACCACTGGGAAGGGAAATTGCCTGCTGCTATTCAAATGGAGAGTGAGGCTTTCCTTTCCTTCCCTGCGTCCTCTCCACACATACCTCACCCCACTCTGGAAGTCACTGTGTAGGGAGTGTGGCTGCTGGAATAAGACCCCGGGGAGCTCAGTGACCACGCGGGGGCTTTCACCAGCCTCGCCCCTTTCTCTCTGGACAGACCCAGCACCTTTCAGTCAGCTGGGGCTGGCAGCAGCTTCGTGTTCCCAGCACACTCCCCTCTTCTCTGCTTGTTTGCTTACTTCCCCACTCCCTCCTCCTCTTCCTCTTCTCCCCGCTCCTCCAACCTCCGATTTGGAAGGGCAGCTGTGTCCAGCTAACTGCTCCCCCTCTTTTACTTCCAATTCCAAAATCCTGAGGAAATGTTGTCAGTGGAGACTAGGGAGGGAACCCAAGCTAAACATCCTTCTCCCCTCCTTTCCCAACGTTCTCCTTGGCACCACCATGTTAACCCCTTCTCTGTACAAGAAACCCACAGACTCAGAAATTCGTGACAGTCCTGATAGAGGAAAAGGCCTGGCAAAGTTCACTCAACAGGTATTTATTGAGCACCTACTGTGCGCCAGGCGCTGGGGAGACAGCTGTGAACAAATGCGATGAAGTCTTTGCTCTCATGGAGGCACTGACTATGGAGGCCCTCCGTGGGGGCCTTTGTGTCTTTCTCCCTCTGTTGATGGTGAACAGTTGTCCCTGGCCCCGCCCCAGGAGCCTGGGGCACAGAAACAGGATTTAATGCTGCTCCGTGAACATTTGTTTCCTATAGAGCCCCTTTTAGGCTGGGCCTTGTCCTCCACCTGTTCCAGAGCCTCTGGGCTGTTTTTCTGGGCAGCTGTCTCGAGGAGCCCCCTTCTTTCTGCCTCGTCTTCCATTCTCTCTCCCCTATCTTTGGCCACTGGCCATGGTCTCGGTCCTGGCTGGCCCTGCCAGCTGGGATAGTCAGATTCTGAAGGCGTGGTGGAGAGGTACTGGCCTCTGGATATTTTAAAGCTGTCCAGGGCTTCCTGAGGCAATTCCAGGTTGAGATCTTGGCTCCACTGTCCAACGGGGAAGGTCTGAGGGCATTCCCCCCCGCCCCCTCCCCCCTCCACGCCACAGTTTTCATTTAGGCTGTGAAGCACTAAGCGGTAGGTCTAGAGGCGTCTGAAAAAGACTGGGCACCTCAAAGCCAGGTCAGAGAACACAGGACTGAGCCCAGCAGATCCAGAGGTGGGCATCCAGATGTGGGGCTGATATTCACTCTGGGAGGGCAGTAAGAGGCGGAACCCTGAAGGCTCCAGAAGGCTCCTGGGACAGAGCCAGGTTTGCCGAGGTCAAGGATGAGAATGTGGAAGAGTAAAAGAATGGGGTAGCTCTATATACTTTCTCTCTTTTCCTTCTTAAATTCTACTCATCTTTCAAGGCACAGTTCAAATGTTACCCCCTCCAGGAAGCCTTTCTTGATTGCCCAGATGAAAACCTACCAATCAGTTCCTCAAATTTCCATTGGATTCACTTTGTATACTTGAATCATCAAACTTAGATTTAGAAACAACCTTGAAATTGGCCAAATCTCTACTTCAGGCAAGCCCACATGTACATCTCATACACGGGTATACCTTGCCTTGGGGACAGAGCCCCAAATATTTGAGCCACCTGCAGATATAGGAGCACAGTTCCTTTGGTCACAGCATTCTTACAGAGTGGGGGTGCAGGGAGTGGCAGGACTTGGAGCTCCTGGATGACTTGGGCCCCTCGAACCCCCAGCCCAGTGCCAGGACTCTCACTGCTTGAGGACTTTCAGCCAGGGGAACCAGGTGACATTTTGTCCCATCCCAAGGGACTGGATGCTTCACCCAGGAAACCTACAGCAGGAGACGGGGCGAAAGCTCTCTTTATGGATGTGGGGGCTGGATTAGGGTCCAGCCTTGAAAGGTTTGTGGAGCTTCTCTCCCCACATGCAAGATGAGGAAAAACACAACGAAAATAAGTAGAGCAGCCCAATAAAGATTCTGATTTTCCCCTTGATAACCTTTTCCCTTTTTAAATATCACATTCTAAAAAAATGTTTTTCTCACTTTTTTTGGGGTGTCTTGCCATGCTGGTGACCTTAGCAGCGAGTGTTACTTTGTGTGTTGAGAAATCCAGCTTTGCATGTTGTGTGTGTGTGCATAGGCTTCCATGCATGGGTTACATATGCACAGAGCATGTCTACACACATTACATCATATCACATCGATAGTGGTTCTTAACCAGGGGTGTACCTCGGGAAGAGGTAGGGAATACAAAATCCCAGGGCTCAGGATGGCCCTCCCCAGTTTAAATGAAAAAATGTCTGGGCCCTGGCTGGTTTAAATAAATCCACACCTATATGGTCAATTAATAATTGACAACGGAAGCAAGACCATTCAATGGAGTAGAGACAATCTATTAAAAAAAATGGTGTTTGGAAAATTTGAAAGATATACACAAAAAAAAGAAAGAAAGAAAAAGAATGTCTGAGGTAGGCCCAGGTGTTAGTAGCTTGCAAATCTCCGCAGGTGATTCCAAAGGGCCCTCCCTCGGAGAAGCGCTGATGGAGGCCGTGGCTGGCCTGATGGGATTTCTTTATTGCACAGTTAACAGAGGGTAGGGAGCCTTCAGCCTCTGCCATTGTTCAGAGACCGCACTTGCAAAGAAGCAGGTGGAAAGGCGTGGCCTGGAGGCATTGTTCTCACCTGCAGAGTGAGACCAATGGACAAAGCTCTCTCCGGAGTCCCACCCAATTCTTTGGAAATGCTTTGAGTGCAAAGGACGTGTCGGGAAGGAGAGGAAGAATTACGCTCTCTGGGGAGAGGCCAGGCCCCCTCTTTAGAGGCGGACATGTCCTGGAGTTCTGAGCATCCATAGTGCCACAGCTGCTTCTCTTTTTACGATGGGTATAAACCAAGGGGACTCCTGCCCACCTCCCATAGGAGCAGACAGCTGCTGGTCTGAGCTGCTGGGGAGCCAGGATTAGGGAGGGATTAGTGCGCGTTGTTTCGAGGGGCTCTGGAGTCTTGCAGACAGCTCAGGAGTCTGAGGTCCAAAGATAGCAAATGGTCGGAGGAGCAGACAAGATGGCGTGGAAGGGAGGGGGCGAGGGGGGAGAGGGGCAGTTGGCAAGCTGATGCTTGGGCCATGAGAACTTCATTTATTAATTACTAATTTTTAAAAAAGTTTAATTACAGCCCTGGCCCAGTGGCTCAGTTGATTGGAGCACTGTCCCATACCCCAAAGGGTTCCTGATCAGGGAACATACCTAGTTGCCGGTATAGGAAGCAACTAATCAATGTTTCTCTCTCTCGCCCTCTCCCTCTCTCTCTAATGACAAAAAAAGTTTAATTATAAAACTAAAATATCCTTATAAACTGTTGTTTTTATTATTTAAAAAAATCTTGAGTTTGCTGCACGTACTATTTTGAAACTTGCTTTTTAAACAGACACCTCTGTGCCTGTTGGTAAGTCAGGGCTGTCATTCCTCTGACAGCTGCAAGAGCTCCCATCGCCTGTCAGGACCTATGAGAATGCCGCAGTCAGCATCCTCACTCATGTATTACTTAGGGTACTTTCCTAAAAGTGGAGTAGTTAGCTCTAAGAGTATGTGCACTCCTAAATGGGCTGGATTTATCCAGTCCCTCCCCCCACCCCAGAGCGTTAGAGCCCCACCATCGCTGCCCTCTTCCTCACAACCTCATCACACTCAGTATCAGGAATCCTTTACAGGGTCCCCTGGGCCCCATGTAAATGGGGCGGGTAAACAGAGCTTAAAGAAAATGCAGCCCGTGGGGCCTGGGCAGTTTCCAGTTCCCTCTTTCCCAGGTGAGATAAAGAAGCAGGTGAGACAGTGTGAAGGGAAATGGGAGGGGATTCCATCAACAACATGGAAGGGAGATGCAGGCTGGGGCTGCCACCCCTGAGATGGTCCTGGGAAGGGGTGCAGTGACAGGAGGGGGCGTGAAGGGGTGTTCTGTGCCAGCACCTTGCCTGGGACCGTCCTCAAACCTCACCGTCCATGGCAAGGGAGAGTATGTTCCCTGTAGCTTTACAGGAGAGGGAGGGAATGACTTGTCCTGGAAAACCAGCAGCCCACAGTATCTTCTACACCGTCTGGCCACTTGCCTATTTCAATGTTCAATCAGGAACATCCTTCCAGGCCAGGTGCACATACAGCTATCTCCTGTGCCCTCTCCCTGCACCTCGCCGGAATGCATGAGGCTGCAGAGCCCTGACCCATGGTTCCTAATCACTTGCTGACATCTCTGTGTCAATCAGGCTTCTAGAAACTGCGTGTGCAGGAACCTTGCCCCCGTGCTCTCCTTGCAAACCTGAAACAGAATGCCCCACGTCAATATTTGTCAATTCCTGTTGACTCAAGACCAGATCGACTGGGTGCGGCCCAGGCTTCACCGAGGGCCCCAACCTTGAGAAAGGGCCGGGGCTCTGAGCTCCAGGCTGAGAAGCTGAGAGAAGTGAGAGTGACTAGAAAGTGAAAGTAAAGTGAGGGAGGAAAGAACCCTGAGGGTGCAGGCTGGGGAGGAGGGGCCGGGCCAAGAGTTCATTCAAGCCAGTCTAGTGAGGCAGTCTAGCGCGGGGGTGCAGAGAGGCTAGGTGGGGGCGAGTGAAAAAAGAGAGAAAATGTGTTTTGTAATTAGTCATCGCCCCCTGGGGTGATGCTGGGAGTTTTCACCGGAGGTGGGTAGACCAGATTTGCAAAATGACAAACTGGCTAACCACCGGCCGGGCCACGGTGGGGCTTCCGGCCCTGGTGGCAGAACTAGAGCTTTCTAGTTTTTTCTCTGTCCCGCCCCCACTATAGTCAAGATTCTGCCAAAGAATGGAAATGGAAGGGGAAGGCCTCTAAGAAAAGGCTTCTCCAGAGGCCAAACCTACCTTCCTGACTTCCTCGACTGGCCTCTCCTCTCCGCTTGTTCTTAGGGTTGGGGATGGGCACAGTGGAGACTGCCACTTGGGAAAGGCTCAGAAATGGAAAATTTTCACCTACTTGCCCCGACATCCTGGGGATGGGGAATCTGGGTGAAAGCCCCATCCATCCCTTCCTGCTAAAGGAAGCAGCAAAAGGGTTGGAGCACATCGTGGCCTCACTGGACCGGCTCATTCTGTGCTTGGGAAAGTGGAGGACCTCCCCCATACCCCCCAACTCCTGCGGATGCTGGAATCAAATGTTAGGACAGCCCTGGCCGGTGTGCTAAGTGGTTAGAACACTGCTTCACGCACCAAAGGGTCATGGGTTTGATTCCAGGTCAAGAGCATGTACCTGGGTTGTAGGTTCAATCCCCAGCCCTGGTTGGGGCGAGAGACGGAGGCAACCAATCCATGTGTTTCTCTCTCACACATCGATGTTTCTCTGTCTCCCTCCCTCCCTTCCTCCCTCTCACACTCTCTAAAAATCAATGGAAAAAATATTCTTGGATGAGGATTAACAAAAAAATAAATAAATAAGAAATAAATAAAAACATGTTCTACAGAGACCCCTGTCCTTCTCATACATAAAGGGCTTCACTCTTGTTTTCCAGAGCAGTGGTTTCCAAACTTTAAAAACATGACCCACTGTAAGAAATACATTTCACATCTCAGCCCAATACTCAGATGATTATTTACATGTGCAAAACCACAAATTTTACGAAGGTATCATTCTTTTTTTTACCAGCTGTAACTTGCACTTAGATTTTTTTCATTCTATTCCTTTTTTTAAAAAAAAAAATTCTGGTGCAATCCACTCAATTGATTTCATGTCTCACAATTGGAAAGAACACTGCTCTGGGGCCCTCGATTCTTCATTCTGCGGGGTCTTCAACCCCTAAAAGCTGGGAGCTGGCCCCAAAGTCCCTGATGAACTTCTCCCTGCATGTTCTTCTTAGGACTACACCCCACACCAGTCCTGTAGTCCTAAAAGTCACCCCCGTCATCAGGTTAGCACATCCATTCCAATCAGACTTCCTCTGATCCTCACAGACCCTCAGGGACCTCCAGGGTAGATGCACGGAGCCCCTGGCAGACTGTCTGATATCTGAGTAGCATGTCAGGAGGCCCACTAGGCTCTTGTGCTTTGGGCTGCGAGAATCCTGAACGAATAAAATTCAAGCAACTTAAACAATGAGGCGTTAATAAAATCACACCCCAGGAAGCCCAGAGGTAGGTGGTTCCAGAGTTGGGTAATTAAGGGATCACATGACCTTCTGTTTATTTCCCTATTGTCATCCCCCAACCTTTGGAAATGTCCTTCTCTACCTTAGCCTCAAGGTGACAAGAGTCAAGAGTTCTCTAAGGGGCTTTGTGGGTGGCAGGAGAAGGGAAGGGTGGAGGCCGGGTTTAGCCAGCGGGGTGAGTGAGTCACTGGGTGGCTGGGCCCCTGCAGCCACGTACGGACAGGCTGCAGCACCCACTGCCCGCCCGGACTGTGTCTGGGCAAAAATGGGCATGTCTGCTTTGCAATGGGCTTGCAGCGGTGCTTGGATAACCCTGTGAATCAGAAAGGCCAGAAACACTTATTACCCCTTTCTCCCCACAAATCACAGCCCCCCCAAGTGGACATGACTCCTGTCCTCACCTACAGATCCAGGCCTGAGAAGAGCAGAGAACCGGAATCCTGTCTCCTGCTGGCGCTAGATTCCCTGGAGCAGGACAGCCCGTCTCCTGCTGGCTCCTTCTGTCCACAGGGCCGTCTGTCTGCTGGTTTCCCAGGAAGAGCTGGGAGGCAGACCTGGTGGTGGCAGAGTTTTCCATAGTGTTTCAGTCTTTGATAGCATCTGGAATCATAGACTTAGCCATGATCTGGGACCGTGTGTGAGCTGGAAGGAACCTGAGAGCAATAACCTAATTTCATAGATGTGGATACTCAGGCCCAGAGAATGGGAGTGACTTGCCCAAGGTCACGCAGCTGGTCAGCAGCAGAGGCATGAGCTAAGGCCCTTTGCCCTCCAAGTCCCCACTCTGTCACCATTGCCACCTGCCTGGCACCCATCGGTTGCCCTCCAGTTGGCTCCACCCCCTACTCTCTGAACCCAGGACCAAGACTAGGCAGCAACTCTGAAATGTGGGACTGCTCACCCCAGGCTTCCCCTGCCAGTAGGGGAAGGCCCTGCGTCTCTATCCCAAAATGGTTTACTTGTCTCCAGCTAAACATAGCAAAAGGATGGAGTAAGCATCCATATCGCAGCCCTGGGATGATAAATTGGCCCTTCAGAAGCAAGCCCTACCTTTCCCCAGGGGGAGCAGGGCTTGGCAGGCTCTGGGAAGAATTTGCTCCAAGAACTGATGCTAGGGAGGGTGTGGTGCCAGCATGCGTGGGAGCTCTGCCTGTGGGCAGGGAGGGGGGCCCACCAGGGTGCAGGCTGGTGTAAATGTGTGTGTGCAGGAAGAGGGTGGGTGGTGTAGACATGCAGGAAATACTGGACTGGGAGTTGGGATGTCAGGGTTCTCTCTGCTACGTGGCAGCCCCATGACCATGGCATTGAATCTCCCAGAGCCTCAGTTTTACCAGCTGCCAAATGGGGATGCTAAGAATCTCCTTCATGGGGTTGTTTAAGGAAGAGCCAAACAAATAGATGTGAGTGCTCTCCCAGGACAAAGCACGAGGGCTGCTCCAGGGGTGGGGAGTGGGGCGAGTTGTGCTGCCCCCTTGGGCTCACTCTGGATTGGGGTGTCAGCTGTGCTTGGTCTGGGTAGGAAAGGGACCCGCAGAGCAGCTCCATGCCCCTTGCCTGTGACTTCTTTCCTGCTTCCTTGGCTGCCCAAGGCAGCACTAAATCAGGTCACCACTTGTCTTTCCTTGCAGTAGCTGTCAATGCACACAGCTCCTGCCCAGCTCCCAATCCAGGTCATCGCTCCCGCACCCTCCCTCCCACAGCAGCCAAGGAGACAGCCGCTCAGAGCTTTTGTTCTTGAGTGCTGTTCATTAGGCCCTGGCTGTGTGCCTGACACCGGGTCTACTCCTCTAAGGAGAAATAACAGGCACCCTTCGCGGCATGCGATACCCCAGGCTCCAGCACGAGATCCTCTCTGTTAGGGGGATATGATCACTTCTGTTTTATCCGTGAGGAGACTGAGGCTCCGGAAAGGTAAGTATCTCAATCAAGGTCACTCCGCTGGCAAGTGCAAAGCCAAGCCTGGGAGTTGGGATGTCAGGGTTCTCCCTGCTACATGGCAGCCCTAGGTCTGTGTGACTCCAGAGCCTGTCCTAATGCCCGAGGTCCTGTGACTAGAGGACTGGAGGCAGAAGACTCCAGCGGGAGCTGGGGACCAGGGTCCCTCTGGGAGTAGGCGAGGTCTGAGGGGAGAGAGGCGGGAAAGGCCTTCATGTGATGGAGAAGCACACACACTCACCCAGACACATATCACACATACAAAACCAGATATGCAACATCCAGGCACATACAACCTATACACATATACAGCACACAGAGACACAAACCCAGAGATACAACATCCAGACACACACACAGGGATAGACAGCACGCACAGATGGGCAACACAGATCTCTCTCTCTCCCTCCCTCCCTCTACCTCTACCTGTCTCTCTCTCTCTCTCTCTCTCTCTCTCTCTCTCTCTCTCTCTCACACACACACACATAAAAGACACACACAGAGACTCAGTTGCACACAAAAGACACACAGACCCAGAAACGCACACCCATGTTGACACACATCAGAGACACACAGACCCAGTGACACTCAGCTGCACATATGCACAGACTTGCTCACATGACAGCACTCAGACACCCACCCACACATCCCGGAGGGAAGGGAAGGAAAGCCAGGACCGCCTCATTTCCTGGCCTCCTCCTCAGAGGCGCAGGGAAAAGCCTTCCCCAGAACTGCTGAGTCAGCAGCGGGTGACAAATGAGCCTCCAGCGCAGGCTCGGGGCGCGAGCACTTAGCAGAGCACTTAGCATTCGGAGCGCGTTCCCGGTCCTGCCAGCGCCAGCCACGGGCACGAGGAGGGGGCAGGGGGGCAGGGAGCCGGCCCGCTGCCTGTCAGGGGAGGCCCTAGGGAGGAAGTGATTCACTTTGACTTTGCAAACGCTGGACTTCGCAGCCCAAGGTCATGCAGCAGGCGTTGCCAGCCTGCTTCCTGCAGAGAGGTGGGGTGGGCGCTGGCTGGTGCTGGACTAGCCAGCCTGAGAGGGGCTGGACGCAGCGGGGACCGAGGCGGGGGCTGGCCCTCCCCACGGACAACGGAAACTGTGAGAGAGAGATCTGTGTGTGCTGCCCATCTCCAAAATGCCTAGGGCGGGCTCAGGGGTCTGAGTCTGGGGGTGTGGAAGGAGGTGATCCTTGGGGTCCTTCATAAACACTCTTCTCCATCCTTAAGGCTCCCACTGAGATCTATGGAAAGGGGCCATCGAGACACACCTGGGTGGCCATAGCCGCCTGCTGGCCTGGCTCTTCTGCCCCGCGGCCCCCCTAATTTATTCTTCAGGGAGAAGAAACCAGTGAGAACTTTTCAAGGCATCAATCACCGGATTTCCTCCAACAGCCTCCCACCTCATGGTAGGTAACATCTTCCAAATGGGCCGCCCTTGACCACGAAAGGAGGAGGACAGCCCAAGCCAGTTTGGCTCAGTGGACAGAGTGTCAGCCTGCAGACTGAAGTGTCCCAGGTTTGATTCCAGTCAAGGGCACATGTCCAGTTGCAGGCTCGATCCCCAGTAGGGGGCGTGCAGGAGGCAGCCGGTCGATGGTTCTACCTCATCACTGATGTTTCTCTCTCTCACTCTCTCCATTCCTCTCTGAAATCAATTTAAAAAAAATATTTTTTAGAAAAGAACTTATAGAAGATAAGTAGCAAAATGCTTCACATTAAAAAAAAAAATGACACCAGGACAACACATGTGAACCAGGGCTGACCCAGGCCCTCAGCCCTACATCGGGCTTGTCCCCACCTCAGACCTTTGTCCTCACCCCATCTTGGCATTGCCAGCCCTCCCCCCAGCATGCCACTTTCTCAGCGAGACGGTCCCACTGCCGCTCTCCATACAGTGACTGCTGTGCCTCCTTCAGAGCATTCCCTGCTATCTGGGCTTCTTTGTTTGTCTACTCCTTTTTTTGTCTGTCCACGCTCCTCCCTCCATAAAAGACTTTTTCTGTTTTGTGTGACCCTGCTGTGTCCCCAGGACCAAGAATGGTGCTCAGTAACATTGACTATGTGGGTGCACAGAGGAGGGGCAGGCCTGAAGGGAACACAGAGGGCAGCCTTGGGGAGACGCAGGGAGGAGAGGGACAGGGCCTGCGAGGAGCGTTTGCGTGCAGGTCTGGACAGGACCTCAGGGGAAGCCACTGCGCCTGGGACCAGCACAGAGGCTCGGGAATCTAGACTAGGCTGAGAATCCCTGCCCTCTCGCCCTCTCCGCTGCTAGCTCTGTCCTTCGGCTGGTTATTTACTGGATGGAAAATGAGAATGAATGCCGCCTCTCTCCTGAGGGCCTCGGTCTCCTCCCAGAGGCCACTTCTTCTCCATGCCAGTTCCTCAGCTCACTGGGCGCTGCAGGGGAGCCCCGAGGTGGAGAATTCCTTCCCTTAGGAGCATCTTGGAGGTGCCAGCCATGTTTCCACCCCAGGTCCTGCCAGGCCCCTGCCTCAGTGTCCTCCTAGGTCAGTGATGGCGAACCTATGACACGCATGTCAGAGGTGACACGCGAACTCATTTTTTTGGTTGATTTTTCTTTGTTAAATGGCATTTAAATATATAAAATAAATATCAAAAATATAAGTCTTTGGTTTCCTATGGTTGCAAATATCAAAAAATTTCTATATGTGACATGGCACCAGAGTTAAGTTAGGGTTTTTCAAAATGCTGACACGCCGAGCTCAAAAGGTTCGCCATCACTGCCCTAGGTGGACAGGGATTGAGCAAGGATGCACTGCTCAAAGGTGGACCTCGGGGAACAGTAGGGAAATAGAAACACTACGAAGTGTTTGTGTCCTGGCTCTGTGGCTCCGGTCACCTCTGAGCTGGAGATGCTTTTGCTTTCATTTCTCCTGTCTTCTCTATGCCCCCTGTCCCAGAGTGAGTGTCCAGAAAGATAATAATCAGGATGGTGCTTTAGAAAGTAGCTTCGTTTGGGAGATTTGCCCAGAAGTGGCCTCTGGGAGGAGACTGAGGCCCTCAGGAGAGAGGTGGCATTCATTCTCATTTTCTATCCAGGGGGAGGGTAGAATACAGAAAGCTGCCAAACCCCTTTCTCCCCAGGCCCAGAAGGCCCCCAGGGCGGGCAGCAATTCTGACCCTCCCAACCCCCAACCCATCTCCACGAGTTCATGGGCCCAGGTCTGGCTGGTCCTGTTTTGGTGAAGAAAACAGAAAGTGAAAGTGGCCCTGGGAAGGAGGAGGCCTGGGGAACTTCCGTCTGCAGAGGGACCCCAGTGAGAAGGGGCAGCTCCTTGCCCCCAGGCCTCCAGCCCTGAGCTGCCTGCGGGAGCCCTTGCTCTGTGCCTGAGGCTCCTTCCTGCCGCAGCCCCGGGCAGAGCAGGGGACTGGGCAGTGAGAGCGTGGCCTGTAGCCACTGTTCTCCGGTCTTCTGTCCTGACTCAACCTCCCGAGTGGGTGAAAGGAGGGGAGGGACGGCCTCGCAGCCAGGATTGTCCCCATGGAGTGGGCCAGAAGCTGGAGCGGCCTACCCCTGGGTCAGGATGCTGCCTCAGCTGGGACTTTCCTCTGTGAGCTTCCAGCAGAGCTTCCAAGGGCGTCCTGGGAGGCCAGAGGTAGGGGTGCAGGTGGAGGAGAGTGACAGGAACAAGACTCTAGTGTCAGCCAACCTCAAGCACTAACCACGGGACTGTGAAAACCGCATGTGCAGTTGGCATTGCCCCATTCATCTATTTATTTGACAACTATGTTTTGAGTGCCCTCTGTGTGCCAAGCACTGCTCTAAACACAGAGGACACAGCCATGGGAACAGATTAAAAAGAAAACAAGAAACACACCCTGTCCTTACATTCTAGAGGAGGGAAATAGTTAACAACCAAAAGAAGCAGGTGACATGGTATAGAAATGGTGATCTATGCTGTGGAGAAAAGTAAAGACTGGAAGGAGGGTGGTGTGGGAGGGAGACAGGTTTGCATGGTAAGTAGAAAGGGTGAGGAAGGCCGTGCTGAGAAGGTGGCACTGATTCTGACTCGGTAAGTCTCTTTAATTCGCACAGAAGTCAAGGATGTAGGTATGATTATTATCATCCCGATGAAGGACAGGAAATCAATCCCCAAGGATGTGTCCAAGGTCAAATGTCTGGGAAGTGGAAGAATTGAAAGTTGAGCTCAGGCTTGTAACCACCCTGTGATATTGGGCAGAGAGAGAAGGAAAAGACAGCATGGAAGGGGAAAGGGAAACAAAGGGCGTATGGGGGCCTCACAATGGTGGCCATCTGTTTTCCGAACCGAAAACCAGGACAGGATCTGAACAGATTTTCCCGTTGCCTGTGATGAAAGTGGCTGTCTGGGAGGGGCGGTTTGGATGCCGGCCTGAAGGGTGGGATTTCTGAGACATTCCAGTGGCTTGTGGGGCCCACGAGGCAGTCCGGGGGTAGGGCATTGCCATGGCAACCCCAGCCTGGCCTCCGGGGCCAAGCGCCTGGTGCAGGGCCCATGGCAGGGAAGCTATGCTGGGCATGGACCCAAGACTCTGTGGGCCAAGGGAGCAGACAAGGCCTAGGAGACTGTGGAAAGGAGAGAGGGGTATGGCCTGCAGCCCATGTGCTGGGCCAATGAGGAGGGTGGGCTGGTAGGTTTCAGGAAGCCGCCTGGCAGGAGTCTGAGAGGCATGTGGGGCAGATCCCAGGCTTTCCTGTTAGACAAGACTGGGTTTGAAGCTTCCTGTTCTCTGGGCCTGAGCAAGTCTCACAGCTCTGTAAGCTTGTCTCCCCATCTGTGAAAGGGGGACAATAATGCACCACGTAGGATCGTCGCAAAGATGATCACATGTGGAGATACTATATGAACTATGCTCTGCATATTGCAGACTCAGTACACGACTACCGCTGTTTGCCTGCACCCTGTAGGGCATTGGGGCCAGGCCAAAATGGCGAGCCGGTTGGAATGGGAAGCCCTGTGGGGCTTGGGAAACGGATGACCCAGTCAACCAGGCCAGCTGTAGCTTCCCAGCCAAGCCCTGCACGTGGGCTGGGGCTCGGTCAGCAACACAAGAACAATACCCTTCCCAAGCAGCCAGGCCACAGTGCAAGCCCTCCGCGCCCCTCCCTGCCCCCTGGCTCCTGCCGCTCTGCAGCCCCATTGCCCTAGTCAACAAGCCTTTCCACCCACACACCCCTGCGCTGGCCTCCTGGCGGCTCCAAGACCCACAGCACCCTCTGCTTGGGTGGGCAGCATGGTGCCCCTAAGGTGAAGCAGAGGCACGCCCACTGTTCCCGCAGTGACGCCTTCCCTTCTGCCCGAGCCTTCCAACAACCTCATTGCTGCCCTACGGCTGCTTCTGGAAAGATTGTTCTTAAAACAGGAAAGACCCCAAAGAAACTTCAAAGGCTTTTACATCCCCCACCACTCCCATGGGCTGAGCTGCACCCCTCTGCCCACGGTCCCATGGCAGAGTCAAGGACAGCTGGAACCCACCCAGCTTTTACCAGTGATTCACCGGGTGACCTTGCGCATCCTCTCTGGGCCTCCTTTCCTTCCTTTGTACAGCGAAGAAGGGTTTACATTACATCATCTCTATAAAGTCTCGTCATGTCATCGAAACGATTGCATTCATCGATTCTTTCATTCGTTTGTTCATTCATTCTCAGCACTACCCCTTCCTGACGGACGGTATGTTTTCTGTTCGTTTGCTGTCTGTCTACTTCCAGGAGGGCAGGGGCTTTGGTTTGCTGTGTTCACTAGAAGCGGGCGTGACAGATAGCAGGAGCCCGCATCGGTCCGTGTCCTGGAAGGGAACTGAAGCTCCCATGCTCAGACAGGGTGATGGAGGGAAGTTCCAGCAGGGCACTCCTGCATGTCTAAAGTTGTAGACAAGCTAAGGAGAACGAACAAAGAGTGGTGTGACCAGGGCTCACAGCAGGGTAGGGGATGGGCCTGAGAGAGCATGGCCCAGCCGAGCTGCAGGAGAGACGACAGGATGGGAGCTGTGGCCTTTGGCAGAGAAAAGCAGCGGCTGCCAACCTGTGGTCCAGGGGGGAAGTCAGTGAAGAACAGCCCCACCTCATTCTCCTCCTGCCTCTAACTTCCTGCCGCTGTTTCCTTTGGCTGGAGCCAGAGAGCAAGAGAGTGCTGTGACACCTTTAGGGGCCAGGCCCTGGGCACCGGGGGGTGGGGAAGGGTGGGCTGTGGCTCTGGTGGGGAGATGTGAAATGTTCAGCACACGCGCAGTAGGCGTCTGCCAAGCACCTGCTTTGGGTCAGAGCTTGTACCTGGAGACCAACACGTGACATAACATTGTACAGAGCAAGGTCTCCACCCTCCAGGCGGCACAGATATGCCCTGGCTGGCTCTTGACGAGCGAGCCCCTCTTCCCTCTGCCTGGGGGTCTCCCTTCTGTGTCTTATTTAGGGGAAGCAAGTAGATGAACAGTCTGATTTGCACAATTGCCCTGACAAATGGACATGAGGGAGGGACGGGTAGGTGGCGGGCCTGGGAGCTCTGGGTGATGGGAACTGGTTGGAGAGCCAGGAACCAGCTCTCAGGAAGGTGACCTTGGAGTTGTGTTTCAGGTTCCAGTGTCTGAAGGTTCAAATCCTCCTCCTCCACTCCTTGCTGTGTGATCTTGGACCTGTTCCTCGATACCCCTGCTTCTGTTTCATCATCTAGAAAAATGGGGGGATAAATTGGGCGTAGGAATTTTGTGAGGATGAAACAGGAATTTGTGCAAAGGGCTTAGCACCATGTCTGGGCACATGGCAAACACTAAGGTTATAATTAGAGACAGGGCCAGCCCCCAACGCCATTCCATTTCCCACCAAGAGCTCTCCACCCCCTCTCAGCTCCATTTAGTCCTGAATGTTTTAGGTCATTCTATGCCTGGCATGCTGCCAAGGCTCTGACAAAGACAGGAGTTTCTGCTCATTCATCCTAATGCGAGTTCCTGCGTTTATGATAATAGGGAAAAAAATGCATGAAAGGGCTCGCTGCCTGTGGAGGGGAAATCTGCTTAGAATTGAAAATCTGAGTCCTTCCTTGGCCCAGCCTTCCCCTTCCAGCGCTTTGGCAAAGGCAGCAGAAGAGGGGGCAGGGAAGGCTAGGAGAAAGAGGAGGGGAGCAAGGGGTGGGGAGGAAGAGCTGGCGGAGGGGACAGAGGGCGGTGGGGGGCAGGGGCGAGGCCCTGGGCCCGGGTGAATGGGTTTCAGGGTGGCTGAGGAAGCCTGCCAAAAAGGCAGAGTGAAAAGGCCAGGCCCCGTGTGGCGCTGCTCGCGGTTTCCATGACGACACCAGCTGCTGCCTGGGCCCTGCGCTCGATGGCTCCTTCTGCGGGGACTCGTCTGCCACCACATGGTTGCCCAGCTCACCAGGAGGAAAATTCTGATGGGTCGTCTTGGCCTGGTGTGCCACCAGCTAATGCCATGTGTTCTAGGCACCATGATGCGCTTCACAGGGGGCGGGGGGAGGGGGGAGACAGGGTCCAGGGAGGTGCTGTGGGAACTCCTGGGAGCACCTGCTTCATCCACTCCAGTGTGGAGGGAGGGGCTGCCTCGGGGCCAGACAGGTGGGATGGGGATGGGACAGGTTCTCAGAGGCCTCTGGGCCTCTGGTGGGAAATGGCGATGTGTTTGTTAAGGTGGCTGTGCCTACAGAGGGTGGATGGAGGGTGAATGAGGTGGTGGGACAGAGAGGCAAGGTGTGTGTGTGGGGGGGGTGGGGGGCGCGTTATGCCATAATTCAGGACAGGAACAACAACCTAAGGCCTAGAGCTATTTAAGGGGTAGAAGTGACTGCATCTGGTGTTGGGGTGGAAAAGGTTGATAGAGTAGGAGCCTGGGACATCTCCCAGGGCAGCAGGTAGGTGGGGCTGTGCTCCCCAAGACAGAAAATAGGCCCTTGAACTGTCTGAGAAGTGGAACTCCCCTGTACCATTGTTGTCTACTTTCTCCCTCACCCCAGAGCCTACCAAAGACTGGGATCATGGTGCGGCTACCCAAGTTTGATGAATGGGTAAGTGAGAGGAGGCGAGAGAAGGATGTGCATGGAACAAATGTGTGTGTGTGTGTGTGTGTGTGTGTGAGAGAGAGAGAGAGAGAGAGAGAGAGAGAGAGAGAGAGAGAGAGATCTTCTACCCAAATACATGCCAGCCCCCTGGACCCATACCATCCAAAAAAGCCCTGGCCTCTCACGTGCAGACACGCGTTGTGTCGAACTTTGTCACTTAGATGTGTGATTGGTTTTGTGGTTGTTGGTCATCTCAGCATCCAAATCAGGCAGCACAAGCTCATTGCGGTTGGGTTTTGCTGCTGGAAACCAGTGGAAGGACTGACGGAATGATGTTCCAAGGAGAGTTGTGTCAGGGCGGAGCCCAGTTTCCTGCATCTCTCTGTGAGGTGCTGGTTCGCAGGCGCCCTTCCTTTCAGTGAGCAGAGCCAGAGGGTGGAAATGTAACACGGAGGAACGGGCGGTGTTCACTTCATGCTCCGTGGAAGGAATCGCCTGGGCCTTCCCGTATGCAGCTTCTCGTTGGGCACCACTAAAGGGCTTGGTGGACACAGAGCTTCACAGGGACACAGTTACCGGTGTCATTCTTTATTTTTTAAATATATTTTTATTGATTTCAGAGAGGAAGGGAGAGGGAGAGAGAGATAGAAACATCAATGATGGGAGAGAATCACTGATCGGCCGCCTCCTGCACTGAGCCCACAACCAGGGCATGTGCCCTTGACCGGAATCAAATCCAGGACCCTTCAGTCCGCAGGCCAGCGCTCTATCCACTCAGCCAAACCAGCTAGGGCTATTTTTTTATTGATTTTAGAGAGAGAGGAAGGGAGAGGGAGAGAGAAATGGAAACATTGATGAGAGGGAAACATTGATTGGCTGCCTCCCGCATGTCCCCACCAGGGATTGAGCCCAAAACCCTGGCATGTGCCCTGACCGGAAATCGAATGGCAACCTCCTGGTTCCTGGGTCAATGCTCAGCCACTGAGCAACATCAGCCTGGCCCCGTGTCATTCTTAAGGGGCACTAGCTGGCCAAGGGTACACTTTATTGAATCCCTCTCACCTATCCCTGCCTCTGTACTTGTAACATCCTCATACCTTCCTCACACTCTGCTCACAGGGCTCGGTTTCAGTGTCGGCTGCCCCCTTACCTTCTGTAACTGTTTTGTTTTTGCTGTATATTCAGATGTTTATTGCGCGGCCCTTGAAGCAGGGACTTTGTCAATATTGTTCTTCACTAAAATGCCAGTCCCTACAACAGTTTCTGGCCTCCAGGAAGCATTCCCATTTTGCTGAAGAATCAGTAAGTGGATGCATGAATGGATGAACCATGAGAACTGGCCAGTGTTTCTTAAATGCATTTCTCCTCTGATGGGGTGCAGTAGGCCCATGGATGGATTTTTTTGGTCCATCTCTCTGTTTCCGAGGAAGGCTGAATTCCAAATACCCCTGCACACTGGACAGGGCAAGGGTATAATTTGTCACCCAACCTGTGCGCCTGCAGGTGCCAGGCCCAATGTGGGAGCAGGTCCAGCAGTGGGCAAGCTAAACAGAATCCTTGTCCTCATGGAGCTTACAAGATAGTGTGGTAGACAAACAGTAACACAAATGAATGAGTGAGGTCAGTACATTGTAAGTAGTATAGATGAAATGAAAAAAAGCCTACAACAGAGAGTAAAAAAGGGAATCTAATTTAGACAGGCAGCCAGGGGAGGTCTTTGTGAGAATGTGACCTTATAGCTGAGGCCTAAAGGTTGAGAAGGAGCCAATGGAAAAACGGATAGAATGATGTTCCAGGAAGAGGACCAGCAAGTGCAAAGGCCCTGGGGTAGGACACAGCTTGGCATCTTGCAGGAAGGACAGTGATCAGGGAGATGGGGCTGAGCCTGGTGTTGAAAGGCCTTGGCAGCCCATGGTGAGGAGTTTGGTTTTTATTACAAGTGCATTGTAAGGTTTATGCAGGTAAATGACATCATGTGACCCAGGCTCCGTCTTCTAGGTGGGAAATGAATTGGGAGAGGGGTGGAAAGCAGAATCTGGAAGTGAAGAGCACAGTTAGGAAGTGAGAGGTGAGAGTAACTTAGGCAAGTGAGGGTGGTGGCCACAAGGATGGAAAAAGGTGGGTAGAAATGACCCCTGGCTGGACGTGGGGCTGAGAGGACCTGGTCATGGGATGGGGTGGGAAGGGAATGGGGCAAGTCCCCCGGACACCCAGGTTTCTGGCCCGAGGAATCCAATAAACCTGGTAATCGATGTCCAGCCACTGTCTAAGAAAGACCTTGTGTTTATGGGACACGTGAGCGGCTTTCCTGTGGAGCCTGCATGGTCTGGGCAGTAAAAGGTGCCACTTCTGCTCGTTAAATAAAGAGCCTGTGTGAATGGCGCCTTGTCTGCAGGGGCCGGTGAGACACTGTCCACGGGGGCAGAGCTCGGAGAGCGGTATTGTCAACCGGTGCAGCATGGTTTTGAATTGTTCACTTCTTTCCGTGGCTGCCCTCCAATCCTAGCATCTCAAAGCATGCCTGGATCTGAGGGACGCGCTCTGCCTTTGAAAGGGCTCCCTGCAGAAAGAGAGCATCTGGGCGCCCTCGAGGGCAGGGCCAGAGGATGAGATTCGCAAGGATGGAGATTCTAGCTCAACACAACAATAGTAATCAGAGCTTTGTCACAGGGATGAGCCCCCCATCACTAGGAGTCCTTGAGCAGAAGCTGGCAGGAGGTGCCTGGAGCTAGTCAACAAAGACACGGGATGCCTATGGCTGTGGACAGCCCTGTCCTCCAGCATCCCTGCCCCTCAGACGGACAGCAGCTGCCTCCCATGGCCCGCACAAAAACCCCTCGGCCCGAGGACAGCCGTTAAGTCACAGTTAAGCCTGCCCTGCTTGCTCTAGGTTTAACCATCTGTTTCCTCCCTGCCCAAGGCCAGGAGAGCAAACCCCAACGTGGGTGGAGCAGTGGGTCCGGCAGACGCTGTGCAGGCCTGTCCAACGTCTCCTCGCTTTTCAGGAAAGAGCGTCCTCATCCTCACGTCTGTGAGGTAGTGAGGCCAGGCATGGTCCCCCGAAACTCCTCCCTCACAGGCTGGACTCCTGCAGGGACACTCCTCATGGGTGCAAGGAGGAGGTGCTCCCCACGAAGCCACCTGAGCAACCCCAAACCCCTGCCCTTCTTCGCGGCTGTGCTCACCGGAGGAGCAGCAGTGCCCTTGGTGGAGAGAAATCTACCCCTGGGAGCCTCAGGGACAGGGGCCACGAGGCCAAGACTCAGGCTGGTCCCAGTGGCAGGGGGTGTAGGCTACCACTTCCCGACACTCTGAACCCTGGCAGGCGGGGCTGTCTTGCCCCAGGGCTGGTCTCTGCTGCTGCAATAGACTCTCCAGCTGCTGGAGGGAAAGGGGTGGCCTCTATGCTGCTCTGGGGAGGGAGAACCCGGCCTGTGAGAGGCTGACCAGGCCACCAGGCCACCAGGCCACCAGGCCACCATCGCATCTGGGCCACCCCTGAAGACTTTGGTCCAGTGGTTCTCAACCTTCCTAATGCCGCGACCCTTTAATACAGTTCCTCATGTTGTGGTGACCCCCAACCATAAAATTATTTTCGTTGCTACTTCATCACTGTAATGTTGCTGTTATGAATCATAATGTAAATATCTGATATGCAGGATGGTCTTAGGCGACCCCTGTGAAAGGGTCTTTCGACCCCAAAGGGGTCGAGACCCACAGGTTGAGAACCGCTGCTTTAGTCCTTTCTTTGCACCTCTGATCCTCGGTTTCCCTGTCTGAAAAGTAGGGATCTAATAACGCCTATTCTCTGCAAGAATGGAGTAGAATGGTGGACAGGACAAACCTGGCACCGTCCTGGCACAGAGCAGGTGCTTGATCATGAGTTTCCTCCTGGAATGTTCTTTCTCCACCACGCTCCCCCCTCCCCTATCATCTATGGGAGTAGAGTTGCTGGCAATGGGCTACGGGAGGGTGGGCGAGAGGGGGGAGGGGGCTGTACTTGTAGGGAGAATGGATCTTTTTTGGGCTGAAAGAGCCCAGCCTTTGCTGATAGGACTGCAAACTTCTATTTTGCCAAAAATTATAATTATCTCGAGAAGGCAGGAGAGAGGGTCAGCTGCTGAACGTGGGCTCACTAAGGAGAGTGCAGGCTTTCCTGTGGGTGCCATGGAGAGCGTGGGTCTAGCTGGGTGCACACCCACCGCCCTTGGCTGTGGCCCCACCCTGGGGATGGGAGTGGGAAGGGACCCTGGGCTTGGAGATAGCAGATTAGCATCCAGACTTCCATAATTGGGTTGGAGGCCCGGCTGAGAGCTGGGGGCCACCCTGCAGGGGTGGGTGGCAGGGGCTGGGGGGCTCTAGCTCTTCCAGCCAGCTGACCTTGTTATTTTTAGCTCTGGAATGTTCCTCTCAAGCCCCCTTCAGTTCTGTTTATCTTGCTTTTGTGTCCCTGTTCCTCTGCAGGAAATTCTGCAGCAGGAGTGGAATAAGTGAGGGGAGGGAGAGGAGAGCAGGGGTGGCAGAAAGAATAGGAGAAAAAAGCTGGGGTGGGCCGTGGGGAGAGTGGGAACTGTTTCCTTCTCCCGCCCCACCCCTCACCCCCACCTCACCCCCACTCCCAGAGGCTCCCTTTCCTCCTTTCTGCATTTCCTGGGGTTGGGGCCACCAGGTCACCCCCTCCTCCCTCTCCACCACCACGGATAAGACCTCCATTGTGCTTGTCAACCTGGGTCTGGATGGCTTCATCCTCTCACCTCTCCTTCTGTGACCTCAGGTGAGGTCATTCCTAGGGTGGGGTGGGCAGGGAGGGTCAGTCTTCAGACCCATTCTGGACACACTCCCGGTCCCTTGAAGGAACTCCTGTGTGAAAATGAACAACAGAGCGGTGGCCCTGGGGACAAAGGGTTGGTGTGGAGTCCGGTTGGCTGACTCCATCCCGCTCAGCCTCAGTTTTTTCTGTATAAAATGGGAATGCTGGTACCTCTCTCGAGGGAGCTGCTGGTAGAACAGCATGCAAAGCTAATAGATAGCATTATTGACAAGTGGCAGCTGTCCAGTAAGTGTCAGCCAGTGCCATGAGGTCTGATGAGCCAGTCACATCCGCGGGGTGCTTGTGGGGTCCTGATGGGACAGGGGTCTCCTGGAGTCTCTTCAGAAGCAGGTGGAGAAAGCCACACCCCTCCCCACAGCCTCCCAGAGTCACCATTGGGCAGCTGAAGGGTGTGTCGCTTACCCGCTTCTCTCCCCACAGCCCCTACCCAAGCAGGAGTGCTGGTCTGCACTGATGCTGCGGGTGCAAGACCAACCCGAGGAGGGGGATTTCCAGATTACACGCATCCTGCCAGCCCCAAGCCCAGACACTAGGACTCCGGGCCAGGGGAGGAGCGGGGGCAGCAGCTGGAGGCGGCGGAGTTGAGAGGGGAAGGGAGTAAGTTCCAGGAGCTTGCTGGGATGATTTCCTTCGAGTCCTTTCCTTTGTGCATCCTTATAGGAAAAAGCCCATGGGCTCCCAGGAGCTCCTGGAACTCAGGCCGAGATGCCTAGTGGTCAGCGTGAGCCTTGCGTGTCCTGGGGCGGAAGGAGGGCAAGGGCTGCGGTCAGTGAGTCAGTCAATAAACTCAGGGCTCGGCTCCAGGTCTAGTTGGAAAACCATGTGTGAAGGGGGAGGGGTGGGCATGCCCAGGCCAGTCTCGGTTGAAGGCAAGGGAGGGGGAGCCACAGGGGATAGCCAGTGTCCCCGGGGCGGGCATGGGACTAACATCACGCAGAGGTGGAGCAGAGGCAGCAGCTGCTGTATCCTGGGAGGCACTGACCTTTAGAACCAGAGACAGAAATAGCTCAGAGGACAGACCTGCGTGGGGGAGATGTCAGGCTGGGCAGGGCAGGCCCCAACAGGAGGAAGGGAAGACAGCCATATCTATCGGGCATTTCACGTGCTTTCTGAGGAAAACACTGAGGTCCAGAGGGGTGTGGCCACGCCTGTAACGGGCAGAGTTGGGACGGAGCCAAGCCTAGCTGGTCTGACAGCCCTCGCCACCACATTGCCTGTGGCACCCGTCCCCATGCCCAGGCACTGTGGCCATCACGGGGTGAGGCGAGGTTCTGGGCCCAACCTGTCTTCTTGGCGGCTCAGATGTGGGGGAAGAGGAAAACCTCTCATCGAGTCCTGGAGGCCTAGCACGGTGAACCTCAACGACTGCTGCTTATTAAGTGACCCCAGGGCCCCTGCACCTTCTCCTCCTTGCTCAGGGAAGGAGGGAGGGTCCGCAGTTCTGCTACCTCCCCCAAGCTGTGCTGGGCTCAGGGCTGGGCAGAGCCCCTGGAGACCCCTCCCTGGCGGCAGTGGCAAGGACAAGCATTCGGAAAAGGCCCGAGCAAAAGCTGAGGTCTGGGAAGGCGAGAATAACAGGCTGAAAATAACCGATGACTGGCTGGCTGGCCCCCCTCCTCCCTCCCCACGACAGCTTCCCAGCCGGCAGCTCCCAGCTGTTTCTGCTTATCTGAAGCCAGGGGGCTGGTTGCCTGGTTACCAGTGCTTCTGATTAGCAGTTGGGTCCTTCTGGGGCAGGCGGAGCTGTGGCATCCCAGCCAGCGGGGCGTGGCATGCCCGGGTCCCCCTGAACCAGCCCTTGAAGAGGTGGCACAGGAGGATTTGGGGGCCCGGCATGAGGAATGCTTACAAAAGGACTCCCCTTGCCAGCAGTTGGCTCTAGGGAAGTGTTTTGGAGCCAGAGAATCTGGCCCTGCCACTTGCTGGCTGTGTGACTGGTTAATTAACCTCTCTGAGCCTGTCTCTTTACAGTTCCTACCTCAAAGAGAAGCATAAGAGGAAATGGGGTCATCAGATGAACACTGGGAGCACAGTTAGGTACTCGATGAGTTTAATCCCTGCCCCCATCTGCCACAGTCGGGCCCCTTTGGACCCCGCTGTCCCTGAGGCAGGCCGCTGGGGAGCCACAGAGGAGGTGGCACGCTTCTGCCTCCTTGCTCCAGAAGGAGGCCCTGCCACACCTGCCTGGTGCCCCTAGTGCTCAACTGGGGCTGGGGAGGGATGGGTTAGGGAAGAGTAGACAAGAGAGCAGGCACAGGGAGTGGGCAAACAGTCCAGCCGTGTGCGTGGCCACAGGAGGGCACGTTCTTCTGATCTCCTCGGGCCCAGTGGTCCCCAAAGGACCGTCATTGCTTGAAAGGCAGACCTGGGCTGTGAGCCGGATGGGAGAAACCCGAGTCCATTCTGCAAGGAAGGCCTTTCTCAGGCTCACCTCTCAGCTCTCTTGAACACCCCCCACCCCCCGCCACACCTCCCTGCCCCCTCCCCACAAAGCCAGACCCAGGGAGCAGGCAGCGGGTCTGGATGAGAAGCGCAAATGACGAAAGGCCCCCAGTGACCCCGAGAGGTGCGAGTGTCCATCACAGACCCTCTTCTTGATCCTCTTGACTTAAGGACAGAGGAGAAAAGGGACAGTGGGAGGGGCAGGGAGGGGACACCATTCACCAGGACCTTTCTCTTGAATGGAGCATGAGATCAGCCTGTGCTTGTGGACAGCAGAGAGGGGAGTGCATGAATAATGCGGAGAGAAGCACGAAGCAGCTATACTGTTTCATCAAAGCTGGGAATAGGTCTTGAATACAAATGGGGGAGGGACTGGAGGCTGGAGCACAAAGGGAAAGCTTGGTCCCACCTTTGGGGCTCTAGGCAGAAGCTCTGTTGGGCCAGGTCATGTCTTCAACCTCCTGTGGCATCCACAACAGACCAGGCCCAATTGCCGGGCCTTGCCCCAGGCCGGCCTTCCAGCTGGTTAGGGCAGTAGGTGGCAGTGCCCGCCTGTCAGTACCTTCCCAGAGGTGCCATCACCAGCAAGGAGGGTGGAAGGAAAGAAGGCTGAGAGATGAACTTTCTGGGGAAGCAGAGAGAGCTTCCAGAGGTGGGGTGGTGCAATTCGGCAGCTTGGGTTTGGGGGCTTGGGTTTGAGGGGGTGTTGCTTGAGAGTCAACGGAAGAAAGCAGATGTCATCAGGAGGAATTCAGAGTAGGTCTGGGTGGAAAAGGGAGCAGGCAGTGGGGCTCCTCCCGCCCAGAGCCATCTTGCCAAGGAGGCCTCAAAGGTATCCCTTTGACTGTTTTCCTGAGTTCAGTGGGAATCTATGGAGGATTTTAACAGCACAGGGAGAAGATCAGAGCTGAGCGAGCTGTTCACTCAGGTTGCTAGGTGGAGACGGCAGGATGGCAGAAAATCTGAAAATGTAGATGATGCTATCGTCACGTGAGAGCAACACAGCATTTGTTCTCTGTTCGATTCTGCTTCCAGACTTAGTGATCATGTCGCTTGGGAAAGAGGGCATGCAGGGGTGAGTTAAGGGACCGGCAGAGCAGTCCAGTGTGAGGCTGGGGTGGCAGAGGCCTGGGCAGCAGCTGAGGGTGGGAGCCGTGTGCACAAGGTAAAGGTGACCCTCTGGGTGGCTGGCTCAGTGGGGGTCAGGGAGAAAGAGGCATCAAAGGAGACCCCTGGTTTCTGGCCTGGTTGCTGGGTGCTGGGTGGATGGGGCTGGCTGTCACTGGGAAGAGAAGCACTGAGGTATTGGAGCAGGGAGTAATCCTGCCTGCCATCTTAGGCTGGCAGGAGCAAGATACGCAATGCATGCAGCACACGAGCACTGGGGAAGGAGGAGGCAAGGAACGGCTCACCTTAAATGCAGTATCTGATTAATGTTGAAATG
>NW_006383013.1:2866478-2869784 GCF_000327345.1 Myotis davidii | reverse complement strand
GGGGATGGTGGAGGGAAGATACTGTTTCTGAGATCCCTGGGAGACGACGGTTGTCTTTGGAAATTGGGTCAGGAGTTGGGGGCTGGCCTTGCTGCTGTGATGGGCCCTGTGAGGTCAGACAGGCCTTTGGTGCTGCTCCCCAGCCCAGAGGAAGAAGGGGCCAGGCGAGGCTCTATCAGTCCTTCCAGCCCCGCCTGGGCTGCAGCAATTCTGTCACCTGGCACAGCCTCCGCCCAGGCCCAGGAGGGGGCCCCCTGCTGCTTTTGCTTCCCCACCTCTGAAGCCCAGGGCCCCGAGGCCTTTCTTCCCTGTGTCTGAGTCCAGCCCTGAAGCAGCCCCATGAGGCGCTTTCCTGAGGGCAACCCCCCAGGAGAAAGCCCCCCCCACACACACACCTCCTCTCACAGAGAAAAGCCCCAGGGGGTCTGGGTCCCTGGCTGCCCCAGGGCTGCCCTGGGGGGTCGCCTTGGGTGGTGGGTTGAGCACCTGTTCCTCCGGATGAGTGTTTACTGCTCTCTTTTGCCTCCCAGCCCCCAGAGCTCCCTGCTCCTCTCCTGTTGGCGCCCAGCTCCATACAATCACACCACAGAAAGCGTTTCCCACAATCACAACCCCAAACCACACATGTGCAACATAATCCAATTACAGGAGCAATAGCAGCCCTGAAAGGAAACACGTTCACCTGAGACTGGGGTGAGGGGCAGGACAGTCTTTTGGAAAGGCCCAGAACAGGGGGGTGTCGGAGAGGAGGCGCTGGGCCTGCAGGAGACAGAGGGCCCCAGGGACCTGGTGAAGACAGGTGAGTGTCATGTCAAGTGGGAAATAGAGGAACACGGGTCAAAGGAGTCTCTACAGCAACTCAAAGGCTAACACCGGCCAAATAAACAAGGCTTAAGTTTACGTGGGCCGCAAAAAACAAACGCTTCAATTTTTATAGAAACGTAGGTTTACTTTGATAGAGACATGCTGAATATAAAGGGCTGAAGTGAATGACTCATCGTTAACATAAAATAATAGAACATTTTAATAAAAATTAGTATTTTTTCTTGACCATTAACTTACCAGACACTGAATAACTGCACAAATTAGTAAGCGCAATGCAAATAAACCTATTTTTCTTGTTCTCTGAAACATGCTGAATACAAAGGCTGAAATGAATGAGTCATTGTTAACATAAAATAATAGAAAATTTTAATAAAAGTTAATATTTTTTCTTGAACATTAACTTACCAGACACTGAATAACTGCAAAAATTAATAAGCGTAACGCACATAAGCCTATTTTTCTTGTTCTCCAAAAGCGAAATATTTCCTGTTGCACACACCAAACAAGTCAGGCCAAGACCAATGACGTGGCCATCGGCTGCTAAAATATTCGCTGCTGGTATTAGTGGAGAGAGATGGTGCGCCTGCACGTAAGGCTCGTAAGGGAAATGAATGCAACACGATGATAGTAATCAGTCATTAGCGAACGTTGTAATTTGTTATTAATAATTATATATAACAGGATATTGTCAAGATTAAGTTGTGAAATTTTTATTAAAACGTTTCTTACATACTGTTATATTGGCTGGGCCGCAAAAATTTTCGTTGTGGGCTGCGTGTGGCCCATGGGCTGTGAGTTTGATATGCTTGCTCTAGCAGGGGTCCTCAAACTACGGCCCACGGGCCACATGCAAATACAAATATTGTATTTGTTCCCGTTTTGTTTTTTTACTTCAAAATAAGATATGTGCACTGTGCATAGGAATTTGTTCATAGTTTGTTTTTTTTAACTATAGTCTGGCCCTCCAACGGTCTGCAGGACAGTGAACTGGCCCCCTGTTTAAAAAGTTTGAGGACCCCTGGTCTACAGGGTATAGGAAATAGAAAGTATTTATTCACACATGCTTTATTTGTCTCCACACCTATGGTGCTCCAGAGAATGTTCTGCAGATACAGAGAAAGGACACAGCCCTAGTCCTGGAGCAGCTCAGTGCTGGGAGGGGCAGGGCCCCCGAAGACAGGGTTCAGCCCTGGACTAGAGGCGGTAGGGGCGGGAGTCCTGGAGGTGGTGGACCCAGCGCAATCTATCTTGGGGGAGAAGTAGCAGACACCCAAGAGAGGAGCAGCTGTGCAAAGGGCCAGTGGCGGGAGACAGTCTGGTGCTTCCTGTAGGTCATAGCATTGTGGCTTGAGCAGTAAGCATTGTCCTTCTCTTTACAAAGAGCAATTCACTTAATCATCCTAATGGTCCTATCACCCGGGTGCTACTGTTATCCCCACTTCCCAGGCCAGACAACAGAGGCCCAGAGGAGAAAAGTAACATTTTCAAGTCCCCGAATCTAAGCAGGGAAGCCAGTGCTCAGTCTGGGCCCTGGCTGTTGGGATGGTGAACGTGGGCCAACTAGCAGGATGTCAAGGAGGGAAAGTCAGGCTCAGATGGAAGCTCCGTGGGGGAGCAGGGGTGAGGGAGAAGGAGAGAGCACAGCTGAGGGTGAAGGAGTATCCCGGGTCAGGTATGGCCCCCCCAAATTCATGTGCACCGGGGACCTGTGAATGCGACCTTATTTGGAAATAGGGTCTCTGCAGATGTAATAAGGTATCCATATTATTTTTACCTTCTTTATAGAATTAGAGAAGTTGAGTGAGATGAAACTAGAAAGTAAAATAGAAAAACTTGCCAGGTTGATACCTCATCATGCTATGAGCTCTCTAGTGCTCTGTGGGAGACAACCAATTAATACCTGTGAATATACATTTGTTTCAGAATATTCTTTACATTCTGTGAATATGTTGACTAAGGCTTTTACTAGTCCTTTCCATGTGCTGACTATCAAAAACCAGTGTGTCTCTTAAGTGACAGAGCTGCCTCTGCTAGTTCTACTCGAGGTGTGTGTCTCTGGTCTGTGGACCTTTTGTCAACAGTCTGTGTTGAGAAGAGGAGTTTGTGCCCGCTGCTGTGGAAAGGGCCAGTGCCTGGAGACAGTCTGGTGCTTCCTGTAGGTCATAGCATTGTGGCTTGAGCAGTTTGTGTGTGTGTGCACACGTGTGTGTATGTGTATGTGTGTGTGTGTGTGTGTGTGCACGTGCCTACGGACTTAGGACGGTGTGCACAGCAGGTAAGAGCAGCCTTGCCAAAGGCCCCGTGCTCCCTGTTGCAAATTTTACCTTGAACGCACTGGGACGCGTTTGGATAACGTGGAGCGACACGGTAAGATTTTCGTTTTGAGGACAGAAGTGCTGGAGACTGGAGCTGAGGAGCAGCTGGTCGGGAAGCCTAGCAGGAATCTATGTTTGAAATGACGAGGGCTGGAAATGATCCTTC
>NW_006383013.1:2859962-2866374 GCF_000327345.1 Myotis davidii | reverse complement strand
GAGAACGTGGGCCAACTAGCAGGATGTCAAGGAGGGAAAGTCAGGCTCAGATGGAAGCTCCGTGGGGGAGCAGGGGTGAGGGAGAAGGAGAGAGCACAGCTGAGGGTGAAGGAGTATCCCGGGTCAGGTATGGCCCCCCCAAATTCATGTGCACCGGGGACCTGTGAATGCGACCTTATTTGGAAATAGGGTCTCTGCAGATGTAATAAGTTAAGATGAGGTCATACCAGAGCAGAGTGGGTCCGAACTCCAGAGACCAGTATCCTTATAAGAAGGAGATTTGGACACAGGCACAGAGACACCCGGGGAAGGCACGTGACCATGAGGCTGAGATTAATCAGCCTGAAAGGCCAAGGATTTCTGGCAAACATCAGAAGCTGGAAGAGGAAAGGAAGCGTCCTTCTCCAGAGCCTCCGGAGGGAGCACGGCCTGCCGTCACCTTGGCCGCAGACTTCTAGGCTCCAGGCCTGTGAGAGAATAAATGTCTGTTGCTTTAAGTCACCCAGTTGGTGGTGATTTGTTAGGGTGGCCTTAGGAAATGAATATACTCTCCCCACTTCAAAGACACGGACCCAGAGAGGACGGCCGCCTTTCTGACTTGGTCGGGCACGTGGAAAACACAGGGAAAAGGCAGGCGCGGTCCTGCAGGGAGCCTGAAAAGAGAGCGTGGAGCCGGTCTGGGAGGCATCGGCGACGCAGCTCTGACTGTGTAATCATGAAAGGTCTTGAGGAGAAGGAGAAGGGGAGGAGCCTGAGAGATGAAGAGCTGGCAGATGAGCTCAGACGGGAGAAGGACACATTCAAAGCTGGAGGAAGGGCACAGACCCAAGGGCAAGAAGAAAGGAACCGAGGAGACGGCCCGCGGCACCCCACACGGGGCCGGGCTTGTAAAAGGGCCAAGAGCAAAGCAGAGCTCTGGAAGGCGGGGAGGGGAAGCTGGAGTTTTTAAAGTTTTGCTGAAATCGGAAAGACTTGCTTAGGGCGGGGGCTAAGCTAAGCTTCCTAGATGGCAGATACATTCAGATGCGACTTGTCATCGGTTGTCTCTATAAAGATAATGGACTGGGAAGCACAATTCTTTTTTTCTTTTTTAATGGAAAGGGAAGCATTCATATTAGTAAGAGGGCGTTGAAACCCAGGATTGGGGAGATTCGATATCTATAAGGGAATGAGATCCTGGTGCGAGAGGCATTCAAGCAGAGCGCGGGGGAGTCTCTCCTCAGGGGTGTTATAGAGGTGGTTCCTCTGAGCCTTGTAGTGTGCACAGCCCGCTGCTCACGGGCAGGCCTCCCCACCCTGGGTTCCCCTCCATCACAATGAAGGGAAAGCAGACAGTACCCAGGGGCACTCCTGCTTTGCTGTGGGGAGGAGGCCGGAGAAAGACAGCATCGCGTTAGGGCCTCAGCTCAGACTGGGTAGACCAGGCAGATCAGAACCGTGTGATGTGGTTTTCTTGCTGTGAAGGTTTGGTGACCTTCAAAGTACAAACTTAACTTTTCGGCTTTTTATAATTCACTCAATCATCACAATGATCCTATTAAGATAATAACACTACTATTATCCCCACTTTGCAGGCCAGACAACAGAGGCCCAGAAGAGGAAAGTAACATTTCCAGCACTGAATGCAACGCCCGTCCCCATCTCCCCCCGCTCCCCCTCACTCCCCCATTTCACGCCTGCCTGCCCATCTTTAGCTTCTCCTTCATCCCCAGACTGGAGCACCTCCCTGTCTGGTCGCCGTGGCCTCGCGCTGCCGAGGATCCCGGAAGAGCCAGGCCCTCTCCTGGGTGATGTGGCGGCGGGAAGAACAGTTTCTCTCTTTCTCCTCCTGCTCCTCCCTCCTCTGCCTCTTCTCTTTGTTCTCCTCCAGGCCCTCTCTCTGCCTTCACAGCTAGCTGGCAACATTAGCTGGCTGGGGATGAGCCAGGGTGAGCCCTGGCCTCCTCTGTCGTCTGTCTGTCCATCCGATGAGGGGGGCGCAGGGCGGTTGTGAGCCTTAGAAGGATCTCTCCGGCTCCTGACCCGCCTCGGTCCCGGAGGTTCGGTTTCCGAGGTGCCTGGCCCCACCCCCAGGGTGTTGACGGCAGGTGGGGGAAAAGGAGACAGAACAGGGTGCCCTTGGCTGAGGACAGGAATCCGCATGACGTTTTCTCTGACCTTGAGCATGCCTTCCGCCTGCCCCGCCTCTCAGGGGAGACAGGGAGCTGGAACTTGCCCCTTTGGCACTGGCAGCCTGTGTGCAGCTTTCACGAGTTCTCTCACACAATCGAGCCACCGTCCCAGTCTGAGGCCTGGAACGCAGCACCCGGGGAAGGGGATACCAGGGGAGAGGCGTGTCCTTGGGCCTCTCAGCACCATTGCTGTCACCTCACTGTCCAGCAGATGCCAGGCGCACTGTTGGCCTGTCTCGCCTGGCCTCACAGTCTCCTCTCAAGGCCCCTGACGCCTCTTTCCGAGAGTCACCTCACCTGCCTGGGCCTCAGCAGGTGACCCGCGAGGCCAGGCCAGTTGCGTCCCCTGCTCCGGTGTTGAGGGAGGGAAGCCTCTGGCTCGCTTTGCTCTCTGGCCTCTTTTAAGTTCCGCCCCCCCTTTTTCTCTAAGATCAAACAAATAAACACTTGCTTTATTCTTTTTAAACATTTGATACATGTTTGCTGAAAAAGAGAAGCAAAGAGGCTATCATTACAATCACCACCTAAGAATCAATCACTGTTAACATTCTGGTGGATATTATTTTCCTCTCTCCCCCCAGACACTGAGGACCGATCAGTGACAGACCAGGCAAGGTCCCTACCCTTTAGGCCCGTGGGAAACACTGCACATAATCTATATGACACCTACTGACATGTCGGAGCCCTCTCTCTCTGTTCCCTTTCCCCTCTGTCTCCATCTCTATTGCCATTGACCTCCTCCCCAAGAATCCTTCTTTTCCTTTTGCACATCCACATTGTGGCAGAAAAAGCTTCGTATGCAATTTGAAGGTGCTGGGCATGGACTGGGGGTCGAGAGAGAAGACAGCTCTCACCTGTCAGCGGCAGGATTGGCTCGGGTCCTTGCCTAGAGAGTACTCAAGGATGCACATGCCCCACGCCATGTATCAGAAAAGCCACATCCCACTGTGTGAAAGGATGCGTCCTCCGGGCCCAGAGAAAGGTCTAGTCACGGAGGTTGGACCCCATGGTGACGGCCCAAGACACTTTTTTTTTTTTTAACAAAAAAATACCCTTTGATAAAAATAAAGAAAAAATAATGAAAGCCACCCTCTCTGGGACTCAGGGACACTGCTGAGTGAGGTGACAAAGGAGAGAAGGGGGCTGGGCTGTGGGGAGAGGCTGTGTGGCCAGGCGCTTCTACCTGCTGCAGAGAATTGCCGAGTCAGTGTTTTAGAGCTCAGGGGCTCCAAGATCACCCCCACTTGATGGATGAAGGAGGGAGGGAGGCTGGGGACAGAGGCAGGTGGTTCACTCACGGTCCCAGGACAGGAGGAAGCAGCTCCTGGAAACCCACGGCCTCTCGGGAGAAGGGAAGGGTTCTATGGGGTGTCTGAGTGCAGCCTCCAGGGTCTTTATGAGAAGTGCATGGAGACGGGGAAGGAACAGAGAGACAAATGGCCAAGTTCAAGCTCCTTTAGCTGGAGTGGGGAGTCTGGAAGGTGCCTTGGCCTCTTGCTCCCTCTCCCTTTACTCCACCCCTCTGCTGACCTCAGCTTCCCAGGTTTTGCTTGTGTCTCAGAGGACCAAGCCAGGTAAGTCCCCACCAGAAGAGCTGGAGAGAAATTGTCAGCCAGCAACCATGAGACAGCCTCCCAGTCTACAGATAAGAGGGGGAAAAAGAGTGGGAAACGCCTAGAGGAGGCTACACCACCTTCTCCAGGGAAAGCCTCTCCCGCCTCACACAACAGTGTGGTGGGACTGGGGCAGCCAGTCATGGTCACGGGACACTTGGTTCCTGACTAGATATTTGGCCAGGAGATGCTCTTGGTGGGGTCAAGTCCAGGGGAGAGCAATCAAGACACAGGTTTCATACAGGAAGGTAAAGCCTTAAAGTAGTCAGGGTTTCTGAACTGCAGGGTTCCAGGCAGCAGAGCTGGGCCCTGGCCAGACAGGGGAGGCAACGGGTGGCCTCTGAGTGCTCCCACTTCACCAGGAGCACCTCTGCTCTGATCCCTTTCTTTACATGTCTCACAAAGCGCGTGCCCAAATGCCATCTCATTTGACAACACTGAGAAGCAGATGTGCCCGTCCCCGTTGTAAAGATGAGGACACAGTCTCAGAGAGGTCAAGCTTCTTGCCTAAGGTCACACAGCTGGAAGTGGTCAAGCCAAAATTCCAATCCGGCTCCAGAACAGATGCCAGCCCCCTTCATAGGAAGGGAGGATGAGACAACAGAAGGTGCAATCCTGCCTAGGATCTCCCCCACCCCCCCACCCCCCGGGCCTGGGCCCAGGGCCCAGGGCAGTGGCACAGAACCCTGCAGGTTAGGGACACACTCTGGGAAGGTGATTTCGCTGCCTTTGTCCTGGAGCTCCATTTCCTCATTTCGTGGGGACTTGTGAGGCTTCAGCCAGGAGTCCTGGCGGTGAGCGTGAATGGCAGGAGGGATGAGTGGGGGCCGGGAGGGAGGGACTCTGCCCTCACCTTCCTAGAGTGTCTTGTACCTCCTGTCAGCTGCCCTTCCTCACTCCCCCCTTCAGCCTCTAAGGCAGAGACCACGTGGGTGAGTTGCCATGGAAACTCGGAGTTCTATTTGAAAGCAAGGCAGGGTGTAATCGGAGCTGGCTGGGGGGAAGGGTGCTGGGGCTGGGACACAGAGGTGGGGCGACTACACCTGTTTGGTTCCTGACCTCCTAGCTGATCTCTTCCCACCAGAAACCATCTTTTGAAAGACCTCACCGCCCTTCTTTCCCGTAAATCACCTGCCTCCCACAGTCCCACGGCCATTGCCCTCTTTCCCCGAACTCATTTGAAACCTCAGGCAGTAGCCACACAGGCCCTGCCCTGATTCCCCAAAGAAGGAGTGATTATCCCCGTTATGCAACACAGGGTGGCAAAAACCCAAGAGCGATCGTTTGTGCCATACAAGGGTTAGGACAGAACCTCAGGGGTTATCAGAATTGCAGGCTGTGTCTGGGGGAAGGAGGGGACAGTGGTGGGGACATAGCATTCCAGAGACCAGAGCCTGCACCCCACCCCTCTTCTCCCCACTAAGGTTCAACTGCAAGCATTCAGGCAGGGCCTCGCTGACAGGAAACTGGGAGGCTCTGAGTCTGACGGAGGGTGAGGGGTGGGTTTGCACTGGCCGCAGTAAGACTTTCCCCTCTCCCCGCAGATAGGCTCAGGTCCTCGCCTGCTCATGCCTGGTTTGGGCAGCACTGCTCTTGCTGTGTCCCCCCACCCTGCCCCTACCCATGGCAGAGCCGTTAAGAATTTTGCTTCTCCACTTTGCTGTGGGACTTGCACAGACTGCCTAGCCTTGCTCAGCTTCAATTGCTTCTTCCAAGAAGCAGGAATAGAAAAATAACTGTCTCCCAGGGTTGCTGGAGGATTAAATGAGACAATGTATTCCAAATGCTTAGCATAGCGCCTGGTGTCAACAAAAACAAAAGTCTGATTAGTATTATTATTCTCCCCCCACCCCCCCAATAAACCCCATCTTCTCCACAAAACCCCCCTTTCTCTAAGGAGGGAAGAACTGGTGCTTCGAGCAGTCACCTCTGCTGAGTGATCCCCAGGCATTTTCTCACGGCATTCTTGCAGCAGCCCTGGGAGGGAGGTGCTCTCCTTGTTAGCGCCATTCTACAGAGGTGGACGCGGAGGTGCAGCGAGTGTCTTGCTCAAGATCATTGGCTAGTGAATAAAAAGCAGGGCCAAGATTCAAACTCAGCCTTGCCTGGTTTCAAAGACTTACGCTGTTTCTATCACAATAGGCACCTCCTATATGTGTGACTGTCCCTCCCCGAGCCATATTCCTTCCAGCTCAAAGCAGGTCATTGTTCCTTCTGGTTTCTCTGTTGCCCTCTCACCGGATTCCCTCTGCAGCAGGGCAGCGAGTAGGGAGCCAAGCAGAACCAGGGAGGGACTCAGACATTCCCAGTTCCACCGGGAGCTTCTAGGCCGCCGCAGGGAGCTGCGTGTCAGGCAGGGTGGTTGTAGGAAGCAGGTGACCGGGCACAGGAATCCCCAGGTGGGAAGAGGGTTCCAGGTGCTCGTGGGGGTTCTCTGGATACGGAAACAAACTCTCCCTAATCCACTGATTTTCTCTTCACCTCTGATCTTGGTCTCTGGGCCCCAACCTCCCAGACCAGGGCTGTTGAGACTTTGACAGATGACCTTGACCTAGCTTTGTCTGTTTGGGGACTGGAAGTGTCTCCATCGGGCAAGAGGAGACAGAAAAGGCTGGGGAGAAGAGGGGA
>NW_006383013.1:2831938-2859912 GCF_000327345.1 Myotis davidii | reverse complement strand
GGAGGAGGGAGGAATGGGAGAGGAGGAGGGGAAGAGAGACGGCTGGAGGGGAGGGTGGTGGGAGGGGAGAGCTGCCAAGTGTGATTCTGAGCTCTGAGGGAGAAGAAAGGATGAGAAAGCAAGAAATCCGTTTCAAGGGAAGGATCAAAGCGGGAGGGAACTGAGGTTGGTGAGAGGATGAGAGAAAAGAGAAGGGGGAGAAAGTGAATGAGGGAGAGTGAGCGCTGGGGGAAAGGAAATAAAAGGATGGGGAGAGGGGAGGGGAGAAAGAGGAACAAAGGCAGAGACCAAGCAGCTGCCAGTCCTCCCTCCCGCCAAATAAAGGCCTCAGATGGCCACCAGCGGCTGAAGGACCTGGGCGCCGGCCATCTCTCGGTCTCAGGTGGCTCCTGTCTGCCTTTCTGGCTCAGCCTTTCTGGCTTGGCAGTTCCACAGGACAGGGGACTCCATCTTCCACCATCCACTCCTGTTCTATGAAGCCCCATGATATCCCCACCCCCCACCCCCAGGGCTTTGTGGCTGGTGCTTGCTGCCTGCAGAGTCCCCAGGGGCACTGCCCCACAGACCTAGAACCTCCCAAGGGGCAGAAGCCAGTAGCTGTACAGGAGTTGGGGGGTGGGGGTGGAAAGCAGGTATGCATACAGCCCAAAGGATTCCCCTCCTCTCACTGCCGAAGCCTGGCACATTGCTAAGGAGGCAGTGCCCAGCAATGGGCTCCACTCTAAGCACTAAAATGCAGTGAGAGCTTAGCAGAAGCGAAGCAGGTTACATGTTTCTCATTCCATCCTCACAGCATCCCTATGAGGTTTGCACTGTTGTTTTCCATTTTCCAGAAGGGGAGGGAGAGCTAAGGTTATTTGTCCAGCTCATATACCAGGTAACTAATAAAAGGAGGGACTGGGCATCTCATTGGTGGGGACAGAGGTCATGGCCCTCTGAACAGGGGCTGGGCTGGGTTAGGGTTAGGGGTTGGCAGCTCTGAGGGGCTGTGGAGAGCTAATGGACTGTGATGATTTGGGCAGGCTGCAGAAGTGTGTGCCTCAGTTTCCCTGTCTGACACTACTGTTGCTGTAGAAATGTACCTGAGGGGGAGAGGGCCAGCGAGCAGGGCGCACAGTCACCGTGGGTCTCTCGGAGGGAGGAGGACTTGGGCACATGGGAATAGAGCTGTGTAAATAGTGTTCCCCTCACAGCAGCCCCAGCAGCATCTCCAGGGGAGGTCAGATGGGTGGTAATATGCCCTGTTTTCATGGGGCTTCTGCGAACCTACAGATCTTCCTCTAAAGCACTTTCATATATGGGAACACACACACACACACACACACACACACACACACACACACACGTGTGATTCCTGCCTGCACAGCCACCTCCCATGGCACGTAAAGCTCTCCTGGCTTTATTTTATCCAACAGGAGGAGGCAGCAGGGGGACAGACGGGGCCTGGGTGCATGGGCAGTGAGTTAAAGTTCTACCCTTAGGCATCCTGTGGGCTCTCAGAGAAACAGCACCCACTCAGCACCCACTCTGCATGAGGCCTCAGCCCACTCCCACCCTCACAATGCCCAGGGGTCATCCTGCAGACCTGCGGATGCCATTGCTCCCTTGGCATGACCTGGCAGCCTCTCCGCCCCCTCTCCAGCCTGAGTGAGGAGCCGGGCCTGCTCCCTGCCCTGCTCCAGGGCCCTGGTGGATTCCCCGTCACTTTCAATCAGGGTCCATGTTAGTTCCAGGGTTTGGAAAAGGGCTTCCCCCGCAGATGGCAGCTCCCCTTCCCCAGGGACCAGGGATGCAGCAGCCCTGGTAGCCTGCAGTTGCCATGACAACAGCAATGCTTGGGTTTCTGAGGCTGGGGGGGCACATGTCAGGGAGGGTGTGTATGTCAGGGAGGGTGTGTGTGTGCGTGTATGTTTTCATTTTCAGCCCTAGGTGAAGGGGACTTTGGGAGTGGAATCCCACCCTTCTAGGGAGGGGTGGGCCCCTCCTCCCAGCTCAGCCCCAGCCAGCTCAGTGGCATCCCAGCAGCAGGGACACTGGACCGCAGAAAGATGCCCCAGATGGAAATAGAGGGAGAGGGTGGAGATAGGCATCCACACTGTTGTCGAAGGAAGAAGGCCCGGATGTGGTGGGAGCTGTAGGAAGGAGGGAGCCAGGGCACCAAGCAGGCACAGTGAAGGATCAGAGGCTGGGGGTGTGGGGACCCAGGAAGGGGTGGGCCTCTTATTTCTGCCATCCAGTTCCCCCCACCTGCCCAGGGGCGGTGGCGGGGGGTGTCTCCCACTTTTCTTCCTCGGCTGAGAGAAGGCCTCTCCGCTCCTCCAACATGATCTGTAATTTCCGGCAGACATTTGAGGTCCCTGACATCTGCATAATGTGGGCCAGTCTCTTAGCAACGGGGAACAGCTGTCTGGCATTTCCAAGATTAAACTGTAACTATACACGGTCCTTGCCAGGGGGAGGGGGGAGGAGGGGAGGAGGGGGTAAACACTGCCTCCTGGCATTTTCAAACTCATTTAGCTTTTATTCATTTCCTGCCTCCAGTAAAGAGGCCAGGGATTCGGCCGGGGCCAGGCTGTTGCTGCCCCTGCTTCCGCGGCTGCTGCTGCGACCGCAGATGGCTCTTCACCCAGATCTGTTTGCTAGCGGGAGGGGAGGGGAGAGGGGACAGCGCTAGCCTTTTTGTTTGTATTGTATTTATTTTCTGTAGGTGCAGTGATCCTGGCATACAGTGTGGGTGGCATATAGTGTAGGCGGCACGCCCGGGAGGACAGGCCATGTGGCCCATCCGCTGAAGCCCCCGGGGCAGGTCCAGCCCGTTTTAGTTTCATCTAGCTCCACTGCTGGTAGTTGTGCGCCCTGCGTCCAAATCCCTCTACCTGCCTACACCTCCATCTTCCCAGCTGCAGAAGGAGATGGCTCCTCCACCTCCGTGGGTTACTGTGAGGAGGACATGAGCACGCACTAAGGCAGCTGAGCTGTGATTCATAACGTGCCTCTGTTCCTCAGGTCACCCCCTGCCCCATCCCCTGGGGCCCAGCGTCACAGCCTAGTTCCCTGCAAGCCAGCACCTTAACTGTTCCCCGGAGCGCCAGGCAATGACACTTTGGCCCCATAGGACATAAGCAGAGCTCACTGTCCCCAGCAGGGTCCTCTCTGCTGCCTGGCACGAGGTGTCCTGCTCCCCTGGCCGGCTTAGGCCTGGGCAGCTCCTGTGTCCCAGCCCCTCTGCTGCCAACTCCTGCCATTTGGCTGTCGCTCTTGAACTCGTGAATGTGCTGTTTTGGTCTTGCAGTAAGAAGGAAAAATAAAAGGGTGGGTGTGGGGAGAGGGAGAGGGTGGAGGAGGGAAAAACCCTTCAGCTGAGGGAGCCGCCTGTACTGGCCAGTTCCAGGAATGTGTTCTGGGACATCGGTGCCAAAGCAGTGACCCCGGTGAGGTGGCCAGGCTGGGGAAGGGAGAGGCCGGCTCCAGGACGGGCTGCCTCCCACCGCTGCCTCTGCTGACTCATCGCGGCTCCAGCTGGCAGGAGCCTCTTCTGGGGATGGCTGTTGCTAAGATTCCTCGGAGATGACTGATTGCTTCTCCTCGAGCTTGCTGAAAACATGTTTGTAGACTGCACGCAAACACATACACTCCTGTGGGCTCGCACGCCTAGCCCGATACCTACACATGCGTGCTGGGGTGGGTGCGCACGGAGCAACGCAACAGGCTTCCCGTTCCCATCGCCTTCATGACACTTAGGAACGAATGCCTGCACACGCGTGTGGACCAGCACCCACCCCCATGAAAGGAGCAGGGACACGCCAGGTTGTCTGCAGACAGGAACTCAGGCAGGGGGAGCCACCAGGGTCTGGGCCTGCCTTACTCTGAGGGTTTCCAGGTTTCCTGAGATATCCTTGGCCTCTGCCCCGCCTCTTCTCCCTCGATTTCTTCATTTTCTGCCTTCTGCTGCCCTGATCTAATTTCCCCCTCCCCTTGGCCTGCCAGGGTTTGGATGTCTGCTGTTCCAGACGCTCAGCTGGGAGCTAGAACCCTCTGGAGCTGGATTCCTGGCCTGGACCTGATGATCTCTGGGCAGGGGGCTCTTGGGGAACCTCACTGCCTCTGTTTTCCCTGGAGAGAGGGGACTGCTGTGAGGATTCAGGATGGAAGGCCTTTCTTTGGGCTCTGCTGCTGCCAGGATTCGGGAGACGTTGGCTCCCCCGGAGCCTTTGCTGGGGGTGATCCTGAGAGCTCGGTGCATAGCAGGCAGCCTCCGGTGCATGTGGCCAGTGCGGTGTGTGACCTTGGTCACTTTGCGTTTTTGCTGCCTTGGTTTCCCCACCTGCTGGGCTGAAATGGGACTCCTTGCTGAGTCTGCCAGGGTTTTAATGCGACAGGGCTTGGCAGGCGCTTGGGCACTAGGCAGGGCTGTTTGTCACGGGTTCCTGAGCGGGGGAGGGGCAGGCGGCCGTGCCAGGGCGCACCACACTCTCCTTCTCACCAGCTCTTCCGGCTCAGGCTCAAGTGTGGCTGCTTTAAAGGGACTCACCTCGGGTCTACCCCAGGAGTGATTCAGCGGCGGTTGCTAAGGAAGGCCTGGGACCCGGCCTCGAGGGATGAGCTGGGGCCAGCCTGGATTCAGCGGGCTCAGCAAGGCTCACACCAGACGCAAGAAAAATATCCGTCTGTGCTGAGGATCCTCATTCCTAAAATAAAGACAAGGCTGGCTCCACGGTTCCTGCTGGTTCTGACATGCCATGATGCGGGGAGGGGGTGGGAGTAAGAGAGTAAAAGCAAATGAGAAAAATAAAAATGAGCTGCACAAAGCGGAGGCTTTGTGCGGATGTCAGCAGCCTCATGTGAGCTCCGGATGGCAGGAGCTCTCTGCAGGATGTGTATTTTGTGTTGTGTCACAAGAATAAACAATCGCAGGGCAGGAGAACACACAGCATCCAGATCTGAGGACACCAGCCTCCGTGCTCGGGACCCATCAGTCTGTTGCCCAGTGCACCCAGCCCACCCGTGCTCCCCCCTCCAGCCATAGGACAAAGCTGGCCCCCAACAACTGGCCTGCTGTCGTAGTTGCATTGGGAGGTGGCCAGAGCTTCTATAGGAGTTGCTTGCTGGCCGGGTTTGGGAATTACAAGGTGAATCAGTCAAAAGGGAAGCTTGTGAACTGGGCACGCAGAGGGGTGTGCTCTGGGCCTCAGCAGCCCTGTCTAGCTGAGGCGGACAGGCTGGGCTCCTGCTGGCCAGGAAGCAAGCAGAGAATAATCACAACAATGCACCTTGATCCAGTCCTTCCTGCATGCCAGGCAGCTTTCTTCATCTGATACACATATCCATCCATCTCACCTTCCAACAGCCCCCGAGCCAGGTAATACCATCATTCTTGTTTTCCAGATGTGGACACTGAGGCCCAGAGATGGCAAGAAGCATCTCGAAAGTAAACATGGCCAGGATTCCAGCCACAGCTGTTTGTTCTCAGAGGCCAGCCTTTACCACTTCCTCTCATTGTCTCCACCTGATTGTCACGCTCCAGGTCTGCACAGCCAACACCAGGCTCACCACCTCACCTTCCCCACTGTGGCCACAGGCAGGAGGAGGCAAGTGTGCGGACGTTCCCTTTCCAATGCCCCTTTTGCCTCCGACCTCTGGGAGCTCCCAGACCAGCCCAGACCAGCCTCACGGCCACTTTCATTAACTTGCTCACTGCTGAGGAACCCAAGACTGAATTAAACTCTTTGGACCTTTTTTCCTTCGCAAACCCCCGTCCCATACAGCATGAGGCCTGGGGGGCTCCTTGGTTCCTTTGCTGCACTGACATACAACATGTCTTAGAAACTCCTTTCTTCCAGGGCTACCAAGCACAAACTTGCAGATGCTGCCGACATGCCTGGTCACACACACATACATGTGCTCACATATGCACACACATGTTCATATGGGCACAAGACCTTGAGCAGAGTTCCAGACGCTCGATGGAAATTGGGCAGAGCTTCCGGGAGTCTCCCAGGTTTTTTTTTTTTTTTAAATGTCAGGAATGACCAGGGAGCAACTACCCTGTACAGTTGTCACTGGGCTTTCGCAGCCAGCGTTGTGTGCAGTGCACACACGGGTGTTGTTGCTCATAAGCCTGTCTTCCCTCCTAATCTACACAGTCACACCTCTGAGAGCAGGATGTTTTCTGGTGGTCCCCTCAGTGCCAGACAGTGCAGCCTCGAGCTGGCGATGGGTTTGGATCTGTGCCTTGACAGGTAAAGGAAAGACAGCGGGTGGTTGATGCCCCCACCATCTCGGAGGAACCTTCCATAGCCATCACCCAGACCACATGCCGCGACATCCTATCTAAGCCAGCTCCTCACTCGCGTCCCACCCCGCCGCCCAACACCCCGCTTCCCTGGGTCCCGCTACCCCCTACCTTCCTTCCCACCTCACACTCAGGGCCTTGATGCACTCACTGAACTGCTGCCTTTCCCCCTTTGATGTTTCTTCAAGGTGGAAAGCGAGACGGAGGCCTGAGTGGCTGAGGAGAGGGAAGGACTTGGACTTGGAGGGGCTGGGCCCTAGGTCTGGGAGGATACCCCTCCTCATGGGACCTTCCCTCTCTTGAGGTCCAACTGGGCCACCAGACAAGCCAGAACTGCAGCTGGACCTCTGTGCTCAGGTGGGATGGGTCTGAGGAACGAAAGTCCCTCTACCGCCAGGTCCACGGTCTCCTGCGCATGGAGAGTCGGGGTTCAGAGGCTGGAGTATGTGGGCCCAGGGAGGAGGGGAGGGGCCTGCCAATTTCTGGGTGACATGCCTCAGGACTCGGGTTCAGCTGGAAATGATCAGTTGGAGGCTCCCAGCCCTGCCTGACCTTGACCCAGCTTTGCTTGGGGGTGAGGGCCGGGGCTCTGCTGGCGTCCCCAGTCACTGTGTACAGTTTACATAGCCAGCCATGGACCCTTTCTGTGAGGTGGGTGCTTGGGGCAGCCCCAGGCAGCCGAGCTGAGCTCCTGGATGGAGGTGTGCTGAGGATGGAGGGAACCTCCAGTGCCACCCAGTGGCTTGCTGGGATGGGAAGGCGTAGCCTGCAGACAGGTTGGGAATTGTTCTTCTTCCTCACACTCATCTCATTGTAAGCCTTGGATGGAGACCTCTGTCCCCAGCTCACAGACCATGATGAATGCCTTTGCAAGGGCTCTTCGCTGGCCTTGAGGCTGGGGGCACAGGCCACTGCTCTGCTCTACCTGGGACCCCCTCTGCGTCCCCGTCCCCAGGGTGGTAACTGCCAGAGAAAGCCTCTGCCATCGCCCTTCATCCTGCTGGCGACACAACGACACCTGGTGGGTCTTCAGCGCCATCACAAGGAGAATACAGAGACCCCTCATGGGCTGAGCATCCCCCAGGACATCTGAGGGGGAGGGGTGCCCCCCTCCCCTGCTCCTGGGTCGCTGTGTTAGTCCATTCCCCCAGGGGCTAAAAGCCACCTGGGCACTGGGGACAGGAGGTGAGTTTTGGCAGGACTCATTACCCCATCACACAAGGACTTCCGGGGGCCTGGCCAGGTTGCGATGTCTGGCACTTGGCCACCAGGGTCGGATGAAGATTCCAGAAAGGTCTGGGAGCGACTGGGCTCGGGGTGAGCCCTCAGTTCCAGTGCCCGGCGACATTTGGCGCAAAACAGGTTCAGGGCCGAGTTGGAATCCATGCCAGGCCCTGGCCTGGGATTGCACACCAAGGGGGACCCTCAGGCGGACCAATTCCACACAGTTCTCACAGCACCCACACCAAGTGCCCACACGGTTCTAGAACCACAGAACGAACTGGAGGGGTTCTGCGCAGCTTTGTCACCCACCTCTTACTGTCACGACGTGACTTAGGCAGGGTCACACGGCGGCTGAGTGGCACACAGAGGGCCACGGTGACAGATGGCTTCCTGTGGCCTGTGAGGAGCTGGAGCCCAAGTCCATGCCAGGGACTCAATGCCAGGCTGCAAGGCCATTGCTTTTCTTCGTGCTGGTCTCACCAGCGATCCCGGGCAGCATTTTCTAACTGCTTTTCTCCATTTCCCAGAGTCGAGTTGTGGATTCAGGCTGCTGGGCTTGGAGTTCAGTTTTACAGTATCTGTGTGAGCTTGGCTTGTCACCCGCCCTGTGCTCAGTTGCCTCATCTATACTGCTGCCTACTTCACAGGGTCCCTATGAGGACTCAGCGAGCTAAGGCAGGGGACATGCTTAGAACAGCGGTGCCCGCTAGATGTTAACGCTGAGAACCCTTGGCTAACAATTATCTTCTCACTCCCCCAGCAGGGAGCCCGGGGGCCTTTCTGTGGGGGTAGAGGGGGGCGTGTCCTGATCAGCTCCGGCTATCATACCAACATGCCACAGACTGGTGGCTTCAACAACAGACGTTCATTTTCTCACAGTTCTGAAGGCTGCAAGGTCAAGATCAGGGTTCCAGCCCGGCCGCGTTCTGGTGAGAACCCCCACCCCGCTGGGGTGCAGACAGCCGCCCAGCCGCCTTCCTGCTGTGTGCTCACCCGGCCTTTCCTCGGTGCGCCTGCTCGGAGAGCTCTCTCTCTTCCCTCTTCTTATAAGGACACCAGGCCGATTGGATGAGGGCCCCATCCTTTTGACCTCCTTTAGCCTGAATTACTTCCCGAAGGCCCTGTCTGCAAATACAGTCACATTGGGGGTTACGGCTTCAACATATGAACTCGGGATTAACACAATTCAGTCCATAGCAGAGTGGAGCACAGCGCCAAGAACCCAGACACTGTGGGCCTGGAACCCATCCCAGGACGCCCTTCTTGGCCCTGTGGCGGGGGCTAGTTTCCCTGTCAGCAGCTCGCGTGGAGAAGGACAATTCCAACTTGTCAGGCGTCAACCTGGCCTGGTGGGCTATTCTTAGCCCCAGGTCTCTACAATCCAGTGCCAGGGGATGCAGACCTCCCAAGATGGGGCGAGTATTGGGGGGCACAGCCCATGCTGATATGCACCACGCCCTGAGAACCCCTGCTTCCCACCTCTGGGGAGAGCTGGCTGCAGGTTGTGCCTGACAGATTCCACTTGCCTGTTTCTCGGGGTGCCATGTGACTGAGGCAAGGGCGTCTTTTTTTTTAAGGCTGCTGTCAAATTTGAGCTTGAAAAAGGTACCTGGTGGCACTGGGCCATGGGTTAGGTTAGGAGAGCGCCCCTCCACGGGCTGAAGCTAAGAGACTGTCAAAGCACATGGCAGGAGCGATGTGCCGGGGTTCTGGGGTTCGCTGGCTCAAGCTGGTAGATTCTACCCCTCTCACGGTCCTTCTGCTAAGGGTTGTATTTTAGGACTGTTTTGGTTGTACGTTAAAGAAACCCAGAACTTAAGCAAAAAGGGAATTTATTAATCCACCGCAAGGCACCACCTTCAGGCACAGTTTGATCCAGGGGTTTAAACAATGCCCTCGGGGCTTTATCTCCCTATTGTCTTGCTCTGCATATTGGCTTTATTCTGCAGATGGTCTCTCTTCCTGTGTCAGGAAGCAGACGGCTGGAATCCTTAGACTCACATCTTTCCAGCCTAATAAGTCCCTGGAAACATCATTTCTGTCTTTCCTATCTTAGTATCGTAGGGGAGAGTCTTGCTCAGCATGCTCAGGACCTAGTGCATTAATGAACCAATCAGCACAGGGAGGATCCTCTCACTGGGAGACCTGGGCGGCTTGCCCACCCTGTGTTCTTGGAAGGATGTAGGGCAACATGATTGACAGCTGCATCAGCACCGACTGGAAAGGGAGAGACGCTCTGCAGGGAATCTCGAGGAGTGGGGAGGGGAAGTGAGTTGGATGTGCAAAGCCATGGCTGCCGCTCTTCTCAGAGGAGCTGGCCCAGGAGGACTTTCGTCTTCAAATCAGAATGTCAGTCCAGGAATGTTAAAACTTACCGGGTCCACCCCAACTCACTTGACAAGCGGGAGAGCTGAGGCCAAGGTAAGTGCTTTGCTCAAAGTCACCCTCTGTTCTCCTGCAAAGGCATGACATCATTCCTGGCTCATCTCTAACGATCCCAGTCAAGAGCCAAGTGCAGTGGCTGAAGGGCGGTCTGAGGATCCCCTCCTCCCCCAGAGGAGCTCAGCGGAGAGCCAGGAGGTGAAGAGGGTATTGCAGGAGGCTCCCTGCTGATCAGCCCAAGGCACTGGTCTGCCTGGCTGTTCGCCCTTCTCAGGGTTATAGGCCAAGAGCCCCCACCCCTCTCTGCCTGCTGAGGCCCAGGAGACGGCAAATGGCTGTCAGGACCTGAGAAGGTGTGGCTGGCACACTGGCTAAGGATGAGGAGAGATTACACAATAGCGAAGTAGACCTCACGGGTGTCTGTGTGATTCACCTGAGGGTCTGAAAGTCATGCTAACCTCCAGCGGGAGATGGTGTGTGGAGTGGGCTTGGAGCAGCCTCATAAATTCTGGTCAACATGGGATCCTCAACCAAAATCATTTCAGGAAACATCAATGTGAGAGAGACATATCGATTAGTTCCTTCCCACACCACCCCGACTGGGGCTGGGGTTTGAGCCTCCAACCCAGGTACATGCCCTTGACTGGGAATCGAACCTGAGACCCTCTGGTCTGTGGGCTGACACTCTAACCACTGAGCAAAACAGGCCAGGGCTCATTTTATTTTTTAACAACCCTTTTGCACATGCTGTTTTGTAACCTGCTTCCCCCCCCCCATCACCCAGTTATATATCTTGAACATCTTTTCAGGTCATTAACTGTTCTTCTACCAAGAAATGCCAATGGCTGCCCAGTGTTCCATAAATAAACCGTGATTTACTTAACCAGCCTATTGATTGCTGGACATTTTGTACCTCATCCTTGACCTTGTGTGAGTCCTGGCTCTCTACCTATTGGCTGCGTGATATCAGGAAAGTCGCCTCCTGTTTCAGAGCCTCGGTTTGCTCATCTGCTCATTGAGTCATCGGATGCCCCATGCCCTCGGGAGCTGCTTGGAAGATCACACAGCGGCGTGTGGTGCAGTGCTTGGCGCGGTTCCTTGGCACATCCCCCAACGTGTTTTCTCAACACGAGTCCTTCTCCTTTTCCCTGTGGCTCCTCCTTCTTCCTCTTGTTCAGGGGCTCGGGTTCATCTTGGCCACCCTGGGAGATTGCCCGGGTCCTCCCAGCACTGTGACCCTCAGTGTGTAAGTCTGCCTCCTGCTGGCAGGCTCTCACCGGCTTCTCTCGGACTGGAAGCTAGTCCTAGGAGCTGCTGGGGCTGGACCAGGCTAGCTGCCTCCATGGCCGCGTTTGGATCGGGTCAGAGCTCGTAGGGAAGACCTTTGGGAATGGCTGTGATATGCATTTCCTGGGCCAGCGGGAATGACTGCCCATTCGCTTCTTCCAACGGGAGTGCAAAGGTTGGCTCAGGTCCCTCGGCCCGTGGTGGGCTATGTGTTCCCACCTTGATGTCCAGGGATGTGACCGTCCTGGGCAGCGGCCATGGGCCCTTCTTTCCGGGGCCGTCCCTGGGAGAATGTGTGAAGGTCTGAGCCCGCCCGCCCTGGACCAGCTTGAGGAGCCTTGTTTCTCCCGCCAGGCCTCCCACGGCCAGTCGCTGGCCCCGCTGCTCCCAGCACCCATTTCCACCGCAGAATGGAATGCCCAGGCCCACGCCCGGGTTCCGGAAGAGGCCTCTCAGCCGAGGCATCCGCTTACAGCTACTAGAATGCAGGCACTCAGGACCCAAGTTGAAAACTGTGTACAGGCCCTGCATACATTTCCTCCCAGGCCTCCCACACTTACTCTCCCAAGCACACCCACATTCACTCACACACTCACCCCCCCCCGCCACACACACATGTGAGTGCACACACAACCACCCTGAACAGGTGCCAGACAGCAGCTAATTTAACTCGGCTTAGGTTTTTGGTCATGGTGAGACCCCTGATGCCAGACCACAGTCCATCTTTTCTAATTATGACTCAATTTTCCGTACTCCTTGAAGGGTGAGAGAGAAGGCGCCTGCTCTGCAAATGAGAAATGAGACAGAGGCCCGCCCACCGTGACCCCGTCTGACTGTCTGCACCACAAGTAGGGCTCTGATGAGATAAGACTCTCACCTTCTTTTGACCTCATGATAAGCTCCTGGCTCAAAGTGCTGGAAGAGGCGAGGAAAGGCTGTGGGAGAAGTGACCGGGAGGGGAGGCAGGTGTGGCCTTGGGAAGGAGGAAGGGTGGCGGATGGGCTTCCAAGTACTGAGAGGATCTCATCAGACAAGGCATCAACATCCACCCCCCACAAGTTCAGAAATAATACAGAATCAGCGTAGAAACCCTTACAATTGAATTTAACTGGTTAGTGAGGGCCTACTGTGCGCCAGGCACTGTCAGAGGATGCTAAAGAGAGGAAACAAGACCCCTGTGTTCCCTCCTCCCCAGGACAGCACCATCACCCTTTGGGGGTACATGTCCCCTCACTTTCTTTTGTGACAAGCTTTCTGAGCAGCACTCCAAAACGTATGAAGAAGTGGAAAATTGGGTCTCTGAATGGTTTGCCTCAAAACAAGAAAAGCTCTATTGGGACGGTATCCACAAAGTGCCTGAAAGATGGGGGAAATGTGCAGCTAGCGATGGACATTACTTAGAATAAAGCACTTTTGATGTTTCTCTTGAAATTATCGTGTTTTCTTTGGATTACAAAATCTGCATCATTAACCGGTTAATAATTAATCTGCATTATTAACCAGTTGGTAATTAATTTGCATTATTAACTGGTTAATGATGAATCTGCATCATTAACCGGTTGGTGATTAATCCGCATTATTAACCGGTTAATGGTTACTCCGAATTATTAACCGGTCAATAGTTAATCCGCATTATTAACCGGTCAATAGTTAATCCGCATTATTAACTGGTACACCTAGTACTGCTCTCTGCCACAGGTGGCTCACCTGAGGTGCACTAACAGGTGCTGGGCCCTGTCCCATAACAAGTGGCCTAGGCTCTTGCTCCTTTTTGGTTCTTGTGACTATTTTTTAACTGTTTCTCACTCTTGTTGAAGCACACTGGCTCTCCCCCAGGGGTGGTTTTGTCTGCCAGGGACAAGTGGCCACGTTAGCGACATTGCTGCCAGCATCTGGTGAGTAGTGGGGTGCCAGTGAGCATCCCGCAGTGCACAAGACGGCTCCCCACAGCAAAGACTTAACTGGCCCCAAGGTCGTTGCGCTGAGGTGCAGACTCCTGGAGCTATCGGCTCTGGCTGCTGTTGTGGTTCCTCTAGTACATCTCTCCCGCTCTCTAACGTGGGATTTCCAACCCATTGTGGGCCTGGCAACTGGTTAATCGAGGCTGCTGACCGGTTCCCAAGTAAGAGTAAAGAGGTGTAGAGTCAAGTGCATGAGCTCCGTGAGCCTGACTTAGTGGGGTAGGGGGGGGGGCTCAGTGGCTCTAACAAAGGCAGGGAGGTGCCAGTGACAGGGATCCTGGGCGTTCAGACGGGTGTCCAGACACCAAGAAGAGACTGGTGCCTGAAGGGCGGCTCCCTCCCTCCCGGATCGACTCTGGCCTGCTTCTCTCTTTGGTTTCTGCCTATTCTCTTTGGCCGTTGGATCCTGGCATCTTTGGCTTCTGCTTCCCAGTGTTTCCGATTCCCAGCCACCTCCAAGCTTTTCTCTGCTCCGAGATTTGGCTCCTCCTGGCCCTGGCCCTGCGGCCGGCCTGATGGAAGAGAGATAGGCTGCTCTCTTCCTTCTCGGTTTTCCGCATGTGGGAAGGCAAGGGGTGCACTGGGGACCCTTGGGCCAGCAGGGCTTTGCCACGTTTGGGTTGGGGATGCGCTGTATACACAATGTGCCATACTCTGTTCTTGGCCCGGGCCTGCTCATTCCAACATTTTAGGACTTCTTTGGTTGCGAGGGATGGAAATGAACTCTGGCTGAGCTGAGCAAAACAGGAAATTAATTCTATTGGAGAGACCCTAGAGGTATCTCAAGAATTCCAGAACGGGCCTGTCACTGGGCCTCAAGGATGCTCCGAAGCCAGGTCAGGGGTCCTGTGGGAGCACAGTCCTTTCTTCTGCCCTCTGCTCTCTGCTTCCTGCCTCTCCCTCCCCATCTGCTGCCCTGCTTTCTGGGATGCACAGAAGTTGGGGGTAGGAAACCCAGTGAAAACAACAGCAGCTGTGTTTCCATGTCCTCCATTCGAAGGAGCAGCCAGCCTGGGCTGGAACCTCTTGGTTCTGATTCAGACTTCCTGGGGGTGGGCTTCCTTTGTAGGTAAGCAAACAAAGCACCAGGTATCCAGGGTGACATTTATCTTGATGGCTAAGACAGGACACTGAAAGGGAGCTTGGCAAAGATGCAGAGGGAGAGCCCATTTTTAAACTTCTTTTTTTGTTGTTGTTAATATTCACCTGAGGATCCACCCCCCCCCCCATTGATTTGTAGAGAGAGTAGAAGGGAGGAGGGAGGGAGGGAGAGAAACATCGATGTGAGAGAGACACATCGATTGGTTGCTTCCTGCACATGCCCTAACTGGGGCCGGTGATCTAACCTGCAACCCAGGTATGTGCCCTTGATTGGGAATTGAACCCGTGATCCTTTGGTGCATGGGCTGACGCTCTATCCCAGTGGTTCTCAACCTTGGCTGCACATTACAATCACCTGGGAATCTTTTTAAAATCCTGATTTCTGGGCCTCATCCTCCGGAAATTCTGTTTCTTTGCCATGGGCCACAACATTAGTAACAAAGAAACAGAATTTCCTGAGGATGAGGCCCAGAAATCAGGATTTTAAAAAGATTCCCAGGTGATTCTAATGTGCAGCCAAGGTTGAGAACCACTGTTCTATCCACTGAGCCATGCCCGCTGGGGTGAGAGCCCCTGTTTTGAGTGATAAGCTGTGAACAGCTGGGCTGGGTTGAAATGAAAGCAGAGACACTCTGTAGAGTAAGTCTGTGATGGAGAGGGAGGGGTGGCTAAATCCTCCTCAGTCCAACACACTTTTAGGGGAAATTACCATAGCTCCACTTCCTAAGGCAGCGATGGCGAACCTTTTGAGCTCGGCGTGTCAGCATTTTGAAAAACCCTAACTTAACTCTGGTGCCGTGTCACATATAGAAATTTTTTGATATTTGCAACCATAGTAAAACAAAGACTTATATTTTTGCTATTTTATATATTTAAATGCCATTTAACAAAGAAAAATCAACCCAAAAAATGAGTTCGTGTGTCACCTCTGACATGCGTGTCATAGGTTCGCCATCACTGACCTAAGGAGCTCCCCCTCTGGGGAGGAAGTCAGACAGAAAACGACAGCACTGAGTCGGGCTGCCCAGACAGTGGTTTAGACGGTGCCCTGCGCGTGCCAAGGAGAGGGGGTGGCGAACGCTCAGGTCAGTTAGCTCAGGTAAAGCTAGAGCAGGGCACAGCACTCGAACTGAGCCTTGAAGGATGGAGGAAACATTGGTTGGCTGGCCTGGGGAAGAAGGACATGCCTGAGTTCATGGGAAGGCCTGGGAGTCTTGGGTGACTGCAATTCAACGTCCGTGGGAGGGTTTCTCCTTCCCCTTTTCTCACAGTCTGCTCTCTTCACAGCTCCTCTAGCAGTTTCCTATCACTGCTGTAACAAATTACCACCCATTTAGGGGCTTAAAACGACACACATTTATCCTCTTACTGCTCTGGAGGCCAGAAGTCCGAAATGAGTCTAACCTCGAGGGAGGGAATCCATTGGCTGAAGGAGAATCTGCTTTCCTTGCCTTTCACAGCTTCTAAGGGCCACCTGCATTCCCTGGCTCGTGGCTCCTCCCTCCATCTTGAGTGCATCCTTTCAACCTCTGCTCCCATCACCCCATCTTCTCCTCTGTCTTTCTGTCTGACCGTCTTGCCTCCCTCTTCATAGGACCCCCGCGATTACACAGGGCCCACCTGGATCATCCAGGCCCATCTCATCTCCAGATCCTTAATCACTCCAGCAAAGTCTGCTTTGCCATGTGAGGTAATAAACTCACAGCTTCTGAGGATTGGGGTATAGACATCTTTGGGACGGATAGTTTGGCCTGCCAGAGCCTTCTCCACCACCCTTCTCACTTCCTCCTTGCTGGAGGCAAAGCCACCCATCTGATTGGATGGCCGGGGTGTGTGTGTGGGGGGAGGACAGCATGACACTGCTGGGAAGGGCACCTCTCAACTGTGGTGGGGGGCAGCAGGTGCTCCACATTTGGCTGGATTAAATAGACTGAAAAGGTCTTTTTAGGCTGTCATGGCCAGCCAGGCCCTTGTTCCCTGGGGCCGATAGTTTCTCCAGCTCTGATTGGAGGGGTTGTGTGGGGTGTAGATTGGAAGAGGCCCCTCCAATTCTGCATCCAGCTCAGAGTGAATAAAGCTCATCCTGTGTGCAGGTCCCTGCTCAGCTCCTTCTGGTCTTTTCTTGATGGGCCAACAGTCCACGAGGAGCAGGTGTGAGTGCAGAGGCTCCCGTACCTGCCACAATCCCGGCTCACGAGACCCCCAAAGGCGTCTGGGAGGTGTGAGAGGGAAGCACAGTGCCCGGAGCAAGGGAGGTGACCTGCACCATTGTCCTCCGTGCTGTGGGGACACAATGGAATTTTGTGTTCCATTCTGTGTTCCATCTGGGACTACATTTTAAAAGGAACATTTTAAAGCCGATCCTGGGAGTGTGTCCAGGAGGAGAGGAGATGAGAAACATGTCACGCGATGAGCAATTACAGGAAGTAAGAGAAGAATGAACATTTGTTGAGAGTCTATAAACCTTAAGGTATTTTGCATGGAGGTTTACTCACTCCAAAAACCCGTGAGAGAAACACATTCATCCTCTTTAAACAAATGAGCTCCAAGAGCGTAAGAATATCTCTTGAAGTCACACAGGTAAGGAAGGAGTGGGGCTGGACTCAGAGCCTATCGGACCCCCTTTTCCGGCCTCCCCCAAAGCCAGGACCTCAGCCGTGCCACAGTGCTGCCACCTCAGAGAAGCTAAACTTTGAAGAAAGCTTTTGAAGCAATTGCTCATTCTCCCTTTTGTTCTTTCACAATAGCACCATCCTTTTATTTGAGGCAGCCATGAGTGCAGGTTTAAACAAATAAACCAAAGATATACTCCTTTGCAACCATCGGAGGCCATGAACACAGTGCTGGCCTGTGTGACATAAACAGAAATCTGCTGGGTGTTTCTGCGGAAGTTTTGTTTCCTTGAACTTTTCCTTTTCTTTCTTCCTGCGTGGAGTGTGGATTGGAGTCTGGAGGTGGCCCTGCCACCTTGTAACTGTGAGGCAACCATAGAGGTAAACGCTACCGATTCAGGAGGGTGGAGCAGAGAGTTAGAAAGGAACAGGGACATGGAGGACCTCACGGAGCTGCTCTGCCAGCTCTGGGCTGCCAGCCAGGCCTATGGTGAGGTCAAGAAATATCTACCAGTGCATTTGGTTAAGCCCCAAAGTCTGGCTTCTGTTTCATGCAGCTGCACTCAACCTGTGTTAGTAAAAAGGGACACGGCATCTCTCCTAAATGGCCCGCAGGACTGGCTTGGGACGTGGGTTTGGACTTTTCCTGTTTCTAGGCACTGGGAGCTGCAGGGGAACAGAAACTGGCCCAGTCAGACGGAGGAAGAACCTTCTAGCTATGCTCTTGGTTTGGGCTCAATGGAAGAGTTGACGGTGAGCCAGGCACAGTCCTCTCCCATGGGAGAGTTTGAGCAGAAACTGAATGACCCCAACGCGGGCCCGATAGAGATAAGGTTTGGATCAGATACAGGCTGAACTAGACGGCATGCACATATGTGAGCACATGCGAGGCTCAACTATGACATCATCATGTGACCTTCCTAATTATGAGTCTGCAGGACTGTGCAGCGGGCCTTTTTCCTGATGCACATGTACGGGAATAAGCCTCCCTTGATAAAAACAAAAACAAAACAACTCCCAGCTCTGGGCTAACCCGCAAAAGAGAATCCCAGAGGCTGAGAAGTCATGGCTGGATTAGATAGCCTGGCTGCTCTGACTCCAAGGAAGTGAGTCATTCAAAACGCTCTCGTTATAAATGGCATAAAACCCCCCAAAGGGAACTTATTGACTTAATGAAGTCTTAGGGCGGGTTGTTTTCAGGCATGGCTGGATCCAGGTGCACAGAGGATGCCATCGGGTACTTCTTTCCTTCCATTTCTCTGTGCTGCTTTTCCTGGGGCAGGCCTCACTCTCAGGCAGTTCTTCACTGAGTGGTGGCCAGATGGCTCTCAGCGACTTCAGACATATCACAGCAGCTAGCAACCCCAGCACCGCAATGGTACCATTTCTCCAGTCACTCAGCAAAAATGCCCACTTCTGGTCAATTGTGGTCAAGGACACACAGTGCTCACGTGCTTAGACCTGGGTCATGGGCTCCCCCATGGAGCCTGGTGGAGGGGTGGCCCTACATGGACTCCAGCGAGCTTTCAGCGTGGCTAATGTTGGTTCCAGCCCCCACGCTGCTGCAGAAACCTGCCCTCACCAAACAGTCCTGGAGGCTCTTGGTTGCCTGCCACCCTCTTCCTATTTGCAGGAGGAGGCAGTTCAGGCCACCCCGGCATGCTGGGATCCTGCTCCAAGGGCTGTGCTCCCCATGCTGCTCCCACCAACTGGACCTGTCACAGTTCCCTGCCCTACATAAGCCATCCCTGTCATAACAACTCTTCAAGATGCCCCCTCCTCTCCATTCCCACCACCCTTCCTTGGCTCAGACCATGACTTCTCTCTCCTGGAGTCTCCGAACTGGTCTCTCTGCCTGTAGGCTAACTGACCACCTATGGCAGCTGTCATACCTCTCTGGAACCTTTGACACTCCTCCTTCCAAAAGGTGGAAACCAATTCCTCTCCCTGTGAGTGTAGGCTGGACTTACTTCTAACAAAGACAATACAGCGGAAGTGCCTATGTGGTTACGTCATAAACACACTGTGGCTTCCTTTTTGTTCTGTTGGTTTGCAGCTGGATGTAGCTGCCACACTGTGAGTGGCCCCAGGGGGAGCCTTCCGCCAGCAGCACTGAGTGAGCTGTCTTGGAAGCAGACGGTCCAGCCACACTCCAGCCTTCAGAAGCTTGACTGCAACCTCAGGAGAGACCCTGATCCAGGACCCCCCACCCAGGCCGCTCCCAGACTCCTGACCCTCAGAAACCAGGTCGGGTCCTAAATGCCCTTTGCTTTCAGCTGCTCAGTTTTAGAGTAATATGTTATGCTGCAATAAATGACACACACTAGACACAAGTACCCTCCAAGCCACCGCCTAAGCGATCTCTCTAAAATGAAAACCCAACCAAGCCATTCTCCTTCTCTAGTCCTTCTGCAGACCCACACTTTCAAGGTGAGGGCCTCACTCCGTCGCGCAGCAGACAAGGCCTCCGTGTGACTTCCACATGGCCCCCCTGCTGGGCTCTTGGGTGTCATTCCCAACAGGCCTCCTCACACCCTCACATAGACTCCAGCCTCTTCCCTCCCCAGGCCTTGTGCTCTTTGACTCTTGTCCAAGTTGTTCTCTGCCTGGATTACCCCAAAATCCCCTCTTCCTTTAACTAACCAACCAACCAGTTCACCAACCATTTAACAAACAAGAATGGCTCCGTCTCTGCTGGGTCCTGGGCGCTGCCAACTCTTGGGGCCCATGGCAGTCAGACTCGAGCTGACCCACGTCTCCTGGTGTTTTAACCAAGAGAATGTGGCCAAGCGTGCGGGGACGGGTATGTGAGGGGACCTGGGGATGAACTCCTGCTCAGAAACCCTTTGTGACTTGTCCCAGAGATAACCGAGAGGTGACGGCTGGTTTTGGGGTGCTGACACATCGCTCTGTAATTGCTCTCAGGTTGGCTCACGTCTGTGCATCTTTTTCCGTAATACAAACTCCTTGGTGATATCTGTTTATTTCCTCCCCCTCCTCCTCGGCCACGCCCACTCCACCCTCTCCTCTTCCAAGGTGCCCCAGGCATGCTCAGCGAAGGAAAGCAGGGGGAGGGCTGAGTGAGGAAGAGGGTGGGGTGGTTTGCTGACTCAGGAAGGAGAGCCACCACTTCTGTTCCCCAACCTGTCATACAGGGTCCCGTTCCCCCACTGTTTGAGGTCAGGTTGCCTAGATGCAGAGTCTCAGGTGGGAATTCTTGTGCAAGTCAGTTTCTGAGGGAGGCTCTCAGGCGAACTTGTAAGGGAGTGAGGGAAGCAGGAGGGGACAGAGAAGATGCTTGGCAAACAGGTGGATTCAGCTGAGGTCTCTCCCCAGCCCGTCCTCAGAGGGCTCTGGGGTAGGAAGGGCACCACCAAGTTTGTCCGTCCAGAGGCAAGAAGACTGGCTTTTGTGCCCCAGTATCCTTCAGGCATTGCCTCTGTCTACAAATAACCCCCAGTGCAGGCCAGGCAGCTCCCGTAGGCCAGGCAATTCTCAGAAGAGATTCAACAGCTGGGATCACTACGCCCACCCAGCAACTTGGATGTGCAGCTCCTGGTCGGGAGCTGTCCCTCTGGGTCCGCCGTACCCAAGGGTTCAGGCTGCCAGGAACCTCTCACGCTGGGGGTTGGGAGCCCCAAACAGGCGTCCAGTCTGCCCATGGGACTGTTTATGAAGAAAGGCTCTGCAGTGAATGATGTCCCCCGCAAAGTTGTGTTCACCCGGAGCCTCAGAATGTGACCATATTTGGAAACACGGACTTTGCAGATGTACTAAGCTAAGGGTCATAAGGTATAATCATCTAGATTTAGCGTGGGCCCTAAATCCAACGACTAGTGTCCTTATAAGTGGACGGGAGGACGCACCGAGGCACACGGGGAAGAAGGCCGCTGCATGACGGAGGCAGAGATTGGAGAGATGTGTCTACCAGGCGAGGAGCACCTGGGGCACCAGAAACTGGACAGGACGAGGAAAGATCTGCCCCTGGAGCCTTCGGGAGGCGAGACAGTTAGCACTTTGACTTCGGACGTCCAGCTTCCTGAGCTGTGGGAGGATACATCGCTGTTGTCCCAAGCCACCGGTATGTGGTCATTGGTTATGGCAGCCCTGATACAGGCCCCCAGGCCTGGGCAGTAGAACACACACCGCCCCAGGCTGGGTGTCTACCTGCCACTAACTTCCTGTGTGACCTGGGCAAACATTTCCCCTCCCTGAGCCTCCGTTTCCTCACTTGTCACTAGAGAGGAGTGGATAATCAGCCAGTTTTTAACTCTGGCAGTTTCCTGGGCTGCAAAGTTTTGAAGAAATACAGATCCCAGGTGCCCTCTTCTAAGCCCCGGCCAGGGGTGTGGCCCCAGATCCTTCTCAAGTGACTCTGACACAGCGGGCAGGTGCCTGTGCCGGAGGCCCCGTTCGCACCCTTGGAAGAGCAGGTTTCAGAGGAAGCTTCCCGCTCTGGATCCCATAGGCCTGTGGTCGCCAAACCGCGGCTCTCGAGCCACATGCGGCTCTGGCTTCTCGAGTGTGGCTCTTCCACAAAATACCACTGTACGGGGCATACACGTACAGTGTGATTGAAACTTCGTGGCCCATGCGCAGAAGTTGGTATTTTGTGGAAGAGCCGGTATTTTGTGGGAGAGCCACACTCAAGGGGCCAAAGAGCCGTGGTTTGCCGACCACTGCATAGGCAGCTGATGGCGCGATCTCATATGGAAACCGAAAAGGCTCAGTGCAGAGGTGGAGGGTGTGTGTGTTCTCACTGCTGTAAAAAATACACACCCGGGCTAGGGTCCTGGTCGGTTTGGCTCAGTGGTTGGAAGGTTGGCCCATGGGACAAAGGTTCTCGGGTTTGATTCCCAATCAAGGGCACCTGGGCAACCAATCCGTGTGTCTCTCACAGAGATGTTTCTCTCTGTTCCTCCCCGTCCCTTCCACTCTCTCTGAAAATCAATGGCAAAACATCCCCAGATGAGGATTAAAACAACAACAACAACGGGATAGGGCTGCACAATAGTGCCCTTAGATGCAGACAACATCTTTGAAGGGAGGGTAGGAGTGGCCGCCTCCGAAGGGGGTGCTGCAGGGGGGTGCACACTCCCTTTCCATTGCCCACTCCCTGTCTAGTGTGGATGTCTTCTCTTGTGCACGTTTGGCTCAAAAAATCAATATGTTTTAACACAAACAAAAAAGCTCTGGTGCTTGGAACTGAATGTGAAAGAAGTTTCTTTGCTCCTCCCTTTCCCCACCTGCTGCCAACCCCCTGGGCAGCCCCACTGCTGCCTCTGTTTGTATATTTGTGTATCTGCCTCCTGCAGTCGCCCCGTGCTCAGCAGGGGGTGGGCACTGAGAAGGGCTGGCCTTGGGCTCAGTGCCAGGCCTCCTGAAAGCTAGGAGTGGAGGATTTCGCATACACAAGCCGTCATGTGTCAGCAATAGACGCAAAGTAGCCACAAGAGGCCAGCTCCATTGAGGAGGTGCCTGGCTAATTTCATAGCACAAAGCCTTGCACTCCATTATTACTATTTTTCAATTAGCTAAATTGCCAAATGAGTGGTGGAGACAGAAAGTCCCGTGGGTTTGGGGGGAAGGAAAGGATTGTGAGCAGGAGGCGGGAGGGAGCTGGCCAGGTTCGGTGTTGCTGGGGTGAGGGTGGCGATGGGGCTTTTTGCACCCCCTGTGCACCGTCTCCCTAAACGGCATGTTTTAAGGTCACATGCAGACATTAAGGTCTCTAAGTCCAAGATGAAGAGACATCTGGAGCTGAGTCTCTCCAGCTCTCTGTGGTCCAGACCCCATTGTTTTCTTTTTAATTTCTCATCAATGACGGGCCATTTCTTTTGTAAAATATAACACAAAAGAATGGCTTGGGGGGTGGGGGGAGGGGAATGAAACGAACAAAGAGACATACAAAATGCAAGCCAAAATTTTTTATTATTAGGTTCAACTGACATAAAATGACTGTCGAATTGCTCTGAAGGGATCTAAATGCTGGCTGACAATCTCTGTACTTATCTCATCCTGGATCCGAGGGAGGAGTTCGTAGAAGGAGGGGGCCAAGCTTTGGGTCGCCCTGCTCTGAGAGAGCCCCAGACAGCAAGTGGTGAATCTTCGTTCTGAGATGACCAAAGGAGGGACCTTAAAAACATCGCTTCCCAGCTCCCTGCCCCTACCCACTCACCGGCTTCTCCCCTCCTGGGAGACTTCTGCTGGGAGAAGTATAAGGAAGAGTGGAAGGGCGTCCCGGAAAATCGGGTCCAGGCCTCCCCAGGAATTCCCGCTCCTGGGATCCTGGCAGGCTGAGCTTATCTGTCCGTCCCAGGATGGCTATCTGGGACCCCACAGATCTCTTTAAGCAAAGGGACCTTATGGGGCGATGAGCTAAGATTCACCCCCAAGGTTCTTTCCTGGAAAGTGCAGGGGGTTGTTTCTCAGGGAAGGGGAGAGTGACAAGCCCACGGGGGATGCTGCAGGAACACACCCCTCATGGCGCCCAGTGGAGAGAAGCCGAACAGTCCCCGAACACCGACTAGGTTTCCAACTTCGTGAGACGTGCACAGCTCCACGTGCACTGATATGTGTCATGTACATAGAAAAGTTAGGAAGTGTAATTGACAAATGACCACGCATGACCCCTCCGTCTCCAGCCACACGCAGCATTCACTTCGCACCACAACCTGTGAGGGGAGTATGCTTGCTCCCATTTTACAGATGACGAAGCAGAGACACCGTGAGGGTCCCAGGATTTGGACCCAGTTGGCGCCCTCTGTCTTTTCCCAGCTCCCTCATGGAGGGTCAGGTTCCCTGCCCAGTCCCTCTGTGCTCTCACCCTGTGTAGGGCCGACGACTCCCTCCCTCCCAGGTGTCTGCCCTCTGCTCAGTCACAGAGCCTGGAGGGACCTCGGACAAGAGGGTGGGAACACCCATTTTATCAGCTGTTTCCAAGCTTAACACACGAAGCCGCTTCTGCTGACACAGGGAAAGGCAGACCTGGGCTTGGATCCGCCACTGTTTGGGCGACCTGGCCAGGTGTCAGGCTGGTCCGGGCATTTGGCTTTCACGGCCTTCTCTTCCCCCCTCCCCTGCCCCATGGGCACAGGCTGCCTCCCACATCTGCAGGCTGCAAAATGAGGTGACCCTGGCCCAAGGCAAATGGGATCTTCTGGGGTCTGGAGCCTGTGCTCTGAGCCCCTCTGTGTCCCAACCCCCTTGGATCCCAGGCAATTCACAGGGGCTGTACTGGGACCTTCTTATTCTTAAAGGAGATGATGAGAGAAGATGTGTGTTCTGCAGTGTTTGTGGGTTTGGTAGACCTGGAGGTAAGTAAGGATACTTTGGGATTCTTTCAACAATGGAAGGCAACTCAAAATGGGCCTTCAGAGTTCAGACAGCTCACCTCGCCCCACCCCACCCCCAGCCCCTCCCGAGGCCGTGGCAGCCAGACCTGGGCAGAGAAAAGGCACTGGAGGATCACACTGGCTCCGCAGCACTGGGGGCTGGAGCTCAGCTGGGGTCTGGGAAGCTCTCCTAGTGATATGTTCCGGTCTCAGCTGGCCTGATGGCACCCTGAGTGAGGACCGGGTTCGGAATTGCCTCTGAGCAGTGGGAATGTGGGGATAGAGCTCGGGTTAGGGGTGGATGGTATCAGTTGAGTGACAACTTTGAGCCAGGCATGAGCCAAGCCCCCCCCCCCCCGTAATCCCCAGTGAAGTATGTGCTCACGGTGACCCTGAGGGGGGGACTTCACAGTGAAAAGCTACAGCTGGGAGAGGTCAAGTGTTTGGCTCAAGGCCCTGCAGCCAGTGAGTGGCAGCTGTGGCCAGTTAGTGGCAAAGACGGGATCTGACTCGAGCTCTGCTGCCCTGTCCAGGGAGGACCTCGGCGAGGCTGGCAGCCAAAGCCGTGCCTTTTGGTTGTGATCATCACTTAGCTGTGGACCTCACCTCACCTTCTGAGCCTCAGTTTCCCTATCTGCAGCAATGGGAGGGCATAGGCAAGGAGAGCAGCAAAACAGAAGCAGACCTTTGAAGCCGGGAGAGGCCTCAGAAGTGTGAGGGGGCCCAAAGGAGCCGCCACGCAGCCCGAGCAGGGGGAGGAAGGGGAGGGAGGGGAGGGAGGCAGAGACTGGCACGTGGTTGTGAGCTGGGGCCATGGCCAGGAAGCCTGCCCAGGACACACTGTGAAACTGGTAAGTTCATCTCCCCTTTTGCTCGCTTCCATCCTCCCCTGCAGAAGCAAGTCTCTGCTGCCAATTTCACCGAATCCCCTCTCTCGCCCTTTCCCCTGGGTCTTACTCAGGTTGGCCGGCCACAAACGTCCTACAATGTGAAGAATGAAAGCTAAAGGGATGCCCAGGACTCGAGACTTCCAGGACCTTTGCATTCTAGTGGCGATGGGGTCAGTGGGCGGGATCCTAGAAGATGCCCAGGATGGAGTCTCCTGTAGCCAGTTCTTAGCCTCAGGACAGAAGGTGGGGGGATGTTGAGACAGGTGCTGCCCCGGGGCTCCTGGGCCTGGGTTTTGAGAGCTGGCTGGGCCCCAGGCAGACCCTCTCAAGGCTAAGGCTCACCTCCTCCCTCTCACCCCCTAACACACACCAGGTTAGGCCCCTCTCCACCCTCTTCTATGAAGATGGATCCTCCCCAGCCCTGGGCCCCTCCTGCCAGCTCATTTCCCGGCACTGTCTGACCTGGGACCAGCTGTAATGAGTGGGGAGGGGCAGCTGGCAGGCCTCTGGGAGGCAGGAACCAGGAGTCTGCCCGGCCCTGCTGGCTCAGGCCGTGAGAGCAAGGCCGCCAGGCTCCTGCAGCATTCTGGAGAAATGTCTGAATTACCTCCTGGCTGGAGACCAGAGGCCCCTGAGGAGGCCTTCTCCTGGCTCTGAGGCCTCACTGCCTCCACCCTCCTCTCCCCACGGGCCTCCCAACCTCCTCCAGTGGCCAGTTCCAGCCGAGGGGGATCATCTGTGCTCCCCACAATCCCCTTTGTGGAAGAGGCAGCCCAGGGCCGGAGGAGAAGGGGCACGACTCCTCTGGCCCCTGCCTTTCTTTCCTCCTGGCCTTATCTGCCACCTGTTGAGGTCAGGGCTATTCTTTCTCTCTTCTGGAAACCCCAATCCCATCTGGCCAAAGCCCACAGGAGGCCTCTCCAGTTCTTCACCTTCATCAGTGTTGTTGTGGGGGAAAATGGGTCGGTGGATCCAACACCCTCCAGTTCTGTTTCCCAGACAGGAAGGCTTTTATGGATAAATGTCCATACCCTCAGGCAGCACCAGCAGCATAATTTGTCTAAAATTCATTAAGAACTAGGGTGCCAGTGCACAAATTTGTGCACCTTGAGATGAACTGTGGGTCTCGAGGATGTGGTGGGCACAGGGGCAGATCTCAGCCCACCCTCCGTGTCCCCGCCTGGTTCCTCCCACTGCGGCCCCCAGTCCCCTCTCTGCTGGCAGCCCCGCTCCCGCCACCACTGCTCCCACATGCTGACAGCTCAGGCCCTGCTTGCACCCATTGATGGAGCAATTGGGGCCTGCGACATCAGCTGGTACAAGTGATGGCTGCTGCCCCGATCACCCCTCAGGAGCAGGGGCAGGTGGAGAAGCCCTCAAGGGCGATCAGGGCCGGTGCTGGGCACTGGCAGCAGGTGCAAGCAGCAGCTCTGGTGCAGGCAGTGGGTGAGAGCAGGGCTGGCGCCAGCAGGCAGGACCATGGCATGTGGGAGCAAAGAATTTTTAGTAACCACTAGAGACTCGCCCCGATGACAGCGACCAGTGCCCTGCCTTGGCCTCGCACTCCCTCTCACCTGATCCACCATCCCGCCATGGCCAATGCCAGCCATGTTCCACACGCACCCCCTGGTAGTTAGCACACGTCATAGCGACCGGTTGTTCCACCATTCGGTCCATTTGCATATTAGGGTTTTATATATATAGATTGTAAGACAGTGACAAGGTCCTTCTAAGTATGGGGCCTTGTCTGATTGCACAGCTTGCACCCATAAAACCAACCCTGCTCCCAGCAAACTCTGGCCCTCCTCCACCCCTCGCCTCTCTTTAGACCACAGAATGTCTCTGAGACCCCGGCTGGAAGGCAGGATCCACACACTCTGCAGTCTCACGTCTGGCGCTGTCCTCGTGGCCAGTGTTTGATGTCTCACCCTGACCTTCCTCCCAGAGAAACCGAGGCACAGGGAGGCCTGGGGTATCTCCATCCCATACAGCACCACCCATCCTGACAACCAGGGGAAAAGGGCCAGGGTGGTGACTGGGGCCAGGGTGCCCCCAGCTGCCCACAGCGTGCCAGCCCTGGTACTGTGGTGGGAGGGGTGGTGGAAAAGCCCCCCCCCCCCCGGCCTTCTGTTCCCCATTAGTGCCCTTCTTCCCGAGGGGAAGTGCAGGGTGGCTCGCCAGCTCCAGGCCAGGCCTCCACGCAGCCAAGCCTGATGGCTTTGTTCTTTGTCTCCACTGCCCAGCAGCTGGCTCGGCCCCCACCTGGCAGGGCGGCTGCCCTTGGTGCTGTTCAGTCCCCTCAGTTTCCCATCTGTAAAATGAGAGTTACACAAGATAGAATCGAAGGTCCTTTTTGTCCTAGTGTGAGTTCTTTGGTTCCCCTGAGCACATACATTCATGGGCCCACAAAGATCCTTGTATTACATATGTGAACTGCTCTATAGGATATCCATGTAACTGTGTCCTGGGGCACATGAGGAATCGTTGGGCTGTACTGTGTGTGTGTGTGTGTGTGTGTGTGTGTGTGTGTGTGCTGAGTGGTCTGTGTGCAGTGTTCCATTGGTTCTCACAAAGCCATAGGCCATGGAACCTATTATCGCATAATGAGAATCAGATTAATGGAGGAACTGGTTCCAGCCCACATGGCTGCCACGTTGTCCCCTTCCTTCCCAGAAGGCACTGCAGTGGTGGTGTTTGCACGGGTATTTGTTGAATGCGCGCCTCAGGGTTAAGCTCCACGTCACCAGAGTACAGCTGCCGTGTGAATTCATATCTGGCCGACTACAATGCTCAAGGCTGCAACCTGGTGCCACACACAGCGCCCAGCACATAGTAGGCCCCCCATAAATAACAAGGAAGGGAGGAAGGAGGAAGGGAAGGGAGGAGGGAAA
>NW_006383013.1:2831386-2831900 GCF_000327345.1 Myotis davidii | reverse complement strand
AGGGAGGGAAGAAGGAAGGAAGTGGCTGGGCCAGGATTCCAGCACAGGGCAGCCTGACGCCGAGCCTGTGGCCCTAACCACCGGCCTGTACTGCCTCCCTTTCACCTAGGGCTCCCTTGACAAACTGCTGCCAGGCTCGTGTGGGTCCCTGTAGCAAACTCCCATGGAGCCCTGCACCCAGCCCAAGCTGGAAAGGTGGCAGGACCAGCGGGGCTTCATGGAAGGAACTTGGGGAGAGGGGAACGCGGTCCTGCCTCCCTCCCACCCCCTTTCAGGCGCCTCACCAGGGCCTTCAGGCCCCTCTTTCATGGGAGACCCACTGGTCCAGCTGGTTCCTGGCTGACTTATTGCCTCCCCAGCCCTGTAAGGCGGGGTCCTGGCAGCTGGAGGGCCTTTGCTCAGCTTGGAAAGCCCTTCCCCAGGTACCCACACGGCTCTCCCCCACTCCCCCGAGTCGGTGCCCAAAGGCCCCATCTCACCTGTTTGACATTGCAGCCCCCACCCCCAGCAGGGA
>NW_006383013.1:2829390-2830793 GCF_000327345.1 Myotis davidii | reverse complement strand
CCCTGCATCTCAATCACAGCACCCTTGGGAAAGGCATTTTGGGGGCTGTGAGTTTTATAGTCTTGAAATAATACTAAGTGGACCGAGGACCCACCATAGAGCCAGAACTCAAGGAAGCCTCCCAAGTGGCAGAGGGGTAGAGGCAGCAGCCTCCCGGGCACGCCAGAGGGGGGAATAGGGGTGGGGGGTGGTGGAGGGACAGAGAGGGGAGAGTCATGGTGTGACTACAACTGGCTGCCCAAGATCAGCAGTGAGGAGAGAGGCGAGGAGAACTGGACAGTGGCTCAGAGCGCAGAACCCCTGGAGCTGAGCCCTTTCAGCCTGTTTTGGGGGCAGGATGGGCTCAGGCAGCCAACTGGAGTCTGCCTTCGGAAGGCCTGGTTGCCACTGGCGGAAGTGCTGGGTGGGCTTAGGGTGAAGCCAGAGGGGTCCCATGCGGGGACCTCACTCGGTGAGGCCCCTTCCCAGGCCCTGGGAGGATCTGAGGTTTATGCCATTGTCAACTTCTTTTTCATTTCTCCTTTTCCCCCTCATTTTAAATGAGCACCCACTTCCCATGCCTAACACTGTATTAGTACATCTGTACGTTTAAAAGAGGACCCCCAAGTGGTACAGGCTGAGCGCCCACAGAGCCTGGGTCCACCCCCGAGTGGAGAAGCCTGCTCCCCAGGCAGGTTGAGAGTTCTGGCCCAGAGAGCCCTGGGGTGTGATCTGTGTCCATTAGCCTTTCCCGGCGCCTAATAGGAATTTAATTTCCCCGAGCCAGTCTGGGCTTCTATCTTCCTGTTTTGTGCTTCTCCAACCCCGCCTTAGAGAGCTGAAGTAGCTGTGAGGAGTTGGGGGACTTGTGTGATTGGAGCGCCCTCTTCTGGGAAAACAGAGGTACAGCCGGGAGAGAGGTACAAGAGGGTGGGGCGGGGCGGAGCGGGGGCGGGCGGTGGCTGCTGCAAAGCCCAGCTGTCAGGATGCCAGGGAGCAGGCTGGCCTGGGTGTCAGCACACAGGCGAGCCCCCCTTGTTGGGCGTGGACATACTCGAGCCCACACACCATGTCTCTGTAATTCAGGTGTGAGCATGCCTTTGCGTACACACGCGTCCCATGTCCACTGCTCCCGAGGTCACACCACCTGGGGCGGTACTGCAACTCAGCTCTGACGCTAACCACCCAGAATCAGCGTCAGACGCCCAGGTTAAGGGCTCAGTCCCCCACGGACTACCCCCATTTAGACACCAGCTGTCAGTGGGGTCCCCAGGACACCCGCCCTTCTGACACGCCGACTCCAAACTGGGTGTCTCCCGTGACCCCCTCAGTTTCTAGAATTCTCCGGAATGACTTACAGAACCCACTGAAAGTGCTGTGATGACAGCTTGAGACTGTAACGCAGGAGCAGCTGAATGAAGGGG
>NW_006383013.1:2812109-2812363 GCF_000327345.1 Myotis davidii | reverse complement strand
TTCTAACATATTGTGATTCACTTATTGATTATATTTCTTTCTGGTCGGTCACTTCCTGCTCATGTCAGGGATGGGTTCTGTCATTTTTACTTACTAATGTATCCCAAACTCACAACAATACTGGACACCCTTAATAAATGTTTCTTGAATTTAAATGAAGTCACTTACACTTTAGTATAAATAAATGTACATGATCTCTTTCTCTCTCTTTCTCTCTCTGATTTGCATTCTCCCCTCCTCCCTTTCTCTTTCTC
>NW_006383013.1:2806552-2811269 GCF_000327345.1 Myotis davidii | reverse complement strand
TGTCCACTGCTCCCGAGGTCACACCACCTGGGGCGGTACTGCAACTCAGCTCTGACGCTAACCACCCAGAATCAGCGTCAGACGCCCAGGTTAAGGGCTCAGTCCCCCACGGACTACCCCCATTTAGACACCAGCTGTCAGTGGGGTCCCCAGGACACCCGCCCTTCTGACACGCCGACTCCAAACTGGGTGTCTCCCGTGACCCCCTCAGTTTCTAGAATTCTCCGGAATGACTTACAGAACCCACTGAAAGTGCTGTGATGACAGCTTGAGACTGTAACGCAGGAGCAGCTGAATGAAGGGGCGCGGGGTGAGATCTGGGAGGGAGCGCGGTTTCCGGCCCTCTCCCCAGGGACTCAGCACCGCCCTCCCAGCTCATGGATGCGCTGAGTCTCTGTGTCCAGAGCTGTCACTGAAGTCTTCTGACGGAGCAGGCCGGCAGGCGAAGGACTCAGTTTCCGACCCCCTCTCCCTTTGCTGGCGGGAGTCCCGACCTCTCCTCATGTGGTGGGTTTTTCTGGTGCCCAGCCCCATCCTGATCCGGCCTGGGGACCCGCCCTGAGTCACCTTATTAGCACAGCAGACACTCCTCTCAGGAAATTCCAGGGGATTTTGAAGCCCATGCCAGGAACTGGGAAAGAAACCCATCATGTTCTTGATTCTACCACAACAATGTGCACACGCAGTGTCTCATTCATCCAGTCACCGCGGCATCCAGCCAGCCTGTCCCGCGCCAGCTCACCAAGGGCTTCCTAAAGTGGTGGCAAAACAACACCTTAAAAGGCACCCCCTGGGCCCAAGGTCCCCACCCCCACTCTACCCCAGCCAGGACGTCTGCTTCCTGAAGGAGAACTGTTTCTTTTCTCTAGGCCATTGGTCAGCAGCCAGTGTTTCAGACGCAGGCTTGCCTTGCCAATCATTGTTTAAAGCAAAACAAAAGAAAGCCATCATACCCTTCAGCTGAGGCTGCAGCTTGCTCCAATGACCCGCTGACCCCAGGCCCTGGACGCGCATCGCCACCACCACTGCTCCCAGGACCCCATCCAGCTGCAGCAACACAGCTGCCTGAGGACGTTCTCTGGGGACCTCGGTTCTTGGGGACATAGCCTCCTGAATCTGGCCCAGAGAGTCGGCGTCTGGTGCAGGCATGGTCCTAGGTCCCAGCCGCCCCTCCAAAGGCTTGTAAAGTGAGGCACCCCAACCCCCAAAGGAGGTTCAGACCTCAGCAGCCAGGAAAAGTGCCAGATGTCCACTGTGCCCCCTGCATTGCCCACACAGAGCTACTGGTCCCTGACCTTCCTCCCTCCCGCCAATTCTTAGCATTCTGGACCTTTTATTTTATGCAAGCCTTAACCTGAAACCTGAGACTGGCACGATTCCCATGGTCTTCAAATACCCAAATACGGCCCTGGCTGGCGTGGTTCAGTTGGTTGGAGTGTCGTCCCAGGCAGCAAAAGGTTGCTGGTTCAATTCCCAATCAGGGTGGTCAGGGCACATACCTAGGTTTCGGATTCAATCCCTGACATTCAGGAGGCAACTGATCGGTTTCTCTCGCTTGCTCGCTCTCCCTCCTTTCTCTCTCTCTCTCTCTCTCTCTCTCTCTCTCTCTCTCTCCAATAAAAACATATCCTAGGGTGAGGATTTAAAAAAAAAGAAAGACAACAAAGACCCCAGTACTTAGGTACTTAAGTGTTCCACAGGTGGCTGCTGGGTTTGGCCCCTCATGAGCCCTGCTGCACCCACAGCTCCCTGCACCCCTCCCTCTTAGGGGTGGAACGCCACAGTAATGAGGTCATGATTATATTAGGCACTTATGTGTACCAGACTTTGGGCTCAGGGTTTCACACGCAGCATTTCAGCAAATCTTCACACCCACTGTGGGGGGAGGGGTGCCATTATTCTATGTACAGCTGAGGAGGTTGATCAGAGAGGCTGAGTGACTTACTCAAGCTCACAAAGCCGCTAATTGGCGAAGCCAGGCAGAATTCAAACCCAGAACTGTCAAATGCCAGGCTGTGCATGCTTAACCACTTCACGATTCTGGCACCCCGAGACATTCCACGTGCTTCCTTCTCTTCTCCCACCCTGCCCGCCCCCCGGGTGCAGTTTCTGAGCAATGCAGGGGCCAGGGAGGGCATATCCTCCTGACCTTGAGAAAGCGGCCACCCTAGAGCAACCCCACCTGCCTTTCCATTGGCCTGTCCAGCCTGGCCTGGAGGTCACGCCTGCTCCTCAACTGAGTTATTCTTCACTTGGTGTTAGAAAGGATGTAAACAGAGCAGGTGCGTCTACATTTCCCTGTGCTGATACGAAGCTGTGTGGAAACCACTGAGGGGCAGGGAAGCACGCACAGTGGTTAAGCCGCAGGAGCCAGAGCCATATTTCCAAGGTCTGACTCTCCGCCTGGCCACTTACTAGCAGGAGACCTTGGGCAAGAAGCTTAGCTTCTCCCTGCCTCCGTTTCCCCAGCTACAAAATGGAGATCATAGACTTCAGTGCACAGGGTCACGGTGAGGATAGGATGCAAAGAGTTATGCCTGAAGCCACATTGAGCTGGGCATGGAAGGAGGGGCATGCCCAGGGTGTCCTCTCCCGGGCTGCAGCCTGACCCCTTTCAGTGCTGGGCGTGTGAGCCAGCGCCGTCTTTGACCCGCTGGCCTGCGAGACCCCTCTACCAACACCTTGTGCTTGAGCTCCTGCAGGGGCCCTCCTGCTGGAAGTCCTCCTGACTTGGCAAGCTGACAAAGCGCCGGTCGGGCCATTGTCAGAGGGCGTGTGCCTTGTGCCGCCCCCCAAACGGAGCATGTCTTCTCTGTGGTCGTGCCCAGCTCCAGGGTGGGCTGACTGGGGGAGGGGGATGTTTAGGGGGCTTTCGCTGGGTGCCTGGTTTTCTTCCTCACAACAAAGATCCGAGGTCGCTGTTAGTTACCATGGTCCACAATGAGGACGCCGAGCCTTGGAGAGGCCGCCCCAGGTATCAAATCTCATGCCAGTCTCCTCAGGAGCAGAAGTTTGGGCCATCAGAGAAGTGCATGGCAAAGCGTGCAAAGCTGGCTGGGCACAGCCCTCAGAAGGACTTTGGACCTGACCTGACACCTAGTGGCCACAAGTGGGAATTACTCCACCACTGGGAAGGCTCCAGGGCTGTTGCAGGCAGGTTTGGGGCTTGGCGTCCTTCACTTACTAGGTGAGGACAGTGTCTGGGGGTGGTCTGGGAGGTGGGGGTGTGTGTGTCAGGGTTGGTGGTGGGGTAGATTTCCGCTTTCCTGTATCTCCATCATTCTCCAATAGCTACCCAAGCAGATGATAACATTTGGTCAAAAAAATTGCTGCCTTTTCATTTTTATGCAAAAGATAAATAAAAGCATCTTGAGCAAACGGTGTTTTTTACTGATCTATAACCCACAGTTGCTAACACGTTTTGATACTTTATGGCCTTGTTGTCCTCAGGGTTCTACCCAGACACCAGCAGTGACTGGACGCTCACTCACAGGCAGGGGACTTGGTGGAGAATTTTCTGGATCATAACAGACTTAAGAGACATGGTCCCTGGCTTCATGCGGATTTGATTTATCTGGGGAGTTGGAGCAAAGACATCTACAGGTCCTGCGGGGTATAGCCAGTGTGAGTTTCAGCCCACGACCTCCTCGTTGTATTACTTTCTTTTCTTTTCATCCTCCTAATTCTGACTCAAGCCCCACCAGTGGTCAGCCAACTGCAGCTGGCGAGCCACCTGCGGCTCTTTGGCCCCTTGAGTGTGGCTCTTCCACAAAATACCACATGCGTCGCGCACGTACAGTGTGATTGAAACTTCGTGGCCCATGCGCAGAAGTCGGTATTTTGTGGACGAGCCACACTCAAGGGGCCAAAAAGCCGCATGCGGCTCGCGAGCTGCAATTTGCCGACCGCGGCCCTGTACCATCAACTTCAGGGCAAGACGTTGAACAAGGATGGGAAAGGGGAAAACATGCTGTGGGAAGGGGGACATCCATCGTTTCAAGTCACGATTCTGCCACAGATGTGGAGAGGTCTGGACACCGCCCCCTCCCCTCCCCCGCCTTGCAGCAGAGTGACACCCGCGGCTGGGCCTTGATTCCTGGGTGCTGTCCGGCACACCTCTGCTGCTCTGAAGTGCCAGCTCCTGGACACCCCCAACTTGCCCAGTTTCCCACCACTCACCCGAAACAATTGCCAGGTGAATGTGTCTGTTCACTCCACAGGTATTTATTGAGCATCTACTATCTGCCAGGCACCATGCGGTGCTACAGGGATGTCAGAGACAGTCCCTGCAGTTCTTCATCCGCAAAGGTAACTGATGAGGTTAACCGAGACCCTTTAAGTTACCCCCACGTGGCCTCCCCTACTCGGCGTGCACTGTACTTGGCTATTTTGCTCAGCTCCTCATGTCTCCCCAGTTTCCCAAAAAACGTGGCGTGGGAGGTCCCTACAACCGGTTGCAGCTGTCTCACTTCGCAGGTGGAACCATGAGGCTCCGAGGCCAGGTGGCCGGGTAGTGCCGGGCCTCACCGAGAAGCCAGGTCTCTCCGCCTCCCAGCCTGGCTTCTCTTCATGCGACCCCTCGGCATTTGCTCCTGAAGGCCCCTGTCCGCATCTCCTGGGCGTCTGTTCCCTCTGCCATTGCTTCCCGCACCTCGAAATCTCTCCCCTCGACACAGTTCACAATTACTATGACCACACGACGTCTCTGCATTGGCCT
>NW_006383013.1:2800618-2806521 GCF_000327345.1 Myotis davidii | reverse complement strand
TCATTGCATCCCCAGTGTGTCTTCCTGGTTCTTAAAGAGGCCCTCAAGGACATGCTCCCTAAAACCAGAGGGCGCTCCCGTGGGAAGGGTGCACCAGCAGCAGCCCAGAGAGCCGAGATCAAGCCAGACTTTATTGGCTCTCTCCCAGTCCTGGCCTCGGTGTTTGTCCACTGGAGTCTCAGCCAGCTCTCCTCCTCCTCCTCCTCGCCGCTGGCCGATTTGCCAGGACTTCTCTGTCACAGAAACTTCTTTCCAGGACAGACTTGTTGCTATGGCTTCACCACTTCCAAGACACTGGTTTGAAAGGTAAGGGGATAATGTTGTGCCAGTGCAGCCTCCCGGCTGATGGCTGATGGAGAGAACGTTTAGGCTCAGCTCCAAGCGAGACCACTGGGAACCCATCTCTCGGCTTGCCAGAGCACTGCACATGGGTGATGTTCGGGGTGGGCACGGGGGAGGAGCAGAGAGCTGGGTTCCGTTGTTGGCCAGGGTTTGGCAGTAGATTGAAGTTTAGAATGTGCACACCCCGCCCTGGCTGATGTTGTTAAGTGGTTAGAGCATTGGCCAGCACACCAAAGGCTCACAGGTTCGATTCCCGGTCAAGGGCATGTACCTGGGTTGCAAGTTCAATGCCTGGCCCCAGTCGGGGTGGTGCAGGAGGCTGGCAACCAATTGAGGTGTCTCTCTCACATTGATGTTTCTCTCTCTCTCTCTCTTTCCTTCCCTCCCTCCCTCCCTTCCTTCCACTCTCTCTAAAAATCAATGGAAAAACTATCTTTGGGTAAGGATGAACAGTAACAGCAATAAAGAATGTGCACACCCTTTGGCCAGCAATCACACCAGGCCTGCACCACCGAGCGTGTGTCTGAGAACACACGTGTGCGAACACTGCCTACAAAAGGACATTGGTGACAGTATCACCCGTAGTCACAACACAGAAAATAAATGCCATTGTCACTAGCACGGGGTGTGTGGGAATTCAGGCACCTGTGCCTGTTTGGTGACTGGCAGCGGCTGGCACCTGGTCGGACTCACGGGCATCGGTTATCGTTATTACTGTTGTCACAGCCCTTTCCTATCTCTTCAAGGACTCCAGCCTGAGTCACAACCTGCGTCACTCCCTAAGCCACAGCAGCACGGGATGGCCCGCAGTTCCCCTGCCCGGCTCTCACGCCAGGGCGTGGACCTGAAGTCCCTCTGCCCTCTCCTCTATGTCCGTGTGACAACCCCTCACCATGCCAGGGCCTCATCACTGCTCTCTTGTGTCACCTCCTACCTGCTGTGAGCGCTGTATCCCCAGAATCAGGCTCACAGCCTGCCCTTGTGCAGTTGAGCCCGAAGCTTGGCCAAGGGAGCCAGCGGAAGATGAGAAGGAGGGTACCCGGGGGGCAGCTGTGGGAGGGAGCAAAGGCAGCCTGCTACGCAGGGGAGACCAGACCTAATGCCATGCCGACGGGGTGGCCCCTGGAGTTTAGGGGTGCCTTCTAGAGCAGCGGTCGCCAACCTTTCGGATCTCACGGACCACCAATGGTCTGCGGCCCACCGGCTGGAGATGGCTGTTCTAGAGAGCCGAGGGCCCCTGGGACAGAGGCTGGATGGGGCCCGCCGCGGGCCTGTGCTGACCTGAAGTTCACGTTGCCATTCTTGTCATCCAGCCGCTTGATCAGCTCCCTGATTTGGAACCGGTTTAGGGGGATCTTGTTTTGCTGAGGAGGTGGGTGGAACATGTGAGGTTAATGGAGCTCTCAGCTTACCTGCTCTCCAGCCCCCTACATAGATGCATGTGCACACACATGCACATGCACACACATGCAGGCACACACACACAGTGCCCAGGGGCACAGGGATAAGCGCACCTGAATCATGGCTTTCAAGAACTCGCTCACAGGCATCTTCATCATCCCAGTAGGGGTCAAGCTCTTGAAGAAGTCCAGGACCTTGATCTTGTTCTGGTCGGCATAGCTCTGAGGGAGGGAGACACCAGGAGCGGATGCTTGCCCATGTAACATCTCTAACAACTCCCCCTCCCCGCCCAGACCCAGCAGGCCACGGGGGCATGTGACGAGGCCGTCCCAGGAGCTGGAGTCTCCCACATGTGCGTCATTTAAGACCAAGAGTCCTGTCTGCACAGGGCACCGAAGGAATGGGGCAGTGACTGTGTTCATGTGCATTATTTAGTTCCGAAGTTGCCTCTGCTAAGACTCGTGTAGATGGTGCACTGTGGGCGGTGGGTGAGCTGGTGTTGGCTTAGAGCCCAGAAGCCAACCACAGCCACGCTGTGTGACGGGCAGGTCTGGTTCTCAGAATTCACTTAATTCTCATCATTTCACACAGATGCTTACACTGTGTTAGAGTATTTTAAAAATAATGTTTAATTTAAAAAAATATTAGCTACTCACATTGTAAGGTGATTTTAGATTAGTAGAAAGAAGAAATAAATCCAATCCCACTATCCAGAGGTAACATCTTGATGTGTATCCTTTCACCTGTCTGTCCGTCTATCTATCTATCTATCTATCTATCTACCATCCACCCGGCCACCCATCGTTTTTCTACTGTACATACTGATTTATGAAATGGTCTGTGCCAATACACTGTGAACACCCTTTCAATACCATTAAAATATTCTTTTGGGGTCCTTGTTTAGTATCTTTGCTCACCTGAATCCTTGATCATCAAGGCCCTTCCCAACCCTATCTCTGCCAGGAAGCATCCTTTTCTGTTTGCCAACCCTACATACCCTCTAATCCGGGCTCTGATTATCTTTGTTGCTTTGCCACTTATTATCTATAATAATAAAAGCATAATAAGCTAATTAGACCAGACATCTTTCCAGACGTCCTTCCAGACGACCTTCCAGATGAAGCCGGGGTCCCAGGTGCCAGAGGGAAGCCGGTGCTGGCAGCCGGGAGAAGGAAGGCCTACTCTTGCACAAATTTCATGCATCAGGCCTCTAGTCTACCATCTGACCCTTTCTATTAGCAGTTACTGTATCTGTCCCATTTTCCAGACCCGCTTGTTGGCCCCTGAGGGAAAGGACTGCATTTCACGCTGCGTGTAGGGCTTGGTCTTGACTAGATTCCTTCTCTGTGCTGTTGGAAACAAGGGGCAGGCCCCCACTTTGCATCAGATAACGCCATTCCTACTCACTGGACATCCTGCTTCCCTTGCAAAACAGGTTTGCAAAACAGGTTTCCCCTTGGTGCCACCCGAGGTCCTCTGACCTAGAAAGATACTTGATACCCCTTTGCCTTTTAGAACTTTGGGGTGACAGCCAGCGGTGGACAACCAGGCCTGGGGCTGGATGCTGCTCTGAGGGGGCCCGACCTGAGGAGCTCTAATTCCCCCAATGGCTCTAACAGTCTAATACCCCCAATGGCTCTAACAGGCTAATACCCCCAATGGCTCTAACAGTCTAATACCCCCAATGGCTCTAACAGGCTAATACCCCCAATGGCTCTAACAGTCTAATACCCCTAGTAGCTCTATCGGGCTCTGATTTTTTATTTTCACTGTTACATCTGCCTCTTGTGATTGCCAGAGGCGATCTAAGGCTCAAGCCAGGTTACCACTAGATGAAAAGGCCTTGAGGGTCCCTCTTTCGCTGAAGCCACCACATGGCTGTCCTGACCACAGGGGTCTTGGCTTTCTTACCAGCTGTTGGAAAGAGCCCACATTTACTGGGTGCTTATTATGTGCCAGGCGTCGTTCTAAACACTTCACGCACATTCTAGAATTTAATCTTCACAGCAGCCCTGCGAGGGTGTGTGCTTTCGTTGTGCCCATTTTACAGGTGAAGAGACTGAGGCACAGAAAGCTTCAGTGACCTGCCTTTGGCCCTACAACAGCCAGGGGAGGAGCCTGGCTGGTAGAAACACCCTGTTCCAAGCCCCTCCCACTTGAGCCAGTTCTCAGCTGTCCCCTCCTGTGGAGGCTCCGGAAATCCACGGGGAATATTCCTCCTCTGAGGGTCCCTGTCAGAGAGGATTGTGCAGACGCCTTGGGGGAGGGGAGACTGCGTAGCTGACTGGGGCCAGAGGACAGCTCTCTGCAGGGGTCCCTGTGGGGCTGAGAGGAAAGCAGGGGCTCACCTGGATCAGTTTCATGGCGTTCGGATACTGGATGATGGATTTCTTGGCAGAGAGGCCTTGGATTGCCTTGTAGACCACGTCCAGCTGGGGGTGGATGGCATACACCCCATCTAAGAATTTCACAAATTGCTCGGACACCATCACATTCTGGGGCAGGGAGAGAGGGGACCCATCGTGGGGAGGGGGCCGCCACTGCCCCATCCTCCTGCCCAGACCAGTGTCCCACCCAAGCCAGCCAGAGGGCCGGCCACGTCTCCAGTTTGTCCCGCCATGCAGCTCCTCGAGGGGGTGGTTCACGTTGTTTAGAGCTCGTGGTTTAACTCGTGCGATTCCCGCGTGATGGATCGGATGTTCTGTCTGTGCTGGGGGCTCACCACGCCGGGCCATCTCAGCGCCCTCAGACGGCAAGCCTAACCGTCTGCATGCGGCCATGCGATGCAGCGATGGGGCTGCAGACGGGCCCATCCCTGTGCCAGTGTTGGTCTTCAAAGCAGATGACCTGGAAGAGGACCCCTCATGCCCACCCCCTGGGCCCAGCTCAGCCCACACTGAGAACTCCCTGAAGGAAGTCCCCGAGACCTGGGGGTTACAGGCCACAGGAGGAGGTGTGTTCCATGAAATAGCGTTGGAGCAAAACTGGCCTCCCTGGGGGAGATTAACCTGCTTCATTCCTCAGGTTTGGTTCTGAGTATCTCCTGCCTTTCAAAGGCTTAAATCCATGCTTAAGGGCTGAAGACTTACTCTTTTTGTAGGTATTCTAGAGAAAGGTCTAGAAGCATCTACAGTGAAGGAATTGTGAGAGAATAGATTTCTATTGTTTAACCACCCAGCTCGCAGATCTTTGCTAAGCAGCTCTGGGACCCGCCTCCCGGAGAAGGATCCAATGAGCTGGCAGGTATAACATCACTTTGGGGGGAAAAGAGTATAGAGTGACAGACGAGTGCAGGATACGGTTATTCTCAGCTACCACCTCTAGGATGATTCAGGCGGGAGAACCTGGCAGAGTGAAGCCACTTCCTCAGGCTTCCCCTGTCCATCAAGGGATTTCTTAACGTTAGCCTCAAACACTGCTCTGAGTAGAGTAGGCCTCGTTATGAAATGAAAAGGCAAGTCTGTCCACGTTCTATGACTCAGATGTTAAAAGCCCTGTGATTCTGGAGCCTTTCAGGGACGCGGGGCCATCCATCAGGACGGCTGACAGACGCTCTGCCCTGGGTCCTCCTGCCCTTTCCCGCCGTTTCTGCACCTGAGCTCGGCCTGCTCTCAGGTGTGCAGGGCCCTGGTCCAGGGCCGGGTAGATGATTTCTCACTCTTGGCCACTGACTGACAGCTGCTCTATTGAAAGGACCGCTGGAGGGGGCAGAGTTGCCCCCCAAAAGGAGGGACCTTTGCAGGGAGCTTTTGTGTGAAGGCCTCTGAGGGCTATGGCTATTGGCACCTGCTGACCCGGGTGCAAGCGACTGCCATCTGATTACTCACAGAAATGTCAAGGTTTTCCATCTTGGATCTGGGGTTCTTCTTGATGGACATGATAAGTGACACAGCTCCCTCCATGTTCATAGGGTTCAGGAAAAGCTGTGGGAAGGGGGGCGACACAGGAAGAGGCCGAGGCGGGGACAGGAGGGGCTGGCTCAGGGCCAGGCTCCCATTTCTTTCCATCAAATCGCAGTCTCTGTTCCACCCAGACGTCTCTGTAAGCACCTTCTCCCTGCCAGTCTTTTTGTCCGATCTTCCGCCCTCCCACCCACCTGGGGAATTGCTGCTCAAGCTACGCTCTGAGGCAGGAAGCAGTGAAGGCCAGGGGGGGGCCAT
>NW_006383013.1:2798439-2800571 GCF_000327345.1 Myotis davidii | reverse complement strand
CCTGCAGGCCCAGCATGGCCATGAGCAAGGCCCTGGCAGGACCACGGAGATGAAAGGAGACCCTGAGGCCTTGGGGGGGAGCAAGGGACAGCATGGGGTGAACTGAGGTTGGAGAAGCACACAGGGCCAAGAGACCTGGATTTGCACAGCAGGTGGCCACAGAAGGGGTCTAAGCCGCAGGGGAGTAGGTGTCGGGGGGAGGTGGTGGAATCATTTATGCTCCAGGGCCTGCAGGAGACCCACATGGGAGGAAGGGAGACCAGTTAGGGGATGACTACTGTACGCACACCAGCTGAGAGCAGCGGGGGATCCTGGGTTTGTAGCAGCGAGGCAGCTGAGAATATACGCACATGTGACGCACCAGGCATATTTCACAGTGATTTTCCTCGGCAATATCCAGCCCCATCACCCTGCTGCACCCGTCCCTACACACATGACACATGCACACCTATACACGATGCACTGATACATACCTGGATGTGCACCCATGGACGCACACACACAGACGCACACGCAAAATGGCCCGTTCCCAGCCAGGTAAAGGCTCTACCTTCAGAGTTCGGAGGCACTCGTTGAACTCCAGTCCTTTGCTGAGTTTGATGATCCCTTCGTTGCTGATGTCATTGTTGCTGACATCTAGGTAGGCCAGGGAGCTGTTGGATTTGAGGACCTCCCCTAGGGCCGCAGCCCCCTCGTTCCCAAAGCCATTCATGGAGACATCTAGTGTCTTCAGGGTCACGTTGGACTCCAGAGAGGGGGAGAAGAGCACCGGTATCAAGGGGCATCTACCCCGGGTCGGCATCCAGGCTGGGGGCTCAGTGGTCCCTGGAGAGAGGTCTCAGCCAGCTCTCCCCCGACCTCCCAGCTGCACGCAGTCTCAAGAAAACATTCCTGTTGGGTTCTGGTCATTCCCACTCCATCATTAAACTGCTCCCCTGAAGTACTCCCAAAGATGCCACTAGGCCCTAGCAGGGTGGATTCTCCTGGACAGGATTTATGCTAAAGAATAACGTGCATCCAGGAATTGTGGGAGGGAGGCCAACAATGGGAAGAGCTCAGTATATCCGCATCAGCAGCGACCATGAGGGAGAGTTCAAGATGGCAGGGTGGGGCGGGACCTCCCTCACACCTCCACCCTCCCACCCTCACCCCCTCACCCTTCACCCCTCACCCCCCCGCTCAGCACACCACTCCCAGGGAGACCTTACCCGGAGACCGTTGCTCAAGGACACAGCTGCCCGTGAGCTTAAGTGATTCCAGCTCAGGTCCAGTGTCTGGAGCCCTACGTTGAGGGCTGGAGAGGGGGTGGGGGATCAACTTAGCATCCCTGCCTTTCAGGGAACCCACTCTCAGGGTTGGCAGAGAGCGATGCCATTGGGAATAAGGAGAGCTCAGTGCTCAGAAAAAGTAAAACACAGACGTAACATTTGTTCAGTGATTCATTTAAACACAACATCGTGAGGTGATTTCCAATGCTGCCAACGATGCAGTAAAATAATCCTACTCATGTAGTGCAGGTGGCAAGCAAGTTAATACCATCTATTTGGCAAATATCATCTGGTCCCAAGTATTGTCCTATAAACGTGTGTGCACCCCCTCACACAGCGGAATCACCTCTGCGACTCCTCCCAAGGACAGGCTGTGAGAAGGGCAGCATGCTTGTAGCTGTTTGCCATGGCATCACTTTTACAAGTAAGGCTCGTGACTCACAGGGGACGGGTCAAGGGCAGCATAAATATCCACCCGGTGGGACGGTGTGCGTTAAAGTACAGGGAGACAGCCTGGAAAACAGGAGCCGTGTTCACAGCGGGAGGTTGTGATCGCATGGAGCACTACCTCCTGCGATGTCGTTCACATGGAGACCTGCAGGGGGCAGCGGTGGGTCCAGACTTTCTATTTCGTTCAGCTTTAGGGACACAACCCGTTGGAAGTAGCGAGGCATCAGGCTTGTCTAGATGCCAGGTTTGCATGGAACTTGCACTATTTTTTTAAAACTTAGAGATTATTTTGTTTAAATGCTATAGGGTGTCCCAAAATTCACACAAGATTTGAATTTTGCGTGAGCATTAACAACAACAAATAAAAGCCTAATTTTACTTGGTCTATTGAATCAGATTCTAATATCTGTTGCC
>NW_006383013.1:2788296-2798313 GCF_000327345.1 Myotis davidii | reverse complement strand
TTACTTCTTGCGTGAATTTTGGGACACCCTATCCATGGGGTTGGGAAAACATCCTATTTAAACACCTGATCATTGTTAGTTTTGTTTGGGACGAGGTGAGAGAGAGGCGAGTGTAGATAGAGTTGAGTACATGGGCATCGCTCTGATTCCTCGTCACTCCCTTGTCCCACGGTTTTAAATACATCTACATGCCTTTGGATCCCAAATGTATTTGTCCAGCCCCAACCACGCTCTAAACTCACAGAGCAAACTGCCTCCCCGATGTCTCCATTACAAACATTACGTGGCCCGAATGGAAATCTCGCCTCCTAACTCCTGCTCTTCTATCCCCGTGACTCCCTGAGTTTTCCCCATGTGGGTAAATGACACCCATTCAAACCAGTATCTGAAACAAAATAATCACGAGTCTATCTTTTTCTTTCCCTCATTCTTCAGGTCAACAAGTCCTTTTGGCTTCGCTGCCAAAATATACTCTGACTCCATCCCCTCTCCATCGCCTGCTCCCTTAGCCCACGCATCATCCTCGGGCCTCCTCGTTGGCCTCCCTCCTCCCATTCTTGTTCTCCTCAGTTGCCTTCAACAGAAGTTCTAAAACTGCAAATCAAACCGCATCATTCCCCACGTTCACATCCTTTGCCAACTTCTCATCACAGTAGAAAAATGTCCAGGCTTCGTGCATGTCTAAGTCCCACAAAACTGATGCAAGTGGCTGCAGGCCACCTCGATGACCTCTTGTCCTTCCATTCTCCTCCACTGTCCACTCTGCTCCAGCCACCCTGCCCTCCTCCCCGCCATGGTCCTCGAATGTGCCATGCTCTGTTCTTTCTGCCCGGAATTCTGAGCTGAATCTAGAACCTAGCACGGCTGTTTCTTATTTATCATATGTAGGCTTCAACAGAAAGCCACCTTCCCTGTGGGCCTTTCTCTCATCATCCCGCCTCCATCCCCACACTAAGTGCCCTCCCCCGTCTACTCCTTTCCCCAGGGATGAAGATTTAGGAGCTATTATTTTTTTCTTTTATAACAAGTTCGCAATGAAACTCCTTAGATGTGTGTGTGTGTGTGTGTGTGTGTGTGTGTGTGTGTGTGCGAGAGAGAGAGAGAGAGAGAGAGAGAGAGAGAGGAGAGAGAGAGAGAGAACGTGCGCTCTGAGACATGGAGAAGTGAATTGCTGCATCCTAGAATATACACATTTTCAATTTTACTAAATACTGTCAAATTGCTCTCCAAAGTGCCTTTACCTGGCAGCTTCTGAGGGTTATTTATCCCTGTGTCCACTGCACTGTGAATTCTCTGACTTGAACATTTTGCAGCTTTGATAGATGACAAGGGGGAATCTTTTTGTTGTTCTATTAATGGCATTTCTCTAATTACCAAAGAGGTTGGGCATTTGGCTTAGATTTTTCATTGTCCATATGCCTTGATCACTGTTTATTTTTAAATTTTTATTTTTATTGATTTCAGAGAGGAAGGGAGAGGGAGAGAGAAACATCGATGATGAGAGAGAATCATTGATCAGCTGCCTCCTGCACACCCTCTATTGGCGATTGAGCCTGCAACCCAGGCATGTGCCCTGACCGGGAATGGAACCCTGACCTCCTGGTTCATAGGTTGACACTCAACCACTGAGCCACACTGGCCGGGCCTGACACTGTTTTTTTGGAGTGTTTATCATTGTCCAATTGACCTGTAGGATCTTTTATCAACATTTTGAACACTAACCTTTAATATTCTACAAATGCTGCAAATATCTACTTCTGACTATTACTTGTCTTGTAACATTGCCCACAATGTCTTTGATCACCCCCCGTTTTAAACCTATTGTCAAATATACAGATAATTTTTGTTATGGTTTATAGTCACTGTGCCTATGTAATAGGCGTTAACCTCTCTGAGATCAGCAAACCCTTTCTCTAGATCAGTGGTTCTCAACCTTCTGGCCCTTTAAATACAGTTCCTCATGTTGTGACCCAACCATAAAATTATTTTCATTGCTTCTTCATAACTGTAATGTTGCTACTGTTATGAATCGTAATGTAAATATCTGATATGCAGGATGGTCTTAGGTGACCCCTGTGGAAGGGTTGTTCGACCGCCAAAGGGGTCGCAACCCACAGGTTGAGAACCGCTGCTCTAGATGTCCTCCTAATCATGTTAAAGTTTTACTTCCCACATTTACAATGTATTTTGGGTGTGGTCTCTTCTACAATGAGAACACTCAATAGCGACAACAACAGGAGATGCAGCTCTGACAAGAGATTGTTTGACAGGCCCCTCTCCTTTGCCAGCCCCTCCCTCCGTGGGGACTCACCCAGCATGCTTCCCAGGAACTCCCCGTCCTTGTCAGAGAATTCGTTGTGGCTGAGATCCATTTCCTTAATTCTGTAATTGGCCTGGGGAAAAAGCAGTGGACAGAGAGGTATTGTGGGTCTTCCATGGGACTGCAAATGCCTCCCGTATCCTAGGTCAGTGGGATGGGAGCTCCCACATACCCAGAACAAGGGGGACTAGGGTTCTTGCACTGAAGACAATTTCGTGTTCATATTTTTGTTTGACTGTTGATGACACCTGGGCGAGTTTATTGCCACCCAAACAGTCCACCACCTGCTGTGGCTTTGGCCAGGATGAGCAGAGTCCAAACATTCCCCAGCGCCCTATACCATGCATTTCCCTAGACCCAGAGGCTCCCCAGCGCCCCCAGGCCTCCAGGGACATCTCCCACCTGGCTCAGCGGTACCCACCCCTGCTTCTTACCGACAGGGCCTGGCAGAGCAGCTCTGCAGATTGGTCCTTGAACTTATTTCCTGTCAGGAAGGAGGGCATGATCAGTGCTCTCCAGGCAGGGCTCCCTTGCCCTCCCACAGCCTAGCTCTGCCAGTCTCTTCCCCGCGGAACAATCAGATGTAGAAAAAGTGGCAAGTACTCAAAGCAAAAATATGGACACAGAAGAAAACAGGAGGAAAAGGGCAACTATTTACCCTCCCCTTTGACATTCTCTTTTTGCTCTGCTGTGACTGTCAGGGGAGTTCCAGGAGCAGGAGCACTATACCCTGTGCATTGCTGGAAGCATCAACCCCTAGCCTAGTGCCTAAAGTCTGTACCAGTATAAAACATGCTACTATAGCCCAGCTGGCATGGCTCAGTGGTTGAACATTGACCTATGAGCCAGGAGGTCACATGCCCAGGTTGCAGGCTGGATCCCCAGTGTGGGGCGTGCAGGAGGCAGCCGATCAATGATTGTCTCTCATCATTGATGTTTCTAACTCTCTCCCTCTAAGTTCCTCTTTGAAATCAATAAAAAAGGCTAATATAGTCTGAGCAGCAGAGACATGCCGGAAGGGGACGAGTGGGGCACTTGCCTTTGCGTGCAAAATCTAAAGGGCACTGAAAGACTCCGTAATCTCAATGAATAATATTTTAACATTTAAAAGAGTCCAAAACCAATGCAGAAGCATCCTATATAATAAAAGGGTAATATGCAAATGGACCGAACGGCGGAACGATGGTCACTATGACACGCACAGACAACCAGGGGGCAGATACTCAATGCAGGAGTTGCCCCCAGCCTGCAGGCCCCGATTGCCTGATCAGGGCCTACCAGCCAACCTCTCAGTCTCTTCCCCCCGGCCGGCAGGCTCCGATTGCCTGATGGTGGATGGAGAATGGGGGTGGGTGGCAGTGTGGGGGGGGGAGGGGTGGCCCCGACTGCCGGCAGCCAGGGAAGATGGCCCTGATCTCAGGCCAGGCCTAGGGACCATATCTGTGCACAAACTTTGTGCACCGGGCCTCTAGTCTATGATAAACAAAATTTGTAAATGTTAAATAAGGCAGGACCTGACCCTGCACTTGATTAGCCAAGCCTCACTCATCTTGCCTCACTCTGTCCCTTTTTTTATTTTATTATTTTATTTTATAAGACTCCATTGACTTTATTATTTTTTTAATATAATTCTTTAGAGTTGAAAGTATTACATATGTCTCCCTTTTCCCCCCATTCACCTCCCCACAGCCTGCCTCTGCCCCAGGACCTCACTGCCCCCTTGTCTGTGTCCATGGGTCATGCATTTATGCATACAAGGTCCTTGGTTGATTACCTCCCATCCTCCCCACCCTTCCCTCTGAGATTGTTCCTTTTGTACTGTGTTTCTTTATTTAAAGGGTTGATATTTTATTTCATCCCAGATTATTTTTGTATTGACTTTGACTTTAAAAAATATTGCATCAAGATATTATTGACTTCATTGCTGAGCTTTTTAATGCCCCTTAAATTGTGTGACTGAGGCAAATGCCTCCCTTACCTTGCTCTAGCCCCTGCCCTGCTAAGTAAGCAGTCTAAAAGATTTCTGGGGAATAAATGGCTTATCCCCAAACATCTTCTTTGAACTTTGTATCTCTAGCACCTAAACTGTGCCTGGCACATAAATGCTTCCTGACTTTATGAATGCACAAATGAAAATACCCACTGAAATACAAATATTTCTTTGGCTGTGCAATAAAATGACATAACAAGCTAGTCAATGTACAAAATCAGGTAATTTTATAACTCAGCAATTCAAGGAACACATCAGCTATAATTTGTTCAAATATTGTTGTTCACCTGTTCTTCTGGAACTCTGATTAGCTATTATAGTGAGTCTATTCTTCCTTTTATATTCTTTTATCTTCCATATTCTCTATCTCTTTATCTTCTATACTGCAATGATAGGTAAAATATCCTTTTATCTGTCTTCCAGGTCACTAATTTTATTCACCCATAGCTACTTTGCTGTTGAATTTATCCATTGAGTCTTTAATTTCAATAACTCTTATTTCTAGAAGTTCTATTTTGGGGGAGATCTTTAAAAAAAAAAACAGTGAGCCCTAGTCGGTTTGGCTCAGTGGATAGAGAGTAGGCCTGTGGACTGAAGGGTCCCAGGTTTGATTCCAGTCAGGGGCATGTACTTTGGCTGTGGGCACATCCCCAGGAGGGGGTTTGCAGGAGGCAGCTTATTGATGTTTCTCATTGATGTTTCTAACTCTCTATCTCTCTCCCTTCCTCTCTGTAAAAAATCAATAAAATATATATATTTTAAAAAACAGTGATTTGTTCTTGCATTTTTTGGGTTTTCTTAATCATAATAAACACTAGGGGCCCAGTGCACAAAATTCTTGCAGGGGGGGGGGGTGAGGGGAGCAGCTTCAGCCTGGCCTGCAATGACAGCAGCGTCCCTCGCCCTGGCCTCTGGCCTGAGGCTCCTCCCCTCCCTCTGCACGGCTGGGGCGCAGACGTTGGGCTTGCGTTGCCAGGGTGACACCGCCAGTGTCCCGCTCCGGCCACTATGGGCATTGCCATCTTTGTTGCGGAGTGATGGTTAATTTGCATATTACTCTTTTATTAGATAGGATAGTTTATATTTGGGCGCAAGATATCTGCTTGCAGTTTCACTTAATTAATAATGCTGCTATCATTTTAGTGGATAAATCATATGGTAACTCAATGTATAGTGTATATCTGATAATTATATTTCTCAAGTTCTTGAGAGTCCAATGCTGCCACTTGATAACTCTCATGGTGTTTTGTTTCCTTGTTTTGCAATTTGGGTCTGTGAACGCATCTTTGGGAAAGCTTTATCTGTGGGAATACCAGGCGGCAAGGAGTATGGGTCAAGAGGTTGCTCTTCCAAAGAGGTTTTATGTTTGTTTCTGTTGTATGCTTCAGGGTATTACCAGCAGATGATCACTTTGTATGTTAATTTCTTGCCTTAGGGATTCCAGGATCCTGCAAGTGGTGTAAATTCAAACCGCAAATCTGAGGGCAGTTCTGTAAATCCTAGAATTCTCAATTGGCTTTTTGTTTTCTGTGAGACAGATGCTAAACTAATTAAAAACAGGGGGTCAGGTAGTAACAAATGCCTTTAAGGAAAACCAAGCAGGGAAATGGATAGAAAGTAATGGGAAGGGAGAGGGGCTGCTTTGAGGCAAGGCATCAGAGTCATCCCCCAAGGAGATGACATCTGAGTGGATGTGAAGCGAGAGAGCTCGAGTCATGGAGAGATGTCTGGGGGAAGAGACTTTAAAGCAGAGGAAGGAATGTTGCAAAGTGAATCAGAAGTATATGGTCCAGGAAAGCCAGGCAGCCAGTGTGGCCATGGATGGGGGGAAGGGTGGCTGGAGGGGTTTGGCAGGGTGTAGATACAGGGTTCTGGTCTCTACAATCAGAAGGGCCAGGTCCAGTTCAGCTCAACTTTGATTCCCTCTGCCTTTCACCTTCTTCCTTTCTCCTTTCCTTCCCCAATATCCTCCCCCACTCCCCCTTCTTTTTCCCTGGGCTCACCTGATAGCTGAAGGCTCAAGAGTGAAGAGGAATTTTTCTGGAGAAACTCTGCGATGACTTTGGCCCCCTCAAAACCAAGAGCATTGTCAGAAATATTCTAAAACACAAGAAAACAGTTGTGTATGTACAAACCCCAATAAAGGGCCCTCATTAACAAATGATGTCCGAGGGGGGCTGTCCAGAGACCTACGCTAAGGGAATAGCTTCTCAGTGGGGAGAGGGGTCTGGGGTGAAAGGATGGGAAGGATCAGTGTGGTCCCGAGGAGAGAAGAACAATAGGAGGCCGGCTTTTCTGTTGCCTCACAGTGAGGCCCTCGAGCTGGTCTTAGTTTGCTCTGAACTTAGCTTCAATCATGCCCCACCTCCCCAGCTGAGCTCTTAGTACTTTAGATAGCACATGACAACTTTTTAAAAACCCAAGTCAGCTATATTTGAAGAGTTTGGCATAAAATAATTGGAAAAAAATGAGATTAGAGTAAATAATCACTTGCCAATTCATTCACTGATTCATGAAGCATGAATCACTGTACTGGGAAGAGGTGGGGAGATAAATGGATATAGTCCTTGCCCGAGCTGGTTTGGCTAAAGGATAGAGCATCGGCCTGTGGACCAGAAGGTCCAGAATTTGATTCCGGTCAAGGGCACATGCATGGGTTGTGGGCTTGATCCTCAGCAGGGGGTGTGCAAGAGGCAGCTGATCAATGATACTCTCTCATCATTGATGTTTCTATCTAACTCTCCCTCTCCATTCCTCTCTGAAGTCAATAAAAATTTAAACAAAATATGGACATAGTCCTTTCATGCTAGTGGGAGGGATTTTATATACATTAGCCATTATTATCTTAATTTTTGCATGTTTTTATTGTGGTAAAATAGATATAACACAATGTTTGGCATCATAACCATTTTTTGGTGTACAGTTCAGTGGTCTTTAGTATATTCATATTGTTGTGTGACCATCACCATCATCTATCTCCAGGCACATTGTATTTTATGAAATTATTTCATGTCTTTTTTTTAAATTTTACTGTAAGGCAACTACACAGAAGTGAGTTCGTCTATTTAGGGGTTTATGAGGTCCAAATAGAAATGGTTTCTTAGGGTTTCCTACAGCCACCAGGAGCACAGGCCCCCCTGGCCAGCCTCTGAGGTGTGGCCCTCCTCTGAGAAGTCAGTTCTACAGGAGAGGGGCCCCCAGACGCATTGCACAAAGCCTGGAGGCTGGCCTGGGCTCAGGCAGGGGCCTCGGCTTGTCTCCAGGGGGCTCTGGGACCCAGGGTGTGGTGGTGGAAACCTGCAGTGCAGGCACAGTACCAGCTCCTGGAGGTAGTAGTTCTCTTGTAGCATCTCCACCAGGCTCAGGATGCCGTCCTCCATGATACTGTTGTCTGCCAGCTCCAGGGTGATCAGAGTCGTGTTGGACTTCAGCCACGAGGGGTGGGGGGGAAAGACAGAGGTGGTCGGTGACTGAGGCAGGTCCCTGACTTTGCCCAGAACCTCCCAGCCATGCCAAAGGGTATGGAGATGCAGGCCAGCAGTTTCGGAGGAGTAGGCAGGAACTGGAGAATGGGGCAGGAGATGAGCCGTCCCACCGAGGCTAGGACAGTACAGGTGGGCAAAGTGGGTTTACAGTTGTGAGCACTCGAAACAGTTTGTTCTTGTTATTTATTAACGATCGGGTCATTTATTTCTATTACAACTGTCAACCTGCTTTTGTCCACCCCTGCATGCTGATATTTTATATTTCCATTTTAGATGCATATTTTCTAGGGCAATGTGCTTTTCCTGGGCCCCTTGACCCAAAGGGGCTCTACAGGGGAATTTGCAAGAGGAACATGAAAACAAAGCCCTGGAAAGTGAGAGGTCCAAGGACCAATTATTTACTTAGCCTCGAGGAGAGAGGCCTGTGGCCTACTCCAAGATGAAGGAAAACTTGATACATATAATACGAATATTTTAGCACAAGGCCTGAAGCAGGAAGCATTGCAGTGCCTGCTGCCTTGGGAAGCCTTTCTCGCAGGGTAGGCTCCGGACACAGCTGGTACCCTCTTTTAGTTAGGACCCTGCCTTGGACTATTTGGAAGGAGTTGGACTTAAATAAATATCTAGATCCAAGCTAGTCTGCATCCCCACAGCGGGGAAATGACTGGCATTGAAGCCTGAGGGATGGGGTTAGCGCTCACCGGCACCGTGTGCCCGGTGCAGAAAAGCACAGAGAGCAGACACATCTCTGGATGTGACCATGTTCAAAGCAAGCCAGGCAGTGAGAGAAGCAGCAGGCGGCAAGGAGCTCTAGCTTCAGCCAAAGGGAGAAGGTGCTGGAGTGAGGGACGGTCTAGCACATTGTTACAATGAGGGACAGTCCACGCAGGGCCTTCCTGCGATGTCTGTGGTCCCAGCTCTCTGGGAGGGGCAGAATTCCTTTGTGCTCAAGGTCAAGGAAGATGGCTCAGGTGGCCGCCCAGTCTAGGTATCGTCTAGCAGTGTTCAGAAACAGGTTAAAGGACTGCTTCCAGAGTCACCCAGGGACTAGCACAGTGTGTGCTACAGCCGGCAGCCGGATCCCAAGTCCATCCACAGTCATCCCACCCTCTGTGCTGAGTGTTGGGGGAATAAGACGAGCAGAGAACATCGCTGCTCTCCAGGGCACCGAGTGCAAGGGCATAGGGCCAGGCGGTTGGGAAATAGAAGTGAAGCAGCGTGAAATAGGACCCTTCCTAGCGGGATGCCTTTGATCTACACCAGGCAAATCCAACATGTGAAAAGTTCAACAGCACAAAAGATAAATAAAATTTGAGTCCACCAGAATGTCACAGTAATTGTCAAGTGAGTGATACAGAGAATCAAGGAAGACAAAACTCCCTCCAAACAGGAACTACTGTCACTGAGAAACACATGGCCTGAGTCCTGAGAGGAGTTCATTATGAAGCTCAGGAGGTTATTATAATCATTCCTAACACGACATGAATCAGTCTTTTAATGCTCAATAAATTTCAAGATGGCTTTGTTCTTTCTCTGCTCTTCCCTTCCTTTCTTCCCCCTCCCCAGAAAGCAGCACAGCCTCACATTTTATGTAACTTCTTAGTGGGCATGAGCTAAATGCAAATGTTCTTGCATTTCCAAAGATGAGTGAGTGCTTTTTCTTTTATTAATCGAACTTGCCCTTTACTGTCCTAAGTGAACAAACAGTGTAGCGCTCACGTTCGGCTGTTACATTCTCTGTTTTCCTGGGACGGGAGTCAGCTCCGCACATAATCAGTTAGGATTATAGAGAGCTATGATGAATTCAAGGGCAAGCGCTTGTTCGCCCATGCCAAGCCTGGAGAGAACATTATTCCTATGGGAAAACCTGACCCACTCTACAGTGTGAGCCTTAAGGATGATAACGTTGTGAAGGCAGACCCCGGATGGAATGGCTCAGGAGTGAACCCACTTATAGCAAAGGTGAGCTCTGGGAGTGAGACCCAGGCTGACCTTGTGCACCATGCTCCCGAATTAGCACCCAGCCCGGCCACTTTTCCGGGCCCCATGGGCTGGTGCCTTTGTTTCCCGAAGAGGAAAGAGCACAAACTTCCAAGGCCCAGGTCTCTAGCAACCTCCTTCCCAGGACCTATTGGGGCATCCCTGACTGTTGGGAAAATGGGCAGTCCAGCCGAGCCCATTGGCAAGGTGGGCATCCCAGATGCAATTTAGGTTCCCTTCCC
>NW_006383013.1:2779427-2788269 GCF_000327345.1 Myotis davidii | reverse complement strand
GCCCCCACCTCTGCCAGGCTTCATGTGCCTCCACGGGCATGCTCACCACCAGGGCGATCGCAATGGCCTTAGTACCGTGGGGGCCCAGCCCGTGGTGGTTGAGGTTCATGTAGGACTCCTCCATGTTCCGGATAAAGTAGGAGACAGGCACTACGCCCACCAGTTTGCAGGCCTCCATGTACAGCTCCTTTTGCCCGGTGGTGAAATATTTCTCAGTATCTGCAGAAAAAGATGTGAATTCTCTTCTGCCTTTGCCTTATCTCCTCTGACACCAGGCCATGTTCCCTTCTGATCTGTCCCTTGGGTGTCAGTTTAGAGGGCAGTTCCAGTTGGGAAGTCAGCCAGCAGTGGGAGGGAGACTCACGTCCAGAAAGCCTCAAATGGGTGTCTCCTAGGCCCCAGGCTCCCCTCAGAGAAGGAGCCCCACCCAGGCTTCCTGGCTTGGCCGTGTCCAGGGACTGATCACCCAGGGTGCATGAAGGCCTAGTCTCCCCTTGGGGCAGCTCTGAAAAGCCAGATGAGAAGCTGGCGATCTGTGATGGTTGAAGGAGTCTCCATTTCCCTTTTAGTTTTGCTACCACTGTTAAGATGTGAGCCATAGCCAAAGCATTACTGATGACTTAGAGAAGTACCAACTTAAAAACCCCACGTTGGGCCCAGTAGGCTTCCCATGGGGGCAAATCAAGGCAAGATGGAGAGACCCTCAAACCATCCAGAAACAGGGAAACTTGCATGTGAGTCAGCTTTCCTCTTTCGCAGACTTGCATGTCATTTTTTTCTCTAAAAAGATCTGTGATCCCTGCTTTCCCAATGACAAAGCTAGCCCAGATTACACACAGTGCTCAAGCCAGCTGACAGACGAGGCCTTCACATCTCCATTCCAACCTCCTGGAGCCTTTGTCTGTAGGCTTTAGACAGCCTGGCCCGTGGGCAGCGGGCAGTGGGCAGTGGGCCTGCCTGAATGCCGATGTCCCACTGGCAAGATGTCCCAGGCCAGCTGGGGTCTAAGCCTGTGTCTGTTTTTCCTTCGGATCCCAAGCCACCCCAAACGTTTCTAAGGCGGACAGTGAGAGCTTTGTTGGTGATTAGACAACAGCTTGACAAGGAAGGTACCTTTGCAGGCACAGCTTCACACTGGCCTTCCCTCTGTGATGGTTATAGAGCAGGGTTTCTCAACCTGGGCACTGCTGACCGACCGACCGACCGACACTCAGTGTTGGGCATTCCCCGCTGTGAGGGGCTGTTGTGCGCAGTGAGGGAGATATAGCAGAATCCCTGGCCAGTAGCATCCCCCAGCCCAGTTTGCCAAGTATTCCCTGGGGTGCAAAGTCACCTTTGAGGGAGAACCACGCTCGCTGCATAGGAGAAACAGCATGAGGTGGCTGAGCAACTTCTGCTCCCTTCTCTCCCTCTTTTGCTGCCTCACACCAGTTTATATTCCCACGGGCTCCTGTCTCAGGCCGTCGAGGGAAGCCCTCCCTGCCCCGGTCCCAGCTTCTCAGCCCCAGCTGCAGGGGCACCAGGAGTGGAGCCACTCTCAGCACAGAGCTGGCACCAAATGTAATCATTAGGGGTTCTCCATTGCCAAAGCGGCATAGGGAACCCCCGGCTGTGTCCCTGGCACTGATTCTGCTCTGTCTGATTCTGCTGACCCCTTCCAGCTGTATTCACTGTGGTTGTACTGTAGGGGCAGCTTGCAACGCTATTACCACTTGCAGGGGGTGGGGGTGAGGAGAGGAATGAGTAGAAGCAGGGGTTCCGTATCTTCCAACCGTGAAACATTCAGTGTTGAAAGCAACATTCACAACGGACTTGAAGTGGAAAAGTAGAAAAAAGAGCAACAACCTATAAATAAATTTAAGAAAAGAAAGGGAAAAAAGAGTAAAGAAAGAAAGAAGAAAGAGAGGATGAGAGAGAGAGAGAGAGAGAAGAAAACAGAGCCACAAGATGCGCAGGCGGGCAGGGAGCAGGTCTGTGTGCGGGGTGAACAGTATGTTGACCTTGGCGGGGCTTAGGAACTGACTGTATAGAGGAATTTGAGGTTGAATTTGGCAGAACAGCCTTGCTTGTGTTTCCACCGCCTCTGATCACTGCCCACCACCCAGCCGTCAGGACACAGGAGAGAAAGGGCCCCTGGGCCGGCCTCAGCTGGGAGGTATGAGGCTGGCCCAGCAGGAGGGGCTGGCATTGTTCTCACCTTGCTTCACATGTGCTCTTTGTGGCACTTCCCTTGTTGGGGAGACTGGGAGGAAGAGGAAGAGGAAGAGGAAGAGGAAGAGGAAGAGGAAGGTGGAGGGGCTGTTTGCAGTAACAGAGTCTTTGCTGCAGCTGAGACAGTCCCCCACCCTCACCCCCCAGGGCCACACACTTGGATTTGTCAGGGGCTCTCACACAGGGGAACACAAACTCCAGTGTGAGGAGACGAATGTCCCCAGGATGCAGGTCGGGCCACAAACACGCCAGTGGCCCCTGGGATATGGAATGCTGGAGGCAGATTGGCAGGGTGGGTGAACTTGGCGTCAGCAAGCCTTGGTAAGCTCTCGGTGGCCTCGGGCAACTCACACAATCTCTTTAAGCCTCAGTTTCCTCCTCGGTCAAGGCAGGTAATAATGCCTCCCTCCTGAGGCTGTGGTGAAGGTGACACAGGATGCCACGTGTGGAAACATTTGGGACACCAGAAATCCCCGCTCACTGACTGGTCCAGCATTCAACAAGCTGAGGTGCCCACGCGGCTCACCAGCCAGGCCCCACGCCTGGGGCAGAGCCATGGCCAACTGGGGAAGCCAGGTCTGTTCCCCGACCCCTCCGAAAGCCCACTTTCACCTTCGATCTCGAGGTCTGTTTCTGAACTCTCCCGGGTGGGTTTCCCTTTATCCGAGGCCGGGGCGGTTTCAGCCTCACAGTAGAGCGTTTCATCACTGCTATGTGGTGTTGCCTGGGTTCCAGTCTCCTCTAGAAGAAAAACACATCTCCGTGATGTTGGAAATGAAACCCGCCAGCCTTTCAGGTGGAGCCACTTCCACTTCCCTCCACCTCGGTTTCCTCCTCTGTCTCCCAGGTCTGGGCTGCAGCCTTTGTCCCCCAGCTGCATGTGGCTCCAGACACCAGGGACTCCATTCTGCAAGCCCTTCCTCCCCAACACTGCTGCCTCCCGCCCCCAGCATCCGTGGGGTCGCATGCTACCCCTCCTCGTATTCTCTGGAGACTTGCTGATCTATTCCCCGCTTTGGGCCTGACTTGGACATTGGCTTCTTGCTCCCTCTTCTCTTTCTTACTGGTTTGGGTGGGGTTCAGAGTTGCTTTGCTCTGAATGATGGTGAAGTCCACGGGCAGGGCAGGCGACTCGGTCAAAGATAAAATAAACCGGAACAGGAGCGTCTCAGGAATCGAGAGGGATAACTGGATTCCTAAGAATTTGACCTAGCTTCTCTTCCTTCCAACCCTACATCTATTTTATGACCACAAAGAAGGCAGGGCTTGCAAAATCCCCCTGGGGTTAAATTCATTGCTATAATTAAATACACGTGTCCTGAGCTTCCCTTGCTTGCTAGACATGGATTTTCTGCCCCTGGGCCAGTGATCGGGGACCAGCTGAGGGTTCCTGACAGCTACACACAGGTGTCCAGAGCTCGTCCTACATCAGCGGGAAGCAGTGGTTTGGGGAAGCCAGGCCGCACTGCCAGGTGGCCTGTCAGAACGAAGCCAGCCTATCCTTCGGGTGGACTGAGCATTGGTGGCAGGGGTCCTAAGTTTTGACCACCCTTGTTCTCAGACGGGAGTTCCTAATGAGTCCACACAGGTCTGTGTCTTTCATAGTCCTTGTCTATAGACCCAAGCCCCAACATTTATTTCCCAGCCTGTAAGGTAAGGTCTGTGTAAGAAGGGGTGGGAGTACTAGTGGCCTGGTAGTTAGAAGACATACAGCAGATTAGCCAGAAAATTTAGCTATCCAGAAGTGGCGACTTTCTGAGCCTTCATTTCCTCAGTAGTCAAACAATTTTAGAATTCCATCCAATCTGTGGAATGCTGGTAAATGTCTAACTGGCTCTCCAGAAGAAAAATTCTGATGTGTAGTAATGTCCAATTCCAGTGGTGTAAATGTTCCCGACATGCGTGATTTCAAACTGCCAACATGATGTAGAGCAGCTCAAAAAATGAAATTCAAAGTCGGCTAGAACTGGTAGGAACCAATTCTAGCACAACATGCATTCAACGCTCACACTCCCTGTTTGGCAAGTCCCAAAGCCAAGTCAATGTAATACATCATCCCAAATCTAGAGGGTCCCAGGTAAGAAGGGCACTAGGTTTCTGGGTCCATGTGATCACTGGGTATTACACTGAGGAGGCCTGGAAGGGCTGGAGTGGTGAGAGATGGGATGCCTTTTCACCTGTTGTCTCAGGCTCAAGAGGTTCATCATTGTCCATGGTGCCAGGGGCCTCTCGGGGGCTGCTGCCAGCTTCTTGTCACCTTTCTGCTGCTTCCCTAAGAAGCACACCTGTCCATTCACCTCGGTCTCAAACTTTGTGCTCTCTGCTCTCACATAGACAAATCTGGAGGCGTGTGGTTATCTTTCTGTCCCTGCAAGCCCTGGGGAGAGTGGGCTTTGGTGGGAATTGGGCATGTATGGATTTGACCCCAACTCTGGAAGAGATATGTACTTCCCAGAATCATCAGGGAGAGTGGCACAGCTCAATTCCTAGGAGCCCTGTCAAAAGGATGTCCATCTGCCTGCAACTTTATGACTTAGGAGCCACTTTCATTTCATCGGCAACATTCCATGACCTCATGCAGACATTGTGATCCATGTGAGTGGACCTGGTAACAGCAAGTCTGCCACCCTCTTGGTGGCTCTGACAGTCATCTTTTTTCATATGTCTGCTGGGACCAAGCTAAGGCTTGGCTGTGATTACGAAGGTGCTGTGGGGGTGCCTCTCAGTGGCGGTGTATTTCCCTCTGAGTCAGGACCAAACCCAAGCCCCTCAATCAGGTGACTGTGAAGAGCTGCCACCATGTTCTTCTCTCAAGGTGGTTGTGCTTCAGGTACGAAATATTTCAGTGATGGGTGAAGTCTGTTTTCTTCTACCCAGTTCTCCTTCCTTTGTTCTTTCCCCCCTTGGGAGAGTATCCTCAATCTTGAAGCAGAAGATCTAAAGCAAAGCACAACAAACATATGTTCTATCACTACAATTTGTTGCAGCCAAACCTTTGTTCAATCCAAACTACTGGGCTGCCTAACTTGAAACCACTCAACCATCATTCCCACCCGTGGCTGTTTTCACGTTCGTTGAAGTCGAAGCTCACTTGCCATTTACTGTCAAGAGACTCTGGAGGCATGTTTGTTCCTTCTTGATAAGCTTTCAGCACGTCAACGTTCAGGTCAGTGACTTCAGGGCTCGGGGACATGAAAATGCCTCTCTGCCACTCGGAAGAATGACGAAGATCTAGGAATTTTGTGGGGGAAAACATAGATCCTTGGATCAAAAGAAATATGTAAATCTGAGATGTTAGTCATTTCTTCAAGAGGCATTCAGTCTGAAAAATATGGAGCAAGGCACTAAGATAAGCACCATTGTGGGGAGGGGATGCAGACATGATTAACATGGAGCTTTCAGGGTATATTATATAACAAGAGAGAAATGGACAGGGCCACCTCTAGAGTGTGAGGATTCTGGGCAAATATTTCTGGCAGAGCTCCTGTTCATATAAACAACTCGAGTCACCCTAAATAAGCACGGTAATACCATTCTAGCGGTCCAATCTCACGTGGTTTCTTGAAAGATAGATCAAAGAGGCCAAGGGAGTGATCAACTCCTGGCATACTGTGGTAGGCACCCGTCATGGAGACCCTCGGATCATCTGGTCAACCCCACATTGATGGAAAGGATAAGAAATTGTCCTGGAAGGAGAGAAATGGGGACTAGAGAGTACGTAGGTCTTAGTCTAACCTCTGGACAGGACAAGGTGGTCTTAGGTACAAAAGGGACGTTAGAAAATTTGGAGGAAGGCATTCCAAATAGCCAGTGGGCACAGGCACTGCTTGCCTGGGCCTAAGAGCAGTACTGGGAATTGATAAAGGGGATATTCTCCAGGAGTTCAAGGGGGGTGAGGTTTCTTTATGCTGGGGAGCATTCATGGGCTCTGGACAAGGATAGTTTGGGGGAAAGGCTTTTGGACAAGTAGAGTCTGAGGGAAAGACTTTTATATTAGGTCTATGATCCATTAAATTTTTTTTTATCAGGGTACTAACATAAAATCTACAATTTGACCCTATTAAAGTGTACAATTCAGTGGCATTAAGGATATGCACAATGTTGTACAACCATCACCACTACCCATTTCCAGAACATTTCCTATGATCCATTTTGAGTTACTTTTTGTATAAGGTATGAGGCTTAGGTTGAGATTCACTTTGCATGTGTATATTCAAGTGCTCCAGCACCATTTGTTGAAAAGACTGTTCTTTCTCCATTGAATTGTTTTTTTCACCACTGTTAAAAATCAGTTGAGTATAGGCATTCTTTCAGTTTTTTGTGGGGCTGGCATTTCAGAAACCATATAACCAGCAATGTGATGCACTATCTATAAAAATATTGTACCATGGTTCCTCTTATCCACAAGGGCTTAGTTCAAAATCCCCAGTGGATGCCTGAAATTGTGGATGGTACTGAACCCTACATACTGTTTTCTCCCACATATACATACATACATACATACATACATATCTATGATGACATTTAATTTATAAATTAGGTACAGTAAGAGATTAACAACAATCCTATGTAATAAAAGGCTAATATGCAAATCGACTGAATGGTGGAACGACCGGTCGCTATGATGCACACTGACCACCAGGGGGCAGGTGCTCAAAGCAGGAGCTGCCACCTGGTGGTCAGTGCGCTCCCACAGGGAGAGTGCCACTCAGCCAGAAGCTGGGTTCACAGCTGGCAAGCGCAGCAGAGGTGGCGGGAGCCTCTTCCACCTCCGCAGCCCCGCTAAGGACCCCTCAGGGGATGTCTGCCTGCCGGCTTATGCCCACTCCCTGGGTCTTGGACTGCGAGAGGGCGCAGGCTGGGCTGAGGGATGCCCCCTTCCCCAGTGCACGAATGTCATGCACCAGGCCTCTAGTAACTAATAATAGAATAGAACAATTATAACAATATACTAAAAACTTATGTGAATGTGGTCTCTCTCTCAAAATGTCTTCTTGTACTGTATTTACCTTCTCATGATGATGTGAGATGATACAATGCCTACATTAGATGAAGTGAGGTGAATGACACAAGCATGGTGACCTAGCATTAGGCTACTGTTAACCTTGAGGAAGGACTGTCTAGGCTGAGACCTGAAGGTCCATCAGGCCGTAACCAGGTGAAGGCAGAGAGATGGGGTAGGCTCACTGGGGGAAGAAAGGTATTTGAGGGTTACAAAAATATACACAAAGTCCCTATGGCATGTTGAGGTAGTCTCAAGTTGTTTAATGAGGCTGGAGTGTGATTCTCATGGGGGGGAATGGTGGTGGGAAAGAAAAACAGAGATGAGATGGGAGGTGAGCAGAGGCCAATAATGAAGGGCCTTTAATGCTATGCTGAAGAGTCTGGCCTGTATTTGAGAATTGGGGGATGGAGGGAGGCTTTAAGCAGCAGTGTGATCTAACATGACTTGCATAGCAGGGAGACTGCTCTGGCTGCAGGGTCAAGAGTGGATTGAAGACAGGAAGAGGAGCAACATCAGTTAGGAGTGGCTACAGGGATAAAGTGGACTGAATGAATATAAAGCCCAAACTACTTGGACTGGGGGGCAGATCAGATATGAAAGTGAAAGGGGAGATGTAAACACAGGAGGCCAGATGGATGACTGTGCCATTCCTCAAGAAAAGGACAGAGGAGCCAGGGCAGTGGTTTTCTGGGGGATGGTGGGGGAAGGTCATGAGTACTACTTTGGGTGTGTTGACTCTTGGATGTGTCCCTGGAAAGTCCTATGGGAGGTCCATAGGCAAAAAGATTCATGTGTCAGTAGCTCAGGAAAAGGTTAAAAATGTGGATGTGTGAGTTGTCAGTATGCGGCTGGTACTTGAAGCCATTGGAGTGGTGAAAATTTCTCCAGGAAGAACTTTAAAGAAAGAAGAGGAGAGAGGCCACGGATAAAATCCTAGGAACACCATCATTGAAAGAAGGAGGGCGGGGGTCGGAGGAACAGAACTAAAAGACACTAGGACAAAATGTCCAGAGAATTAGAAGGAAAACAATGTCACAGAAAGTAAGGGAAGAGAATCTTACAAAAGGGGGAGGGAGAGATGCAAAATTACAGAATATTCAAGAATAATAAAGCCCTGGGAATGTGCATAGAATTTAGCAACAAGGAAGGCATTGGGACGTTTTAGTGGAGTGATGAGAGTGGAAGCTGTATTTAATGGAATGAAAGTGAATGAGAGGTGCGGAAGTATAGACAGCAGGAACAGAAAACTCTTTGAAGAAGCTTGGCTGTGGAGGAGAAGTGAGGAGATGGAGGGTGGCTGGGGGGCGACAGGGGCTGAAGGAGGGTTTCATAATATCGGAGCAATTTGAGCAAGTTTAAATGTTGATGGAAAGAAGTCAGGGAAGATTGAGGAGAACCAAGATGGCGGCATAGGTAAACACCGGAGTTTGCTGCCTCGAACAACCATTTCAAAAATATAACTAAAAGATGGAAGGGACATCACCCAAAACCACAGGAAAGCTGGCTGAGGGGAAATTCTTCAACTAGAAGGAAAGAGAACAGCATACTGGGGCTCAGAGGAGGCGCAGTGTGGAAAATACAAAGGGGTGGAGGTGCACGCTGCGGGCTGGTGGCTGAGGGCGCTGG
>NW_006383013.1:2776748-2778212 GCF_000327345.1 Myotis davidii | reverse complement strand
GTGGAGAGGGGTGAGGAGTCTGGACAAAAATCGTGGGCCTATGGATGAGGACAGTTGGTGGGGAGTGAGGGCGGTGGGTGGGGTGGGAACTGGAAGGAGGGGAGTTATGGGGGGGGAAAAGGAACAAATGTAATCATCTGAACAATAAAGATTTAATTATTAAAAAAAAGAAGTCAGGGAAGAACAGGAGAGGGGGTAAACAGAAGGAGCACAACCTCTGAGAAGGCAGGAAGGAGGGGACTCCGAGCCTAGTGGGGGTTTCAGCCACTGTGTTGGGAGGGAAGGAAGAAAAGTTGGCTGTGCCTGCTAGTCAGTGTGTTGGTGTGGCAACCGGGAGTAGAGGGACTTCACTTGGTGGGTCTACTTTTTCTCTAAAGTTGGTAGGGAGATGATCTCCAGAGAGCAAGAAGGGAGGCAATATGACAGCAAGTTTGTGGAAATGGGAGAGAAAAACGAATTAAGTACACAGGATTACTGGGGTGGGTTGAGGGCTGAAGTGAGGCTGGAGACCAGCCCACTAATAGCTCCAATCTGTTGGTAATTTTACACACCAGTGCTCAGCAGCCCAGATGTAAGAGCCAAGGAGAATAGCTTTACTGAACCTGGGCAGGTGTAATCAAGGAATGGTGGGCAAGAAAATTGATATTGGGATGAGAGCGATTTAAAGGATGCCTGAGGGGGACTGAAAGGTGACTAAGGGGAAGCTTGAGAGCAGAACAGAGAACTCAAGGGTTTGATGGAGTTAAAGAACAGTGTGCAGAAGTGAAACTGGAAAGGCAGAAAGCCAAGTGGTGACCCATCAGAGGGGGGTTGTGAATTTATGATTTCAGAGATGGAGCAGTACCAAGTAATGACACATCATGGGTGTCTAAAGTACAGTGGGAATGAGGTCAGTGAGGAGGGGTGACAATGAGCTTCTAGGATTTGAGATGGCTCATCCACATTAGTAATGGAGGGAGGACTGGAGGCAGGGAATACTGTGAGTCTAATAGTAGTGTCTAATGAGAGAGGAGGAATGAGGCCAAGAAAAGACAAGGGTGAGGTAAACATTGATGAGTACTTGAGAAATCTCTAACGAACACATGATACATGAATCAGTGAGTAAGGGAGTGAATGAATGCATCAACTCAGACGAATCTGGTATATCCTGGGAATATCTAGACATACATTCTGAGATGCCGGAGGAAACACTGGGCTCAGAGAAGGCAAGTTACTGGGAGTGCATGGGTCTCAAGTTATCATAAGAGTTAAACATAGACAATTCTTTTCTACCTATCCTATTTAAGAGGCTGTTTGAGTCCTCTAGACCTGCACAAGTTCAATATGATAGTCACTTAGTGTAGCTACTTGAAATATGGCTAGTCTGAATTAACCTGAAACCCATGTTGTATTTCAAAAACTTAGCACAAAATTTTTTTTATAAACTTTTAATATGTTTCTACTAGAGGCCCGGTGCATGAAACT
>NW_006383013.1:2773644-2776705 GCF_000327345.1 Myotis davidii | reverse complement strand
TGCTTGGTGGGGGGGTTTGGGGGGGGGGGGGGAAGTCTCTCAGCCCAGCCTGCTCCCTCTCGCAGTCTGGGAGCCCTCGCCCGTGGGGATGTCCAACTGACAGCTTAGGCCCACTCCCCACTGGCAGTTGGACATCCTTAGCACTCCTGCTGCCACCACTGGGCTCGCCAGCCATGAGCCTGGCTTCTGGCTGAGCGGTGCTCCCCCTGTGGGAGCACACTGACCACCAGGGGGCAGCTCCTGCATTGAGCATCTGCCCCCTGGTGGTCAGTGTGCATCATAGCGATGGGTAGTTCTGCTGTTCAGTCGATTTGCATATTAGGTTTTTATTATATAGGATTGATTTCAGAGAGAGGAAGGGAGAGAGAGATAGAAACATCAGTGATGGGAGAGAACCATTGATTGCCTGTCTCCTGCACGCCTCCCCACTAGGGATCAAGCCTGCAACCTGGGCATGTGTCCTGACTGAGAATTGAAATGTGACCTCCTGGTTCATAGGTTGACTCTCAACCACTGAGCCACACCAGTTGTGCCAAAAAAATATTTTACGAGCATAAAATATCTCATTTAAAAATGCTGATGACATGAGCTTAATGTTAAGTTTTTTGGATATATGGGGTTACATATATTAAAATTAATGTCACCTACTTTTTTCTTTTTATGTGAGGCTACTAGAAAATTTTAAATTACATATGTGCTTCACATATTTCTCTTGGACAACACTATTCTAGACCTTGGTCAGTAGCCTCTGAAATCCCAAGGGAAGCATTATGCCACCTTGTGTAGTCAACCAATGGATTAATAAAGGCAGCTCTCATATCAAATTTCCACACGTACCTGTTGGCAGAGTAAAATTTGAAAGCTCAAAGGTTAAATTTCTTATATACAGGAAATTTGCCTCTGAAAGAACATTTTAAATTCCTCAAAGTATTGCAAAACCTTCCACTTGCCCCATTAGATAGGTCTGTATCCTTGAAACCACTCAGTGGTGGACACAGATGTTTATCATTGTTTCCACTGTTATGGGGGGGAGGGAGGGGTGCGTGGACTGAGGTGCTCATTGGTCTCTCTTAGAATATTTCTGACATCATGAGGCTGCAGATGGTGTAGGTTATACTTGTAATTTTCCTTTGTTGGGGAAGCCTCTGTCTGCACGTCTCTAGGCCAAGTCTCCTTGGAATCTAGTCATAGCTTACTTAGCAATGCCATATTGCAGTCTGAAGGGCCCTTATTTCTTCCAGGGATTGTAGAAGATGACCCTCCATTATCAGTAGCCAGAGGTGTTTTTGGCTTAAATTTAAAAAAATATAATAGTAAACATTGAGAGCTTACCCTGGGCTGAGCACAGTGAGGTAACTAAGGCTCCAAGAGGTTAGGGTAACCTGAGAAGTTCCAAGGGTAGAAAGCGGCAGAGCGGCAGAGCCAGGGTCTGGGCGCAGATGGTCCAACTCCAAAGCTTGTGATCCTTACATCATCCTACTCTTCCCAACAGATCGGATTATGGATCAGGAAACAAAAGGAGGCCAGCCGTTCTCCATTGGCCTCAGGAAAAGCCTTTGAAAGAACATGGCATCAATTAGCCTGACACACTTTATCCACACCTGCAATGAATAGCCCAGCTGAGGCTAGGTCCTTCTGCAGAGGTTCCCAAAATGTAACCAGAATAACTTGGTCAGTTTTTAAGAGCTCCACTTCAGACCTGAGTAGGACCCAGGAGTTTTTATTTTTAAGACATTTTCCAAGTGGATAAGGAAACCCTAATTTCACAAAATGATAAAAATAGTCTCTAGATCAATACTTTGATTTAGGGTCTGTTTGGAACTTGGATTTCTGGGTAACTATTGGGGCAGAATGGCAGGAAGGTACAAGGAAGGGCTATTTAAGCCACATCAAAGGCGTGGGACTGACTTTGGGGGACCCTCAGGTAACATTTTTGTACTAGTTTCTAAACCTTCAGATTGCTCCTGGGGCTTCTGCTCCATGGGAGGCCAAGGCAGGAGTGTTGTTACCTGAAGGCACACACTTCTCGGGAGCTAAGGGAAAACAGCCAGAAAGCCACAATACTGACTCTTTCCTGCTTCCTCCTTCTAGCCTTTCAGTGTTATGATGTATCCAGCTGGTCCTGGATCTGGTGACTCCCCAGAGGGCTTCCCAGAACAACCGAGGCTGCAGCCACAAATTGGAAACTGCACAGCTCAGACACTGGGTACTGAAATTGGTAGTATGTATAGTCCTTCCTTCTTCAGTTGGTTGGGGCAGAAGACTGAGGTTGCAGAATGGGGAAGAGGGTCGCACAGAGGTCTTTGGGTAGCATAGACTTGCTAGGGGACCTGGCCTTCCTTTCATGATAAGTGCTTTGTTCAGTCAACAAAGATGTATTTAGCCCTACTATGTGCCTGACACTGTTGCATACAGTAGAGAAATACCTCAAAGAAAACCAGCCAACCAACCAACCAACCAACCAGCCAGTCTTGGTCCCTGCCTGCCCTTGTGGAATCCCCCTTCCCCCTTTCTTGATTCCCTTACCAATGGGACGCCCCCTTTTATCTAGATCAGGTATAAAGAGGATCCATTTGAAACAGGATGAGGAAGGAGAGAAGGTGTGGACTCGGCTTGTGACCTAGAATCTGAGCTGGAGAAGACGGTAGGGTCAGGAAAAAGAGAAACATGGAGAACTCGCTCTTTCCGCTTTCTGGGCTGAGAAGGGTGAGATTACAGAAGCCAGGGCTGGGTGCGGCCTTCGGGAAGCCCAGCCCCTCCGTTTACAGATGAGAAACCTGAAGGGCGGAGAGGTTACAGGGTGGACCCCAAGTTAGGCGGCGGGAGTGGGAACAAAATCGTGTCCTCTGGGTAATACTAGGGAGCCTTCAGCGTGGCGCTCATCTGAAACTCCTGTGCTTCGCGGGCTTCCCGGAGCCAGGGCGCGTCCATTGCCATGGGAACAGGCCCCGCCCCCGCCTCCGCGTGTTCCACGGCCCCAATAAAGTTGTTGTTGAAGCTCAGCGGGACCACGTGAGCCGCCCGGGGGCGGAGCTGGGGGCGGAGCCTGAGGCGGGGGCGG
>NW_006383013.1:2769820-2772426 GCF_000327345.1 Myotis davidii | reverse complement strand
AATGATTTGCCTAGAGCAGCTGTTCTCAACCTTGGCTGCACATTAGAATCACCTGGGAATCTTTTTAAAATCCTGATTTCTGGGCCTCATCCTCCGGAAAGTCTGTTTCTTTGTTACTAATGTTGTGGCCCCGCCCCATCACAAAGAAACAGAATTTCCGAAGATGAGGCCCAGAAATCAGGATTTTAAAAAGATTCCCAGGTGATTCTAATGTGCAGCCAAGGTGGAGAACCACTGGTCTAGACAGACGTTTGAAGGGATCTCAGAGGAGGGTCCACCCCTCCCACCCCCACTAAAGTAGTCCCAGTGGGTTTAACTTTGTTATATGGTTTCTACATATTTTTTTTAAATTTTTTAAATAAAAGGATTCTGCTGCTGAAACACAAACCACCACCATGAACAGAAACCTGCTAAATTTGGAAACTAGTAATAGCACACAGGTTATTCAAAGAACCCCCACCATCTGTTTTGCATGGGGGATGTTTCAAGAGACGGGAACGATCAAGTCCCTGAGACTAAAGCCAGCAACTCAGCCCATGGGTTTGAAGCAGCGTTTTCCAGTCTCAGCACTCTTGCCATTTGGGCCTGGATCATTTGCTGTAGGGCTGTCCTTTGTGCTGTATGACGTTCAGCAGTATCCTTCGTCTCTAACCACTAGATGCCAGTAGCATCCCCACAGCTGTGACAACCACAGTGTCTCCAGACAAGGCCAAAAGTCCCCCAAGAGCAAAATCATCACTGGTTGAAAACCACTGTTATATTCACATGGGCCATAAGACTGCGTCAATGTTTGAACCACCTTGATGTTTTTCTTGCCTTAAAAAAAAATAGAGCTGATAAAACGAATCTAGTGATTGAGGGTCAGCGTCATGCATGCCACTTGTCCTGTGCCACAAATAAGGGACTTAGTGTGTAAGGAGGGTTTGTTTGGACCAAAGTACTGAGCCTGGAGTTTGGGAGCCCTAATTTTAGAGTTTTTCCCACCTGCTTTCTTGCCTGTTGGCCGTCATTTGTGGCTGCTGTAGCAGAAAGGTGACAGCTGTCTCTTGCTGTCACTTGTTGGTACCTGATTTACAGCCTCTGTTGTGTGATGGAATGGGAAAGCTAATGAAGTTGGTGAAAATTTGTGAGTAGAATAACTAACTTTGACAAGAGACCAAGGGTCTTTGTTAAGTAAATCCTAGCCCTCCTGGTGTTGCTCAGTGGTTAGAGTGTTGGCCCATGTACCGAGGCAGGGCAGAACCGCCCCTCCCAGGCGGCGGGGTGCAGGAGGTTCCGGGGCCCGCCGATCGCTGCTCTGGGGGGTCGGAAAGGGTTGGCAGATCCGGGACTGGGCGAATGCCCGAGTTCTCTGGGTGGGAGCCTGTCGGCCTGGGTCAGCGGCTGGAGACCTGGACGCACCTGTGGTCCCAGGTTCAGGGCGCACTCACTTTCCCCAGCTCCTCTCAGCTCTGCTCCCCGGGGAGGCTCCGGGTGAAAGACGCGCTCGGAACCCAGAGCTGCATTTGCACCTGAGCTCTGAGTGTCCCGCTGACACTCAGGAGGGAGCCTCACTTTCCACGACCCGCCCGCCCCTTTTCATTCCTGGTCTTTAAATGCCCGAAGATTTCTCTGCCAGTTGTCGGGCAGGACAGGCTAGCAAGCATGTTCTTAGAAATAAGGGTCGGACTGTGCATTCTGTGCCTCCCCTTCCGCAGTGTGTGATTTATATTACGTAACATATGTGTATTTCGTATGAGATGTTTGTTTCTGTCTGCTTTTAGAATGCAAGCACCAAGAGGGAGGGTGGGCTCACACCTGTTTTGCTTGCTGTGTCCCTAGTGCCTCGTGCACTCCTCAGAATATACACTGAGTCGCCAGATTATTATGACCACCCCATCAGTATAATGAAGTGAATTAGTTATGCAAACAACAATAATAATAATAATAAAACCTTGAGAGTATTTGCTTAGGGAGTTTTCAATATTCAGTATATTTGGAAGTGTCAATGAAGTACAGTGGGGCCTTGACTTACGAGTGTCCCGACTAACGAGTTTTTCAAGATACGAGCCTTCTCGGCCCATTTTTTGCTTTGAGCTTTGAGCTAAAATTCGGGTTACGAGCCAGCTTCAGATACCCCACCGCTGTTGGCGCAGCGAACGTCACAGTGAATGCCACATCAGCCCAGCATCCCGTGTCTCACTCGTTCACTGTTGATTTGACATAGGAGTAATTTGAGTTACAAGATCCGTCACGGAACGAATTAAACTCGTAAGTCAAGGCCCCACTGTACTGACAGGGTGGTCATAATCTGGCCACTCAGTGTAGTGGGCACGCAATTTAGGGATAGCCCAGGTGTAGGCACTTCTGAGGAATGAGACTCTCCACAGGAGTAATTGTTTTCAGGGAGCCAGAGAATATTCCTTCAGCCGTGCTCTGTCATTCTAGACCAGTGGTTCTCCACCTTGGCTGCACATTAGAATCACCTGGGAATCTTTTTAAAATCCTGATTTCTGGGCCTCATCCTCCGGAAAGTCTGTTTCTTTGTTACTAATGTTGTGGCCCCGCCCCATCACAAAGAAACAGAATTTCCGAAGATGAGGCCCAGAAATCAGGATTTTAAAAAG
>NW_006383013.1:2733888-2769273 GCF_000327345.1 Myotis davidii | reverse complement strand
AAGTAAATCCTAGCCCTCCTGGTGTTGCTCAGTGGTTAGAGTGTTGGCCCATGTACCGAAGGGTCTTGGATTCAATTCCTGGTCAAGGGCACTACCTGGGTTTCAGGTTCTGAGTGGGGCATGTGCGGGAGGCAACCAATCGATGTGTCTCTCATATCGAAGTTTCTCTCCTCTTCCCTTCCTCTTCCCCTCCCTCCCACTTGCTCTAAAAACAATGGAAAAAATGTCCTCCAGTGAGGATTCCCAACAGTAGTAAAAAAGAAGTAAATTGTATAGATTAAGTGGCTCTTAGAACCAGAGAGTTGATGTTTCATAGGAGTCTCAATCTCGAGTTAAAGAGGTGTGTTTATATGTGACCATCTCTGTCCTAGATTATGTTGGTCAACCATTCTTTATTACAGCGGTTCTCAACCTGTGGGCCGCGACCCCTGAAAACACATCCTTCATATCAGATATGCCTGCATATCAGATATTTACATTGCGATTCATAACAGTAGCAAAATTACAGCTATGAAGTAGCAACGAAAAATAATTTTATGGTTGGGGGTCACCACAACATGAGGAACTGTATTAAAGGGTCGCGGTATTAGGAAGATTGAGAACCACTGCATTTATTCCAGATCCCTACCATGTAGATTAGTCAGTACTTGCAAAGCACTTAGAATAGTGCCTGGCACATGGCAAGCATTTCACTCTGATGATGATGAAGTTCCAGGCACTAAGATGGGTAGGCTCAGTGATGGAACAATGAGGAGCAAAGTGAATATGATTCTTTTTTAAATATATATTTTGATTTTTTACAGAGAGGAAGGGAAAGGGATAGAGAGTTAGAAACATCGATCAGCTGCCTCCTGCACACTCCCCACTGGGCATGTGCTTGCAACCAAGGTACATGTCCTTGACAGGAATCGAACCCGGGACCCTTGAGTCCGCAGGCCGATGCTCTATCCACTGAGCCAAACCGGTTAGGGCTTTTTTTTTTAATAGCAAAGGTGGAAATTTACTAAAGAACAAGTACAGACTCCCACGTGGGGAGGGCGAAAGAGTCCCCCAGAATGGACTCCCACTTCAGAGCGGGGGCGGGGGGGTCTCCGTGAATATGATTCTTACTTGTATGGGATTCACATTCTAGTTGGGAAAAGAGTGTGGGTGGGATGATGCTGTCATCTTATAACGTGGTATTTTGGCTTTCTCCTTAGATGCTTTCTTCACGTGTCGAAAAAATGCTCTCCTGGCGAAGAGCTCGTCCCCCCAGGTAGAGGGTGACTTTGCCATGGCCCCTCAGGGCCTGGACCAGGAAGAGTGTGAGGGCCTGCTGCAGCAGTGGCGAGAAGAAGGGTCGAGCCAGGTGTTCTCGACCGTGAGCGAGGGTCCCCTAGTAGATAAGGGACTAGCCCAGAGCAGCTTGGCACTCCTGATGGATTATCCTGGAGAACAGGATGCTGCTTCCGAGGACAAGTGGTGCAGCAGGCAGCTGAGTGACCTGCAGGCAGCAGAGAACCTAGAGGAGCCTTCCCCCGAGGTCCTAGGAGAGGAGTCACTGCCAGAGGGCGAGGGCCCAATGTGGGCAGCTGTCCCCATGCAGGCAGGCCCTCAGTATGCAGACTGCACCATCCTCCCAATGGGTGCATTGGCTGCAGAGGAGTGGGAAGAGGACCCCGCAGTGCTCGCCTGGAGCCTAGCGCCTGAGCCCATGCCCCAGGAAGAGGCTCCCATCTGGTCCTTTGAGGGCCTGGGGCAGTTGCAGCCTCCCCCCGTAGAAATTCCTTATCATGGTGAGTCTGACAGCTGGCTGAGAGAGCCAGGGTAGCAGGTTGCCAGGTTGTCGTGGGTGTGGGCAGAGCCATTGCTAAAGAAGATTCTCGGTGGGGAGCTCTGTCAACTCTGCCACTGCATTCTTTTTTCTAAGACTCTTGGAATGTCAGATCTAGGTGGGCCTTAGAAATCATCTCACGTAGCCCCCTGGTCTCTCAGAGGATATAACGCCGGTGCAGAGGTAGCGGGACATGCCTAGAGTTACATAGCTCGGTGATGGCAGAACACAGCAGATCCTAGTTCTGATTCTCCCTGCGACTGTTTCTCTGGAGGTGACCCAAGGGCTTCCTGGGAGGAGGCGGAGAGCCCTCGGGGCCTCCACTCTGTGCCTCAACAGAATGACACCAGTTTTATCTTTGGCACATATTGGGCTTCCATTAAAATGTGAAGACTGAGTTCTCTGGCTCAGATAGGTTTGAAACCCACTCTGCAGCTCCATGCTTTAAGGGAGATGGGGGACAAGTGGTTTCTAGCCCTACAAACTTTTCCAGATTTAGAGGTTAGAAAACAAACAAGGCTGAGATGACTTGAGAAGAGTCTTTAACCTCTGGTGACCATTAAGCACATTCATCTGAGTGATTCCCCAGAGACCATTGGATTTGTCAAGAGCAGGGGTCCTCAAACTTTTTAAACAGGGGGCCAGTTCATTGTCCCTCAGACCATTGGAGGGCCGGACTATAGTTTTTAAAAAAACTATGAACAAATTCCTATGCACACTGCACATATCTTATTTTGAAGTCAAAAAACAAAATGGGAACAAATACAGTATTTGTATTTGCATGTAGCCCGCGGGTCGTAGTTTGAGGACCCCTGGTCAAGAGTGTGAGCCTGTATTTATTGAGCATGTACTAGGTGCCAGGCATTATGCCAGGTACTGGGAATACAGTAGTGAACAGCCCAAGGTTGTCTCTGGCTTTGTGGAGCTTACTGTCTAATGTGAGAATGTCCTTAGAGTTCTGCTCAGATGGGCACAGGGGGATGGGTGATATGGAAGGTGAGAAAATTTGACTCACAGTATCACTGAGTCATGGGTGGAGATGGTGGGGCCTGCGGGTAACATGTACTTGTCATGACCTCTTCTTCCCAACCCCTTTGCAGAAATCCTGTGGCGAGAATGGGAGGATTTCTCCACTCAGCTGGATGCGCAGGGCCTGGAGGCAGGGGATGGCCCGCAGTTCCAGTTCACTCTGATGTCCTATAACATACTGGCCCAGGACCTGATGCAGCAGAGCTCCGAGCTCTATCTGCACTGCCACCCGGACATCCTCAATTGGAACTATCGCTTTGCAAATCTCATGCAGGAATTCCAGCACTGGGACCCTGATGTGAGTGAAGAGTGAAGAGCGGGGAGGGCAGTGCACCTTGCATTTGTTTTGGGCCTGGGCTGTTTCCCAGTGCTCTTAGAAAATGAGTTCGTTCCCATTGTTCACATGATTGGAGTTCTTCCTGGGGCTGGCGCTTGCCTGCCTGAAGCCAGTGAGTTTTGGCCGATGCTGAGAAGACTTTCCCTGGGTGTACTTTCTGGCACCTTTGTGCAGGGAGGGAGACTTGAGGGAAAATCCAGCGTATGTGTCTGGTCTCCCCGGCTTCACTCTGGCCTGTTCTTGCCGGGGCTGGCTGGCAGTCCTATGGGAAGGTTCAGTGCCTGAGACCCACAGGAGCTTCCCACCTGGCCACTGCCTGCTCCTGGGGTGGGAGTCCATTCAGCACTCTGGGTATTCTGGAGTGATTGGTTTCTTTGTACATTTCCCAGATCCTGTGTCTTCAGGAAGTCCAGGAAGATCATTACTGGGAGCAGCTGGAGCCCTCGCTGCGAATGATGGGTAATGTAGCTCCCTGGCATGTGTGCCAGTCTTTGTTCCTGCAGCCCTGTCTGCTCTCTCCGAAGACACCATGGTTTCCTTTGTCTCAGGAAACCTTCCGTCTCACCTGTGACCTAGCTCCTCCTTTATGTGGGTGAAAAAGAAAGTAGAGTTCGAAGTTTTAAAGTAACTGTGACATGTTGCCCTTTAATTCTTGAAGTAACCACCTATGAGGCCGAGTATTATCCCCAGTTTACAAAGAGGAAACTGAGTTTCTCAAAATTTCTGTGACTAGCTTAGGGTCACAAAACTACAAAGCTAGTAGGTTGTGGAGCTAGAACTCCAGCTTGTGTGACTTTATTTATTTTATTATTATTATTATTTGTTAATCCTCACCCAAGGATTTTTTTCCATTTATTTTTAGTTTTTAACATGTTTTCATTCCATTGATTTTTAGAGAGTGGAAAGGAGGGAGGAGTGGGATAGCGAGATAGAGATAGAGGTAGAGATAGAGATAGAGATAGAGATAGGAAGAAAGAAAGAGAGAAAGAAGGAAGGAGAGAGGGAGGGAGAGAGAGAGAGAAAGTGAGTTAGAGAGGAAGAGAGAAAGAGTGAGTGAGAGAGAGGTAGGGAGAGAGAGAAACATCAATGTGAGAGAGACACATCAATTGGTTGCCTCCCACACATGCCCTGGGGATTAAGCCTGCAAGCCAGGTATGTGCCCTTGACTGGGAATGGAACCCAAGACCCTTTGGTGCACAGGCCGACGCTCTCCTCTGAGTCACACTGGCCAGGGCCAACTTGTCTGACTTTAGATTCCATGCTGTCCACGTCGACTTATATTGCTTCAACCCTTCTCTCCTCCTTTCCCATTAGAGCCTCTCTCGTCTGGTTAAAACTGTCAGGGAACCTCTGCAGGGCCAGGGGATTGGCAAGGGCAAAGACTCCCATTATAGAGCCGCAGGAGCAATGCCTGTGCACACCCACCGGGGTTACTGCCGCTGGTTGGAGGGACTCAGGGTTCAAGGACTCTGATCCATCTCCTTGGTGGGGTGTTCCTGCAGGCTTCACCTGTTTCTACAAGAGGAGGACCGGGTGTAAGACGGACGGCTGTGCTGTCTGCTACAAGCCCACGAGATTCCGTCTGCTCTGCGCCAGCCCTGTGGAGTACTTCCGGCCTGGCTTGGAGCTCCTCAATCGGGATAACGTGGGCTTAGTGCTGCTGCTGCAGCCACTGGTCCCAGAAGGCCTGGGGCAAGTCTCGGTGGCCCCGTTATGTGTGGCTAATACCCACATCCTGTACAACCCACGCCGGGGTGATGTCAAGTTGGCCCAGATGGCCATTCTCTTGGCTGAAGTGGACAAGGTGGCTAGGTTGTCAGATGGCAGCCACTGCCCCATCATCTTGTGTGGGGACCTGAATTCTGTCCCTGATTCGCCTCTCTACAACTTCATCAGGGACGGAGAGCTGCAATACGATGGGATGCCGGCCTGGAAGGTGAAAGGGGCAGACCACTGCGGGTGGGAACACGGCCTCGGGAGAGGCTGCTTCTGTGGCAGGGACTTCAGTTGCCCCGGTTCTGACTCCCTCCTGCTTTCTTGTACCCAAAGCCTGGAAGTTAGGAACTCTCGTGTGCCTTTGGCATATTAGAATCCTTTCAGTTTTTATCATTAATTTATTTTGAGTCTATAAATAATACATAAGTACATCCTTGAAAGAATTAAAATGTCATAAAATCAGGCCAAAGCCCCTTTTATTACCTACAATCCCTGCCTCTCCCCTTAGAGTCAAATAATAGCTGAAGTTTGGTGGCATTTTTCCAGATCGTTTCTATGCATTTATAGTGATATCAATGTTCCCGTGATAATATAGTCCTAATTTACATTTATTAAGCAATTACTATGTGCCAGGTGCTATTTTAAGCACTTTATATGTATTCATTAATTTTCATAACTTCTATTATTACCTCCATTTTATAAATAAGGAAAGTTAAGGCACAGAGAAATTAGTAATTTGCTTACTCTAGATTATGCAGGTCGTTCATGGCGGAGCCAGGATTTGTAGCTGGGTGGTTTGGCCCCAGAGCTCTCACCCTCCAGTACTATCTGTGATTGCTTCTAACAGCTGGTATATAATCTTCCGTGTGTGTTTATAAAGATGATATGTTACTGTATATTTTATTTTGTAGCCCCCCCCCCCGAATTAATGTATATATGGATCTGTCTTATTCCTCTTAATGGCTGAATGTTGATAGCACAGATATCTCATAGTTTATCATAGTTTATTTAGCTGTGCTCATGGCCATTCAGCTTGTGCTATTTTTTTAGCTAATTTTTAATGTCACTTCATCTCCCTGTTCCTCTGTTTTGCTTCAACTGGTCCATCCAACTTATTGCTTAGCTTCTGGCAAGGCACAGTGGAGAAAGGACACAAAATGACTGAATTATTATTGAGCATTTTGGGCTTTTATTTTAATGAGGTTACTCAGGTGCCAGCAGTGCCTTGGTTGCTATGTGTGAAAGGCATTATCCTGCCAGAAGGTTGCAGTGATCAAGGAGCTCAGGAAACAGGCGAAGAATTTACTAAGTGCCTCCTTGTGTGGCACGGTTAGGTGTGGTGATTCAGAGCACTCATTTTGAATCCCCGCTCTCCCACCTTGGTCAAGTTTCTTAACTTCCGAAAGCTCCATTTGCTTGATCCAGACATTGGGGATATAATGGGACCTTCTCCAGAGGTGTTTGTTTGTTTGATGGGTTAAATAAAATAATGCACACGAAGTGTTTTCCAGTGCCTACTTCAAAGGAAGCAGCCATACTGTGGTAGTGACTATTATTATCAACCCTTAATTACATGTGGTATCATTATCCCATTTTATAGTACAGGATATTGAACCCAAGAGAGTTGGCTAACTTGCCCAAAGTCACACAGCCATTAAATTCCAGGCCTGTTTTACTTCAGGTGGCATATCGGAAATTAATGTCCTTGAAGGGCAAAGAGATTGTGCCTATCATTGCTTTCCTATTAGCCCTTAGCTTGTATCCTGCACATAGTTGGCATTCACATATTTGTTGTTAAATGAAATAAAGGGAATTTTGCTACACCCGTTGGAGACATGCAAATGGCTGATGTTGCCGAGTGTTTCCCCTACTACCTACTGTCCGTTCCCAGGCTTTGACTGAGGATGGCGACGTAAGTAAAGCGCTTTGGTGCATGTATCACTTGGCTCAACCCTGTGGTTTCCCAATAATAGGCTTACGATGCTAGACCTTGATCCAGAAGATCCAAAGATCAGGATAAACCTTTTCCCCTTGCACAATAAAGCCGCCGAAAGTTGATATTCTCTGTGGAGAATTGTGAAGGTTTTCCTGAGGTAAAAGTTAGGGGATCACATGTTCATGCAGTTCTATTCTCTGTCACTCACACACCTCATTCTCTTAGCCCTCATTCCTGTCTCATGGACATTTCAGTGGTTCTAGTAAAAAAAAAAGGTTTTAATTAGCTCCTTAGTTTTAACCTTCCCCTAAGACTTATGTTTTGCTTATATCGTGTATGTAGCATATGAATGTGTGTGTGTGTTTGTCTGCATGTCCCCCAAATGGGCTGTTCCTTTTCCCATCTTGGTTTCCTCATTCCCACCTGCTCTTTCCTTGTAGGTGTCTGGACAGGAAGACTTCTCCCATCAGCTTTACCAGAGGAAGCTGCAGGCCCCACTATGGCCCAGTGCCCTGGGCATCACTGATGGCTGTCAGTATGTCACCTCCTGTCATCCCAAGAGATCAGGTGAGCCTGGGCCATGTTCTTGGTGGCTGTGCCTTCATGCCCGTTTTGAGAGAGAGCTGGCACCTCCATGACGAGAAAGCCGAATCCCCTCAGTTCCCTTAGCAAGGTCTTTGTTTTTCTCACTGTCCTCATGGTCACCCAGTGATTCTACAACTTCAAGTCGTAGCTGTTGGAACATCTCCTTGTCTTCTGAGCCAGATGTCCCCTGTCCCGTTGCTAGGAGCTTCTTGATATTGAGGAGGGCTCAGCATGTGGCTCCTCTTCTTTTCTTTTACCGTGTGGCTTTTCCTGGTTTACAGAGAGACGTAAATATAGCCGAGACTTCCTGCTACGTTTCCGCTTCTGCAGTATTGCCTGTCAGCGACCAGTAGGACTGGTTCTTATGGAGGGAGTGACAGATACCAAGCCAGGTAATGGGAACTAAGTTGTTTTATTTTTAAAACCTCTTTACCCCTGATATTTGTCAATTATATGATTTCCCAGTCTTTCCTCGGCATAATTCTTAGAGGTCAGCTTCTGGTTATAAGCAGGCTTAGCAGGAAGGTCAGTGGAGTTTAGTGGCCAGACACATCCATTGATGTGCAGTGTCATGAGAACATGGACCAGGAATCAAGACCTGGGTTCTAACCAGCTCTGAGACCTTAAGGAAGCCGTTACCCTTTTTAGGCTAAAGTTGCTACTAATTAGCATGTAGACAGCATATATGGGAGAGAAGATTCACATGCCAGGGCTTTGAGAATCAAAAGGTGACAGTAGCCTTGGCTGTAATAAAAAGTTAGTCCTACTGGGAACTTCCAGACTGAACATAGCAGAGCATACTTGACATTCTACTCTTCTCGACTCTGAAACCACTTTGAAGCAACAAGGAAAATGGAATAAAGAAACGTAAACTCCATCTTTAAGAACACAAGGTCTAAGTATCTGAAACCATAAACCACACACAGTGGAATGACTGTGAGAGCACTGGAGATCATGCAAGGGTATTGGAGGAAGTGTGAAGAGACTTATCTGTGAGGCGTATGGATTCCAAAAAGAACCAGCATAGTGCCTTCCTCCAAGGCGAGGAGTATACCTGAGGCACCAGACCAAAATCCTTGTTTCATCAATAAGGAAAGGATGCCCGGGCGGTGATAGGACATTATCTCAACCTGTTTTAGTCCTAAGAGGCAGTGGATGGAAGACTGATTAAGGAATCAAGCATATTTGCATGGAGCAGTCTAAATGGCAGGGGCGGAGGGGTACTCAGGGCTACATATCTTTTGCCTAGGGAGAAGCAAAGATTAAAAGGACTCATACACACTCTGTGTCATAAGGAAAATTCTTTTACTTGGGATGCATATTTAATTCTCTTATATAAACTTTGTCTAAATAACTGGTAGCGAAACCTCAACTAATTCAAAGCTGGGCTGCCCAGAAGAAACCAGCATGAGATCTGCACTAAAATACTCAAAGAAAAAAAGGTGGAAGGAACAGGAAAAATGAAAGGCAGATAAAGAATCCTGACTTCAAAGATAAAAATTCTTGCATGGAGCATATGAAAAATATAATTATTTTTCCATGAATAAAAATATGAAGCAATTGCCTTTATAAAATAAGAGCATAAAAATAAAACCATTGCCTTTTAGACATAAGTTCAGGCACATGGCAAGACATCAGAAGATGAAATGTAAGCTGCAGAGCTGAGGAAAGAAATGGAATAAAAGATTTAAAAATCACATAAAATGAAGACAAAATTGGATGCAGCATAAGAAAGAATAGATACTGCTGAAAACAAGATGAGACAGGCAAAGAGGAGTGTGTGTGTGGGGGGGAGCAAAATAACAAGAAAGTAACAGGATAAAAAGGACTAGAGAGAAATGGCAGTAGTGAAAGATAAGGCAAGGCAACATATAATTGGAGTTAACAAAGAAGAAAACCAATATAATGGCACAAAAGGAATATTTAAAGGTGTGATTCAGGGAAGATTTTCCAAAGATGAAAAGATCTGAATCTTCCGATTGAGAGGATATGCCATGTCTCAGTAAAAAAAAAAAAAAATGATATAGGAGAAGCAACACTAACTTCCTAGTGAAGTTACCAGAAGTTAAAGAAAAAAAAAATCCTTTGGACAGTTGAACCAAAAAGATCAGGCTACTTCTAAGAATAAAGATAATGAGGTTGGCATCTGATTTCTTAACATTAACATTCACCTCTAGAAGATGGGAGCAAAGCGTCAAGGAAAGAAGTATGGCTCATGAATTTCATACTCCCCCCGAAAGCCTTTCTTGAAGAGATGCCAGAAGACTAACTTATGACAACCAAGCAGCGACTGGAAAAAAACCGGTAGTAAAAGGACTGGTGGTAAGCAATGAATTTATTTTTTTTCTTGTTGGGATTTAATTTAAATTGGCATTTTGCACAGAGCAGCAAACATTTCAATGGCTCAGTTATTTTAATTGCAAAGGTAAATGTATTATTACAACTGTAGCAACATATAATAATAATAATGATGATGATGGCGTGTGTTGGAACTGGGATAGGGCTTGTATCAGTTGAGCTCAGGCAGGGAAGCAGGGGCTCAGTGTTTTAAGATTATGAAATCCTAAGGTTAAACAGTAGTAGGATCCCACATAGGCAATTTTATGTTAAGAATAGGCTATTATTTTTTTTAAAAAAATTCATGCTATACTTGAAGCATAAAATAAATACTTCAGTTTTAACAAAATTAAAACCAAGAATCTTTTAAAATACGTACTGACAATCACTTCGTAAGTAGAATCATTATATAGGGGGGAAATACCCAGTTCACTAACAATGCAAAATAATAACAGTATTTATTTTCAAAATTGAGATTAGCCCTGGCTGGTGTGTTCAGTGGTTAGAACATGGGTCTGCACACTGAGGGGTTGTGGGTTTGATTCCCAGTCAAGGACAGGTACCTGGGTTGTGATTCCCTCCCCACTTCTGGTTGGGCATGTGCAGGAGGCAACTAATTGATGTATCTCTCTCAGGTTGATGTTTTTCTCTTCCCCCTCTCCCTCCCTTTCACTCTCTTCAAAATTTAGTCTAAATGGAAAAATATCCTCAGGTGAGGATTTAAAAAAGTTGAGATCAAATTTGGGTAAACACACCCATTCACCACGTACTGTGAACATGCCCCCACCTAGGGCTGAACAGGCTTCTCCTGAATCTCTTTTAAAGACTCCAAATCTGAAAAGCTACCACCATTTTTAGACCATAAATAGAAAGGCTGAAGTGCAGTACAATGAGATCATAGTGTGTGATCTTTTTTTTAGAGGATATGTTTAAATCAGCGGTTGCCAACTGGTGGTCCGTGAGGCCCAAAAGGTTGGTGACCACTGGTTTAAATATCCTACTGAATAATGTTTCCAGTCCAATACCAGAGTCATCCAACCCACAGTGCACATCAAAACTTGTCAACTTGGCTCTGACACTGACTTTAATGAGAAGCATCTGAGTTGCAAAAGGAACTGCAGTGCTAGGTAGTGATGCTATAACTTACCCACAAGTTGACATTGCGTCACACTGGAGCGTTCTACATCACCCAAGTTGTGTAATAAACATTGTGGCCTTTCCCTAAGTGGCTCGGTTGGTTGAACGTCAACCTGTGCCCTGAAGGGTTCGATTTCCGGTCAGGGCACATGCCTGGGTTGCGGGCTTCATCCCTGGTCAGGGTGCATGCACGAGGCAGCTGATTCATATTTCTCACATCAATGTTTCTTTCTTCCTCTCTCTCTAAGATAAATAAAAACACATTTAAAACAAAAAAACATTGTGATTCCCTTTGTGAGGGAATAATTAATAAGAAGGGAATCTAAATTTTAAGTTCCCCTTTTATTTATTTTTTGAATTATTATTTATCTTCCCAATGTGGTTCATAAAGACGCTGAAAGGGGTTACTATGTTTTCTTTCTAATGAGTGCTTGCATTAAATTAACTCTGGAGCTTTGAACTTCCATTGAACCCTTCAGGTCTTTCATCATTTAACCACAAATTATGTGCCCAATTAAGTGCATTATATGAAAAAACAATTATTAACAGGTGATATTCATAAACCACTATTTACAAACTGACCAGAGGGCCATAGAGCAAAAGCTGTCTGATCAGTTTCTAACCAGGAAAGTTCTGAACCCAGCTTCTCCTCTAGCCCATGCATGGCACAATTTATAATCCCCTTCCCTGGTACTTGCAGAAGAACTTACTTGCTTGGCTTCCACTTGCTTACTTGGTGCTGAATGGGCCCAGAAGATATTGCAGCACAGGTAGAGGCAGGCCCATGTGCTAGTGCTGCCTGTGCACAGTGCTGTCTGAACACAGTGCTGCATGGACAGAGCCTGGAGTTGAGGGAAACCATTTTCAATGTCCTGCTGGTCAGTGATTTTTCTGGCGTATCATAATGGTAAAGGATGTGACTCAAAATGAAGATATTAGTGTTGTGAATATTTATGCTCCAAAGAACATTACATCCACAATCACAACATGAAACTTCAGGATTTAACATGGAATAATAGTCAGAAGATAACTAATGGAAAAGGTTTTAACTCATCTTTCTTACTCTGTAACAGATGAAGTAGATAAAAGATAACTAAAAATATAGAAGAGTTATAAACATATTATAAGGTAAATCTGATTGGTACATATCAAACTCTGAACACTGAAAGCAGAGCAAAGACATCTTTTTGAGTATCCATAGGAGATTCTTAATGGTTAACCATATATTTGACCAGCGGTCGCCAACTAGTGGTCTGTGGACCGCTGGTGGTCCATGAGGTCTGAAAGATTGGCGACCGCTGTATTAGACCACCTAAAAAACCTTAATCAATTTTAAACAGTAAAATAGTATTGTCAACTTTCTCTGATCACACATGCAATAAAAATAGAAATGAAAAAAAAATACTACTGCTTGAACATTTAAAAAATTTTAAAAAACTTTTAAGTCAAAGGTAAAATTTAAACTGAAACTGCAGAATATCTAAAAATAATAATGAAAATACCATCTATTTTTAGGATTATAGCTGGAACCATTCAATGAAAAAAAACATAGAATAATATAGAATATTTAGAATCACAGAATTATATTAATAAAAAAGATGGAAGTAAGTACATTAAGCATCCAACTTAAGAAGTTAGAAAAAAGAACAAACTGAACGAAAGCAGAAGGAAAGAAGGTAAAAATGAAAATAATTTAGAAAACAGAAAAATAGAACTAGTAAACGCTAAGAGTTGATGGTTTGGGTGAAAAACAGCTGTAAATTAGATAAGCCCATTTGCTGACCTATTTAAGGAGTAGGCAAAAGTGTCCAGGTGCACAGGAATTAATCCTATATAATAAAAGTCTAATATGCTAAGTGTCCGGTGTTCATCATTCAACCAATCAAAGCATAATATGCTAATGACATGCTAAGGCCGCTCAACTGCTCGCTATGACGTGCACTGACCACCAGGGGGAAGATGCTCTGACCAATAGATTAGCTTGCTGCTGGGGTCTGGCCAATAGGGACAGAGCGAGATGGGCTGGACACACCCTGGAGCCCTCCCACAGTCCCTCCCTAGCTGGCCAATCTCCAGAGTCCTTCCCCGGCCCCAGTCACACACTGGTTGGGTCCCTCGACCTGGCCTGCACCCTCTCGCAATCTGGGACCCCTCGGGAGATGTCAGAGAGCTGGTTTTCGGCCTGATCCCTCAGGCCAGGCCAAGGGACCTCTAGTAGGATTATAAGGGGGTTCTTTGCTCAACTAAGTGCAAAGAAATTGAAAACTTAGCTGCAAAGACTAATTTTAGAAAGTAATTTACTAAAAAGAGATTGCAGGAGAGTGATAATCTAAATAAATTACCACAGAAGGAAAAAAGTTTAAAAAGTTTTCTGAGTTGCAGTCCCAGAAAAACATCAGACTCAGATTGATAGGAGAATGTCATCAAACCTTTTAAAGAACTTATAATTCTACTACTACCTAAATTGTTACAGAATACAGAGGAAGAGTGGGGCCAAGTTATTTTATGAAGCAAATATTTTGACACCAACACCTGACAATTACACAAAAAAGGAAAACTACAGACTAATATTCTCCCTTATGAATATTGATACAAAAAAATTTAAATAGAAGATCAGGAAACAGAATCTAGCAGCATATTTAAAGAGCAATAGATCATGACCAAATGGAGTCAATCAGAAATATAAAGTTAGTCTCGTATTCAAAGTCTCAATATAATTTATATCTATATATAGATATATAGATATAGATCTCTATCTATCTATCTATCTATCTATCTATCTATCATCTATCTATCTATCTCATCCTAGTCAGCTGGTGCCGCTCAGTGGTTGAGTGTCAACATATAAACCAGCACGGATCCATTCCCAGTCAGGACACATGCCCAGTTTGCAGGCTTGATCCCCAGTAGAGGACGTGCAGGATGCAGCCAATAAATGATTCTCTCTCATCATTGTTTCTATCTCTCCCTCTCCCTTCCTTTCTGAAATCAATAAAAATATATTTTCAAAAAGAAAAGAAAAGCATCCTATAGATGTCAGAGACATTTTGTTAAAATTCAGCATCTATTCTGTGTTCTTGTAAAAAGAGCCCTCTTAATTAAGGAAAAAGTAGATAATCCTTACACCATTCAAATACATTTATTTCAGTCGGAACATGTTGTGGCAGTGAGGAACTAGGCTCTGAGGCTGTGAGGAGTGGGAGGAGGGCATAGATTTGCCATGGGCCTGAAAAAGAAGTTTATCTCAGCTCCAAAAATCAGGATCTTGCTTAAAGAAAACACTCTAGTAGCAAAGTCAGGAACAAGACAAGGATGATTGCTATTATTCAACTGAGTTCAGAGATACCATACTTAGAAGTAGGAAATAGAAATACAGGAAAGAAAATAGAAGTGAAAAATGGAAAGGAGGGGGTAAATTATTACTTGCTGTTAATATCTTATATAACTGATGACCTAAGAGAATCAACCAACAACTGTCATAAGCATTGAGATAATTCTAGAAAGTAGCTGGGTGCAATATTAATATACAGAAAGCCATAGTAGTCATATATAAAAATAATGACATATTTGTTAAGAAATATAATGAAGCCCTGGCTGGTTTTGCTTAGTGGTTAGAGTACTGGCTCATGCACCAAAGGGTCGAGGTTTGATTCCTAGTCAAGGGCATGCACCTGGGTTGCAGGTTCGATCCCTGGGCCCAGTTGGGGCATGTATAGGAGGCAACCAGGCAATGTGTGTCTCTCACATCAATGTTTCTCTCTCTCTCTCCCCCTCTCTTTTCTCCTCCTTTTACTCTCTCTAAAAATCAATGGAAAAAATATTTTCAGGTGAGGATTAACAACAACAAAAGAGGTATAATGAAAAAGCTCTTTATAATAGCAACAAAAATAAAAAACAAATTAACATGGAAATGTAAGATATATAAAGGAATATTTCATTTCATTTAAATTATCAAATTTATTGGTATGAAATTATAACATTTCCTTATCCTTTTTTTTAAAAAGACCTTTATTGAGATTAAATACACATACCATAAAATCCACCCACTTAAAGTATACAATTCAGTGACTTTTAGTATATTCAGAGTTGTGGAATCAACACCAAAATCATCACCCCCAAAAGGAACCCTATATCCATTAGCCGTCCCTTTCCATTCACCCCTCTCAGGAAAAATCAATTGACCATGGACATATGGGTTTTTGGACTCTAAATTATATTCCATTCACCTATATGTCTATCTTTAGGTCAGTACCACACTGTCTTGATTATCTTACCTCTGTATAAGTTTGAAATAGAGAACTGTAAGACCTGTAACTTAGTTATTGTTTTCACTATTAGGTATGATATTTGCTCTCTGGGATCCCTTCACAGGGCATTAATTCCATTCATGAGGTCTCCACCCTCATGACCTAATTAATCCCAAAGGCCCCAGCTCCCAATGCCATCCCATTGGGGTCTTAGGATTCCAACATATTTTGGAGTGACACAAACATTCAGTCCATAACACCCATTAATGTCAGTAGAATCTGTAATAATATCCCCTTTCTTTCCTGATATTGATAATGTGCCTTTTTCTTTGTGTGTCTGTGTATATAAACGTGTGTAAAAAAGCATGTATATGTGTACATGTGTATATGCACATATAGGTGTGTACACACACACACACACACACACACACACACACACTAGATGGTGTGTGATAGAAAATCTCTGGAGGAATATACCAAAAATTTGGTACCATTCGTTGCCTCTGGAGAGAATTGTGTGGCAAGGGACCTAAAATGGGAGGGAGACTTTTCACTGATTTTTTCCCCCCCCCAACATTTTGGGGTTTTTTACCATGTGACTATATTACCTTCTTAAAACTTTTTGTTGTTGTTAATCCTCATTTGAGGATATTTTTTCCATTGATTTTTTTAGAGAGAGTAGAAGGGGGTGAGGGGAAAGAGAGAGAGAGACATCGATGTGAGAGAGACACATTGCTGGTTGCTTCCCCCACCTACTCCAATGGGCTGGGAATGGAACCTGCAGTGAGGTGCATGCCCTTGACTGGGAATCGAACCCAAGACCCTTTGGTGTGTGGGCCAACGCTCTAACCATTGAGAAACACCAGCCTGAGCTGACTATATCACCTTTTAAAAATAAATTTAAATTTTAAGAAAAGTTGCTGAGTCAAGGAAGATAAATGTCTATGCTAGAGGCCTCTGTCTGCCTTCCTGCAGTTCCTGACTTTGGTCCATTGTTTTTCCCACTCTTCACTATTTTTCCTTTTTCCCTTTGGGAGCAGTCCCGTCATGGACCTGAGAAGGATTTCAGGGTGCAAGGTTCTGACCCTGTTCACTGTCTGCGAATGATAAAACATCTTTCTCTCCTGACTTCTACAGAACGACCTGCTGGCTGGGCCGAGTCCGTTCTTGAGGAAGACATGTCTGAGCCTGAGCCCGAGCCTGAGCCCGTCTCCCCCAGGTAATCCTCCTGCTAGTGCCCTTCAGCTTGCATTCCAGTATAGGAGAGAGATTCCGTTGGCCTTCCTAAGGCTGATTTGGGGGAGCACTTTTTGTTGAGCTCTCCCTTCCCCCAATACCTGCTAAGCTTATGGAGGGGCATACCGGTGAACGGAGGCCAGAGGTGACCCACCCAGGTGCCTGCAGAGGAAAAGCCCGCACACTTTTCCTCAATGAAGGGAGGCCTCCCAGAAGAGCTTGCTGACACATGGACAGGGTACGCTTCGTCAGAGGGCAAGGGAGGGGTGGGGGTGAGGAACGTCAGGGGGCATGAGAACGCATGTGCTGTTTCTAGGCTAATTTTAGCTAAGACTGTCAGCCTCTTACTAGCATGGGGAGGAATTTTTGTTGAGACTGTTATTTGGGATCGTTCATGAAAAATACTTGTTAAAACCCACAGAGAAAGTAACCTTGAGAAAAGTTCAATAATGTTTGCTGACTGAAATTGTCCTCTCCATCCCTATAGGACTGTAGGCACCATCCAGCACTGCCTCCACCTGACCTCGGTATATACTCACTTCCTGCCCCAGCATTGCCGCCCAGAGGTCACCACAATGCCCTTGGGTATTGGAGCAACAGTGGATTACATCTTCTTCTCAGCTGAGTCCTGCGAGAATGGGAACAGGACTGGTAAGCCTGGTGGGTCCTGGGTTCCTAGGAGCCATCCACACGAGTCCCTGGGACAACTGATGGTAGGTCAGGCATTTGGTGGCATGGCTGGGGCTGCTGGGACTTGACCAGCAAAAGAGCAGATTTCATGCCTACCTAGCACTGCTCATCCTCATCATCCTTCTCTTCGGCCACTTGTCTGACTTCTCTTTTGATCCTTGTAGCATTAGAGAGAGGTGGGCAGAACAAGCACTGTCCCTCCCTGGTTCGGAGAACAGATGCACGAGATGACTGCACCTGCTCAGTGGGTCTGGTTAGTGAGGAACTTGGTCGGGTTAGAGACCCTGTGTCCTATCTCCTCACCCACACTGGTGGTCACAGTGTAGCAGTCTATAAGCCCGGGGTCAGTTTGTTTAAAGCATGTCTTTTAAAATGTTTAAATTGATTGCCTATGTTTAAAAATCAGATTTTTGTATAGAAAATCTGGATTTCCAGTTTCTCTTGGAAAACAATATCTTGTAATGTTGGGCCTGGGCATACGCTCTCCATTTTGCCACAGTTCCCTGGAACCCACCCTGCTCATTCACAGATATATCAGGGAGTATCTGAGAAAAACGAGGCCTCTCCTAGAGGCAGCAGGAGGTGAAGGAGGGTGGGCAGCCAAGGGGATGGAGCCTCCGTAAGGCATAGCTTCCACAGGCCCCGCCCTCTCCATGCAGTGTGACTGACTCTCGTACCCTCTGCCCTCTGGCTTCCGCTTTGTGCCCCAGATCACAGGCTATATCAAGATGGAACTCTCAAGCTCCTGGGCCGTCTCTCTCTCCTCTCTGAAGAGATTCTCTGGGCTGCCAATGGCTTACCCAACCCCTTCTGCTCTTCAGACCACCTCTGTCTGCTGGCCAGCTTCGGGATGGAAGTGACCGCCCCATGATGGGCTCCCAAGGGAAGAGAGCCGCTCTTCTAGAAGAGCCCACTGGGTCAGAGACTGGAAATATCCCATGCTTCTGGAAACTTAGATCCAAGAAACTTACAGCCCCTCCCCTCCCCTCCTGTTCCCTTTTCCCATGGTTAGATTTTCTGTGGGCCTGTCCAGGCTCTCTGCCTGTGGTCCCTTCCCTGCCCCAACCTCTTCCTAATCCTCTCGTGCCACATGCTTGGTGGCCCTGGGAGAGGCGGAAGGGGGGCTTCCCCCTTCCTTCCATGTATCCAGCGCTCCTCTTGATTTTTAATTACCAGGGTTGTGGGAGCTATTGATCTCATTTGTTATTTGCTTTCAGGCCGTTTCTTGGTGGTACTTTCTGATCCGACCTCCTCCCTGTCCTCACAACCTCTGTGCCCAGCCCTCTTGCCAGGCACACACGTGTGAAATGTGTATAGTGTGTGTGCATCCTCTCAAGGTGGGACTGCTCTGTGTGGCCATACCTGCCTCAATCAGCCTGCTGTCCACACTGGGGCTGCCGGCCTCGGGGTAGGTTGAGAGCACCACCTGGTGCCTGTGTGCTGCCAGGCAGCAGCAGGGGCACGGGCCTTTCTCCTTTTATCCTCTGTTTCATTAGGCGTTCATCATGCCAGCCAGGGCATACTCATCACTGAGCTCTGGGAACGAATGGGTCCCCAGCCTGGAGCAGCACAACTGGGGACGCAGTACCTGCCCCAGAAGCCTCTGGGCCTCCACCCCGAGCTCCCCAAGGCCTGGTGTGCTTTCCCTAGGCTTGTCCCCGAGGAGGGTGCAAGTTTGTGTGGGGTCTGTGGGCTGGGATAGTGACTTGAGATTTAAAATTCCTTAAGGGTGAGGAGAAAGAACCTTCAAGAAACAGTGGGCTCACTGGACTCCACAGCCCAGCGGTCGCCAACCTTTGGGACCTCACGGACCACCGGTTGGCGACCACTGCTGTAGCCCACAGAGCTAGGGCGAAGTGGGCGTGTCCCGTGGGGAGAGAGCAGGCGGGCTCTGCAGCTGCCTCAGCTGGGACTCAGGACCTCAGGGACCTGTTCTCTTCCCTCGACCACTTTTACTGTTTGCTGCCTCCCTCATCCCCTTCCGTTTTCTCCCTAGAGAAGCCTGCTATTTAGCTCAGGCCAAACCTTCTCAGTGAAAAGGTGGCCTTGGGCACAAGTGCTGGAGGAGTTGTTCAGGCCAGCAAGGCCTTGCGCTCATTGCCTCTGCTTTCCCTCCCCGCGCTGGGTACCTGGCCCATCCGGGGGCTTCCGTGCCCACACGCGTCACCTGCCTGCCTTAATCTTCTGTTGCTGGGGGTGGCCCCGGGGGTTCTGGGTCAGCTGTTCCTCATATCCCTTAACTCAGACGGCTGCTGGCCCTGGTGGATTTGACTTGCTGTTGCCCACTTGCCCTCCAGCACAGGACTGAAGGGAGGGCGAGAAGCCGGAGACGGGCGGTTAGCCAGAGGTGAATTTAATGATCTCTCCTTCTTCTGAAAGCCAAAGACCCAGCTTGAATTCTGCTGCTGTGTTCGTGGTTATAAACTTTCTACACCTAGGTTCTTGGAAATTTAAATATGCGTGTATTCTTAAATAGTGTTTCCAGGGTTAGTGGGCATGTGCCTGTCTGAGCCCCAGGTCTGCCTGTCCATCCCCACCGTCCACTCTGTTTGTCTCTCTCTGGGCACCTCTGGAGATAATAGTGCCCTGTTGTTTTCTAAGACGATTGCCCTTCCCTGTTCTCTGCCAGGAAATGCAGTTTAAAAATGGCTGAAGATGGCAGAGGGCAGGTAGCCTGATAATCATTTTTGTTTTGTTTTCTTTTTTGTTTCTGTTTTGGAAACAAAATGGGGCTTTAAATTCTCTTTTCCAAATAAAGGTTTACTTTTCCGCCCTCCGGTTGGTCATTTTATTAGGATCTTGCAGGGCACGGGGGAGAGAAGGCCTGGAGAACGAGGTGGGCCGAGAGGAGGAGACTGGCTTTGTGGTGGGGTCTCAAGTCCTAAATCTACACGGGAGGAAAGTGAGGGAATCTCCCTCTGATCACTGAGGCCGTGGGGGGACAGGGCATGGGCGAAGCCTCTGCCTGACTTTTCTTGGGCAGCTCTCTTCTCCATCCTTGCCCAGCCAGAGAGAAGAGCTCTCTCAGCTGCTGTTGTTCTGTTCCATCTGCTGCTCCTCACCCCGCTCCCATCCAGACTGCATTTCAAGAGGGTTTGTGTAGAAAGTGGGACGAGAAATGTTTCCTATGGCAGCTGCATGAGGCCTGGTGCGTGCGGCGGATGCCTCTTGCTGAGCTGCTATTTCTGATAATCTCTTTTGCGTTCTGGAGCCAGAGCTGAGCTGTGGGCCATCTGTTGCTGGAAAGGTTTCTCTTCTTCCTGGGCTGCTCTCTGCTGGTGCTTTTGTCTCCAGCCTCCATAAGCTCCATAAGCCACAAGCCCACCAAGCCCACCAAGCCCGCATGCGCGTGGGAAGCTCTGAAACGGGAGGTGGTTTTCTGCCTTACCCGACCAGATTCCCAGACCCCACACCTGTGAGTCAGCCGCTGAGAAGCTGAGTTACTTAAAGCTACCAGGGTGCTCCTGTTGCACCACCTGGGTTGGGAGTCCGTGGAGAGGGCACGAGGGATTAGGAACACCACTGGTCATCTTGGCCTGGTGACTGTGGGTAAGTTAATGCTTGTGTTTCAGTCACATGTCTTGGTGAAATGGAAATTAAAGCAATAATCTTTTCCACTTGTGAGGAATTTTCAGATCTGAAATTGTATTGTTTGGGCGTTGACAAGCAAGGGCTGCTGAGGATTCCCGAGTATTGGTGGGAGGTGCGGGTGGGTAGTTCTCCCCAGCCAGGCTGGACGATTGGCCCATGGGCTGGCATTGTTTCATACCTCCTCAGCTTTGGGGTGTATCCCAGAGACCCCTTTCCTGGCCTAGAGGGTTCCCTATCGCACTTTGTCAGCCAGTACTCCATGCCCGCCATGCATAGATCACAGCACTGTGACGGGCAGTTCAGGTGTTCACGTATTACCTTTACACCTGAGGAAACAGAAATCCCAAAGAGGTAAATTGCGAGTCTCCTTTGCTTTATTTCTTACCACCCCATGCTCCCAGCACACAGCCTTTCCAGGAGTAGGAGGGAGGCTATCTTTCAGAGCAGACCCGCTGGTGGGGGGAGAAGGGAAACCACCCACCAGGCTGCAACTGGTGTGCTTTTAAGTTTAAACTTAGTTTTGTTTTCCCTCCAGTTCTTGCCCCGGTGTAGCTACTAACAGATTGTTTTTTGATTGGTTACATAAGGCAAAGTGTGGCTTCTCTCCTCCCTGGTGTAGGAGGGAGCCAGGGCAGGGAGCTGACCTACAGCCCTGCACTTCTAGGCTCATCCTGGTGCACCTCCCGTCTGCTTCCCCTCCTGAGCAAATGTGCGCAAGGTCAGCCTGATGAGAGCTTGGGGTGCCGCTCTCGCCTGGGTTAGGAGAATGTAAACTGCCCCAACCCTAACCAGTTTCTGTGCTGCTCAGGCCTGAGGCCTCGCCCAGCGGTGGAGAGGAAGGAGCCTCTACACTTAATTCTTAGAGGCTTTGTCTTTCCTACGACTAAGTCCTTTCTGGCTGCAGGTTCGAGAGGACACGTTCCCAAGTGGGCTGGCCTCAGAGAGCTGTCCCTTCCGCTGACCTGAGGTGGCCCATCTCTACCAGCTGCCAGGCCCCAGCAGCACGTCCCCGCACCCCCTTGGCAAACACTAAGGATTGCCAGGCAGCCTGCACCTGGCCACGCTGTGGTCTGACTACCACTGCCTATCCTCATCCCTGCCCGCGACACATTGGTCGAGATGTCAGGTCCTGGCAGATAGGGTGGCAGAACTTCAGCTCCTCACGTTCAGGGCTCTGAGAAGTGCTACCTCCATCCAAAGGCCCACCCCAAATCATGTGCCGAAAGTCGGCAGGCACCTGCTGGGAGCCTGACAGCAGCAGGGGGCAGGCCGTGCGAAGCCCCCGGCAGGCTGGGTTCTGACCCTCCTGGAGCCACGGCATTTACCGCTGCATCAGCTCTAAGCAGCCAAGCATGTCCAGCACGAGCCTCGACTCGACATGCTCGCCCAGCCCCTACCCGGCTTTCATTTGCAAGAGAGCAGCCCAGGGCCCGCTGTGAGTCCATCTCGCTGGAGCCCACCCACAAGGCCCTTACTCAGAGGCGTTGTAGCTGGATTGAATGTGTAAATGACAACATTGCCTTTGGGTAAAGGTGTATGGTCCTCGTTAGTCCCAAGTTCTGTTACCTTTATTGAAAGGTGCTTTTTGGTATTAACCTGATTTATCTGAGCCTGTAAGTAACAAAACCGCGTCTATTTAATGCTGTGGTGTCTGAGACATTTGTGGGTTCCAATGGACGGCCTCTCCTCTTCCCAGCTGCCATGCCTCACCAGCACACGCTGCAAGGGAGGGCGCTTGCTGTGCCCAACTGCACTTGTAGTTGGGACTTTGTGGGGATTGGCTGGGGTAAGAAGTAGGAAGCATTCCACCTCTTATAAGTCTAGGTTTTACTCTCAAGCTGAATGAAAGCAGAGCAGGAAGGGTTAACGGTAAAAATGCTTCCGGGTCTGAAAGATATTTCTGCGCAAGCTGCTTGCAACTGTTTGGGCTTATCTGAAAGCGTGGGAAGAGGCCCAGAGCTGAGGGATGAGGCAGCGGCATGGGTGACGGAGGGACCTAGGCGTGTGTTCCAAAGCTGTGGCTTTAACTGCCATAGATTCTGCACTGGTAACTGTGATGGGAAGGACTTCAGGCCCCTGTTGCTATGGTTTCCTGAAATAACCTCATCTCCCAGGAGGACATTCACCCTTCCTCTGTTCTGGGGGGACTGACTGCTGGGGACGAGGAAAGGAAGAGCAGGGCTGGAACGGAGCGGATCCTCCCTGTGGGGACCAGGCTGGCTGTGCCAAGGACAAGGGGTTCACTTACAGCCAGCAGGAAAGGTCTCCCCAGTTAGGATTGACAAGAGCTCTCTGGCCTCAGCAGGCTGAGGGGGCAGACTAGGAACCCTGAAGTTTCATCCTGGCTGTGGGGGCTGTGGGGCTCCCCTCACCTCTCGTCAGGTTCTTCCCAGAGACGCCGAGGCCGACAGTGGTGACGGGTGGGCACCAGCCCCGGCTCCCGGAGGAAAGCAGACAAGGCTTGCAGGTCCCGGTTCCGCCCAGCCCATGCAGCAGGAGCTGGGGAGACTTTATTCATTCGGGGGGAGGGTGAGAACAGGAATGAGACAAAGCGTAAAAGTGGACGGGGAGGCGCAATACTGATATGAGAAGAGGAAGGACAAAACTAGTACAACACGCAGCGCAACACAAACTCAAGGGAAAGGGTCGGCCGCCATCTCCGGGCCTGGGCCACGTGCACCCGGTTTCCTCTCGTCAGATCTGATGGAAGAGTGCACCTGGGCACTGGAGCACCAAGACCGGTGAGAAGGTCAATACTGACGGGCCCGCAGCTAGCACCACGGCGGCCCGGCCGGCCCGGGCAGCCCTCCCCGCTCCAGCCCCACACTCCTCCCCACACTCCTCGGAGGACCTCCGTTTCTCACTGGGAGCAAGGGAAGTGGGGCTGTGAACACCACGGAGCTGACCACGCCATCAGTAGGCCGGCCCAGCTCTCACCTCCCTGTGCTCTGGGGCCAGAGCGTGGGCCAGGGATGCTCTGTGGCTAAGCCAGAAAACCACCCAGACAAGAGGCCCAGGCGCACACAGGCCTCTGGGAAGGCAACTGACCTGAATGAGACCCATCCCCGAGCCAGGAAGTCAGGTCCCAGCTGGGAGGGGTGGGGTGTGAGATCACAGGGCCAAAGCAGACACAGCTCCTTGGGCTCTGCTCCTCAGCCCCCTGGCCCTAGGCTTCACCACTGTACCGGGGCTGGGGCTACTGCGCTCCCCACTTAGCCAGGCCTGGGAAGGATGGGGTGGCTGGTGTGATGGGTGAGGGTGAGTATGTGTTGAGGCCATGGGAGGGAGAGGACTGGCAGTTAGGGGGGTCGGCAGGCTCTCTAAACCCAGTTTCCTGGCACCAAGCACAAGGAGCCAGGTTTGGGGAGCAATCACCCCCACCCCACCTGACCCACCTTCATCCAGCAGCTCTTTCTGACCTCACCTTGACCCCTCAGCCAGCAGCCCACACCCCAGGGGCAGAGGAGCCCAGACTGAGAGCTGGAAGGCAGTCCTGAGTCAGGGGGAGCCAGGCTGCTGGTCCTCACAGGAAGTGAGATGAGGTGATACTGAGGATGGTGACTAAGGCCTCAAAGTCCCTGCCTCTGCCTCCCCAGAAACTGCAGCCAGGCCAGCCCCAGGAAGCAGAGCCTGTGTAAACATGCCCGGAGGGGTTGCTACATATGAGAAAGTTAAAAATAAATTAAAAGCACCACTGTATCCACATCCCCTGTATCCCTGGTGGTCTCCACAGGCCCCCGGCCTCTGCCAGGACGGGGAGTGCTGGGGATTGTCAGCTAGAATGATCAGACAGCAGTTGGGGTGGGGACTACATTCTGCTTCCTTCTTCCCAGAGCTCTGTGGTGGAACCTGTGGGTTGGAGCATCCTTCCAGGCTTCTGTGCTGGAAGCAGCTTCCCTGTTTTCCTGACCCAAGCTTCTAGCTCCCAGCTCCCTCTCGTGTGTCTCAAGCCCTGTGGTCCACTGGGGCAGGTGGGGCCACTTCTCTGCTGAGCGGCCTGCACGAGGCACTCACACCCAGACCCGGAAATGGCCTCGTTTTCAGCCTCATGCCTCCCAAGTGAGCCATCTCCGTCTCAGGTGAACGTGGCGACATTAGGACCACCACCCCACTCCCTGAGAGCTGGGATGGGACAGTAAGTCAGCGGTCACAGTGGCCCTCGACTTGCTCTGGCTGAGGTGTAACCAGGGGGCAGGTTAAGTACCTCGCCAGTGACCAGTGATCCATGAGGAACCCCCGTGACTGACCAGCTGGCCTCCCTGCTGGGCCTGCCTCTGGGCTAAGAGCTGCTGGTTTGAAGAGCTGCCAGCCCCTTGGTGCCACTCCTGATGGACGCTCCCATTAGCAAAGCAGACCTGCTCCCTCCCTTCTTCTTTCTTTGCTTCCGGAGCAGGTTGAGAACTGCACTCCTGCTCCTCCCCTCCACCCCCTCTGGTGACACAGCAGCCATGTATCTCTGGTGAGTGTCTGGTCTGCAGGGAGAGTGAGGAACATGGGACGCTGCCCACTCGGGAGCCGCAGCAGCAAGGCCCCTGCCCTGGCCTGGCCAGCCCTGGCAAGCCTAGGACTTCCACATTTCCCTCCTCAAAGCACGTCCGTGCACTCCTTCCCAGCACAAGCTCTCCACTTCAGAGATTACAAATAGGCATTCTCTTTCATGTTGGTTTTTAAAATTCCCCGAACTGATTGCAGGATATTTAAAAATCAGGATATTTCACATAAAAATTCAGAGTTCTGGCCTCTGAAAATCTCAGAAAATCTGGCAATGCAGGGCCTGCACTCTGAGAACAACTGAGCAGCAGTGGCCGCTTTAATGGGGCCTATGCCCTCTTTAGTTTGCCACAGTCCCCACCCAGCCCTGCAGTCCTCCTTTTCATCACCTGCCTGGCCCTGTGAGGTTATCTGAGTTTACAACTCTAGTTCTGGTCCTCCCTTTTCCAGGCTCCCAGCCCCGCTGCAGCCTTATGACAGCTGCCCCTGGCTGAATCAGAGCCTCTCAGTTAAAAGGAACCTTAATGGTCCTCCCATCCAGCTACCCTTCCATAACCTGAATCCTCTCAACCGCTGTCTGACAAGTAGCCATCTAGTCATTGCCTAAATCCCTCCAGCAATAGGGAACTCACTGCTCCCCAAAGCAGCCTGACTCTGAATTCTCCCCCAAATCCTTTTCTCACTTACACCCCCCAGTTCTCAGACTCTGCCCCTCCTCAGGGGCCACAATGCACCCTTGCCCTCCACCTCCTGGTTGCTTAAAACTCTAGAACTTTCCCCCAACCCTACCAGCCTCTTTCTACTACCTCTCACCTGCCCGCCAGTTCTCTCATGCCAGATGGGAGGGCTGTGCAAATCCGGCTGTTCAGGTTCTTCCCTGACAACAGGCCTGATCATCAACTGGGACCCCCAACCCTAAACAGGCTGCTAGATGAGGGGAGGTGGACCTGGGCACAAGCATTCTGACCAGGTCTTCATTTCCCCAACAAGGGCTGAGGTAATGGAATGTGGGAGGAAAGGGGACAGACTCAGGCCTGAGTGTACCACCCTGTCCCCAGCCACAGCTCCTGGGCCTGCCAGCTCTGTTCAGTCCCCACAATCACTCTGAGCCCAGTGCAAATTTGGGCCCTTGGCACAGCTCAGCCCTCTGCAGGGAGCCCAGCTTCAGCAAGAGGCAGATCTGGGCTGAGCAAGAGTGGGTAGGGGCTGGGGAACTCTTCCCCTAGAGGTTCTCTCCTGGGCTCTCCCTCAGCCCCCCAGCAGAGGGCGTGCCAGTGGTGTCAGTCCTCAGAGCACCATCTGTCTAGGCTGCAAGGTCACGAAGGCTCTCCTGGGCCGTGGACTCGTGCCCTTGGGGAGGTGTCGCCTGTGTCAAGCTCCTGAGATGGGCCACAGACCTCTCCCAGGATGCTTCCTACCCTGCTTCCTCTTCCCTGTGTCAAGATGCTGCCAGGGCAGGCGGACGTGGAGAAACACCTCCACCCTCTGCCGTCCTGCCGCAGGCCTTGTTGGCTGGAGATTTCCCATTCGTGGGATGGACCCACATCCCAGAGTCGCCAGGGGCAGGGGAACCAGCAGAGCCAGCACCGCCTCCCCTCAGCCGCACGGCAGTTAGTTCTCCCAAGCACAGGCCTGCCAGCCAGTGGCAGGTCCGTCACATTTTTAGTTTTTCCCAAATACCGTAAGCTGTAGTTGTCAAGTTAAAAACTCCAAATAGAACACTGCCTCTCGCCCAAAGTTAGGAGCATGGCCCCGTGGGAGGGGCAGCAGCCTGGGTGGCTGAGCGGGAACACGCTCGTCCTGCCGCTGCTCACCTGCCCCATCACCAGCCCTGCCTTCCCCAGGAGCCAGGCTGGTTCTGGCAGGCGATCCTGGCCCCCCGGAGTGCGCAAGGCCGGGTGCTGCCACCTGCTTCACACCCGGATCTGGTACCCATTGAGGTCTGGCATGGCTTTGGGCTCGGAAGGCTTCTTCTCACCCGAAGGCCTGCAGGGAGGAGAGAGCAGAGGAAGGAGAAGGGTGAGTGGTCCCTCAGGGATGTGGAGGAGGAGGGAGCAAGTGGAGGCTGCCCCTGGGACCTCCCTGCTCCATTCTTCATGGTGCCCGAATGCAGCAGTAGAGTCCGCGTGGGAGTTGCTTCTGGAATCCCGGGCGGCCAGTGCTGTCCAGAGTGTGGTCCCTGAGATCCCTTACAGGCTGCTGGCCTTTGCCGGAGGTCAGCTAATCCGGCCACAGTTGGCTGTAAAAGCTTCATGTGTAAACCTCTGTGAGGGGACCCAGTTCTTTAGATGGAAATGAAAGATGCTGGATATCGGAAGCCTGCTTGGTGCCCCTAAAGCCTACCAGACAGGTGGCTCCTGAATGACCAGGGTAGTGAAAGCAAGAACCAGTCTGACAGGTAGGAGACAAATCGGAGGTGGTGGCCTGGCATTTTACTGGGGTATTTCTGCCATCTAGAGCAGTGATGGCGAACCTTTTGAGCTCGGCGTGTCAGCATTTTGAAAAACCCTAACTTAACTCTGGTGCCCTGTCACATATAGAAATTTTTTGATATTTGCAACCATAGGAAAACAAAGACTTATATTTTTGATATTTATTTTATATATTTAAATGCCATTTAACAAAGAAAAATCAACCCAAAAAATGAGTTTGTGTGTCACCTCTGACACGCGTGTCATAGGTTCGCCATCACTGATCTAGAGAGAGGTAAACACCACAGGCTCGCAGGGGCAAAGGTTACGTCCAAAGCTGCTGCTGTCTGGTGTTCACACCTCTCCCAGCAATATTCTGGGAGAACCTCTGTCTGGCAGGGCCCATCCTTCCTCTTCTCCCTCCCACAGACGCTGGCCACAGACCTCTCGCCAGGGGCCAGGGTGACCAGTGGGCCAGTGGGTGCTGCTTTCTCTGGGGAAATGGGACTGCATCGCTGCTGGGAGGTGTCAACACATAAACACACCCACCCACCGCCCCAAATCATCTCTCTTCAGTGGGGACGAAAGAGAACAGTGGGAATGAGAAAAGTGGGGTGAAAAGAAGTGGGATCCAGAAGATGAGAGGAAAGGAGAGAGCCTTCTTCCAGCCCCCGTCACTCACCGCCTTTCGCTGCGGCTGTTCCTGCGGAGGGGGCTGGACTGGCCCCGCTGTGGGGACGACACATCCTTCTTCCGGTCCTTGGTCGGGGAGGGAGGGCCGGTCCCTTTGCCAATCTTGGTGGGGAGGAAGCAACACTTGTTCCAGGGCTGCCGCAGAGCCGGCCTGGCCTGCACTTTGGAGCCACATGCCCTGAGGTTGCACTGGGTGGACCCAGGAAGCTCAAACCACCACTCTGTCCAGTCTCCCCAAACCTGTTCTCTAGGCACTAAAGCTGCCAGGGCAGGGGGTCCTCAGCAGGCTGCTCAATCCCAGTTACCCCTAAGATAGTGTGGATGTGGGGGGGGGGGATGTCACTGAGCTTTCGTGGTAAGAGACCCCCAAGAAAAGGGCCATTTACCCATGCCAGGCAGACGTGCCACCTGGGGAAGCAGCCCATGTCTGAGCTTTGGGCTGGGATTCTACTGCTCCCTTGAAGGTGTGAAGACCTCCAGCAGCAGAAGCCAGGGAGCTGGGCAACCAGCGCTACAGAAGGAGGCAGCCCAGGGCAGCGGAAGCCGCAGGCTGGCTGTGGGCCTGCTCCTGCCCTGGGGGAAGGTCTGTTACCCATAAGGTCATGGCCTCGGGCTGGCAGGGCAGGCTGTGGGGAGCATCTGTGGATGTGAAAGCACTGAGGTCATGGTTTTGGCACCAGGCTGCGGGGAGGGGCAGATCACAGCACAGCAGTGACTGAGCAATGGGGAGGGGCTGAACCCCAGGAAGGGCCTGGCAGGCCCCAGGGGAGGCACCCCCAGTCTAGGGGGACCGAGGGAGAGGCCACAATTCTGTCCACTGTCAAGCTCAGGGGCAAACTCCGCAGCAGCTCAGCCCCCCCTGCTCAGGGGGCAGCAGCCCTTCCCACTCCTGCTCACTGCGGGGAGAGCAGAAGGAACTACTGTCTCATTATCTTCCCATGGTCTGACTTCCTTCTTTTTCTGACTTCCTCCTAGTTCTTTTCTGGAGGGCAGGCCTGTGTGAGAGGGGTCAAGAGTCAGGATGGCTCCGTGGTTGAGTATTGACCTATGAACCAGGAGGTCACGGTTCGATTCCCGGTCAGGGCACATGCCCGGGTTGAGGGCTCAATCCCCAGTAGGGAGCATGCAGGAGGCAGCTAATCAATGATTCTCTCTCATCATTGATATCTCTCTGTCCCTCTCCATTCCTCTCTGAAATCAATAAAAGAATATATTTTTTTAAATGTAGGAGGAAAAGAAAAAAGGGGATGCACAGGGGTGATGGAGGCCACTTGTACCCAACCCACCAGTCCCTCCAGGCAGGCCCTGACTTCCCACCAGTGGATCTTTACTCAGAGATCTTTATCCTCCTCCTGGAGTGCACCCCACACCCCCCAAGTGTCAAGGCCTGCCCTCTCCCCAAACCCAGCTCACTGCCGCCGTCTCCTGGAGCCTTCCCCAGCCTGCCCGCCTGAGGGACTGTCTCAACAATAGTGACCACTGAGCTGAGCGAAGACACTGTTGAAACTTCTCACCCACCAGACCCTCCCACCTCGGCTGGGATGGCAGCGGGGTGGGTGAGGGGTGATGGCATTCCCTGGAGGAGTGTCCCTCTAGGCAGCAGCGGCCCCTGTATCTCCACCCCGGGGAGAGGGCCTTTTGCGCGGGCAGGGCGGGCGCCACACTGACCTTGAGCCGCATGTCGCGGGCGTGCCGCTCCAGCTCCTTGCGCAAGTCCTCGCGGCCCAGCCTGTCCACGTCCAGCACCGAGTGCTTCCACTCGATCTGCTCCACGCTGTGCGGGTCGTGGGACACGCACTGGCCCAGCTTCACCTTCTTCAGCACGTGCCAGCAGCGGCCGTAGGCGGCCTCGTAGTCCAGCACGAGGTCGCTGAGCGTGCGGAAGGCGGGGGGCTTGTACATCAGGTCCTCGCGCCGGCTCATGCCCAGGGCCCCGTAGCGGCCCCCGAAGTTCACCCCCAGCACAATGTGGCGGAAGTAGTTCCCTGAGAAGTAGCTCTTGAAGCTGATGGGGAAGCGTTCCAGGGTGGGCATGCTGTTGGTGAGGTAACTGGCCATGTCAGCTCAGCTAAGGAACCGGCCCCGGTGAGGCGCAGGGCCAACCCGTGGGGGCAGGACTGGGGCTGCACGCCCTCCACCCCAGGGGCGGTCTGAGTGCGCCTCCCCTCGCCCCTTCCTAACACCATGCCTTGCTCACCTCCATATCCTGTTGTCCAGCCTTGCGCCTGGCATACAGTAGGTGCTCACTAAACTGAATCTCTCAGGGGCAGGGCTCCCAGTGACTAGTGGCTGCTGCTATGATGTCAAGCACCGTTCACAGAGTAACAGCTAATAGCGAGTCCTTCACTCCAAACCTCAGGGCTCTCTAATGAGTCTGGGCACATGGGATGTATTATATTGTTCTATGTTCACACCAGCTTAAATTTTTCTATAATAAAAGAAAATGACAAAAAAGGGGCTAGGCTCCTGCATGAACCAATCAGGTCAGAGAACTGGCCATATGCACCTGCCTCCCGACCCTGCCCTAACTGGAGGCTTATCTGCCCACCGTGGGGCCCAGCCATAGGTCCCAGCTCTGCCCTTTGGGAGGAATGACTGAGAACCCCTATTTGCGTTCCTTTATAAAGGCAGGAAGCTCCATTCCAAAGATCCCACCCATCAGCCTCACAAATCACCATGCCCTGGAAATGCCAACATGCTGGCATTCAGCCTGCTTTCCCAGGCTGTTTGTTCCTTGGAAATGGCGCAGTAGCCTCTGCGAGACAATGTGCCCTGACCTAGGGGTCAGAGGACAGGGTCACAGTACCCACGTGACTCAAAAGAGAGCTTCCCAGGAAGCCTGGCAAGTAAGCTGCTGAGGCCTGGGGGACCGAGACCCCTCAAGCCCTTCACTTTGGAGCCCAGTTCACGAGTGCTGGGCGAGCGAGTGGGGAGGGCCCGCCATGCAGCCCTCCCCTTCCAGAGTGTGCCCGCCCCCTCCCAGGGCTGAGGAAGGATACATTCCCAGGATCACGGCTTCCAGGCATTTGATTGGCAGAGCCTCTTTGGTCATTTCCTTGGCCAGGTCCATCAGCCTGGGGGCAGGGAGGCAGAGTCATGAGGACAGAGCCTCTAGCCCTTGCCGTGGGGGAGTGTCCGGAGGGGGCAGGTGGACTAGAAGTGCTAGAACAGAGTCCTTCTCCCATCCAAGCTGCCTCAACTCAGGCCCAGAACCTCCCTTCCCTCCCCCAGGTCCACCCTGAGCCAGAGAGGGTATAAGAAGAGGCAGCCAACTAAGATAAGGAAGGAGGTCCCTTCCCTTCCCTCCTTTCACTTCCTCCTCCCACCCCAGGCTCCTGACCTCTGGGGGCGGGAGCGTGAATGGAGCACACAGTCACAGGCAGCTCTTTGACAGCCACTGGAGGGTGGGGGTGGGGGTGGGGGAGGCCTTCTGTAGTGGGGTGTGGGGCCGGTGGGAAAGCGTGCCATGGATGCTGGGAACCTTGGCATTGATCCTGTCCCTTCTGGAGCACGGTGGACGCTCCTGACCCAACCCTGGTGTCTCCAAAGAGCTTGTAATTGATTGCAACTGCTCCCCCACGGCTGGCCAGCTGCCTGGGTCCTGGACATGCATCTCAGGCGGGTAGCCTGGTGACTCCCCAGCCTGTCCTGAACTTGGAATTCAGGCCATTTAAGACAGCCTGTTCCTGAGGCCTGGCTCCTCCTTCCACCCTGAATGCTGCCTCCAGGTCTAAGAATGCAGCCTGGCCGCTGGCGTTTTTGCCCAGGACGGTGCTGGACTCCTCCACCCACTGATGCTGGAGCTAGGCCCATCACTCCACAGTAACAGGACAAGAGCAAAGCTTTTAGGGTGAGGGAGGCTGGATTCCACCAGGGGGTCATTAAGGAATTTAGCTAATAAGCCACTTAAAGCATTCTTCACTGGAAAGCGAACATGGACAGGCTGTGGGTGGAACAAGATGTAAAATCCACATTAATTTTTAAAACACAGGGTTTTAAGTGTATGGACAGCTTTGGGTGGAGCTCCCAGGCCCCCCAGGCCCAGTGAGGAAGTGGCACTCACTCCTCTCTCTCCTCTGTCCTGGGGCTTCCACAGGGCCAAGCCAGCCAGGGGTCTACACACTGGGTGGTGGGTTAGGAAGTGGGAGATGAGGAGGGCTCCCTGTTGCTCAGACACGGGGCCTTGTACCAAATGACCAGAAGAGTCCAATGAGGCAAATGGGGTGACCACAGGTTCCCTGCAATGGGGGGAGCTCTCTCCTGCTAGGCTCATCTCATTAAAAAGAAAACAATAAGGCTTATACACAGGCTTCTACCTGGGGCCACCCTCTGTCATTCCCAAGGCAAGCAGGGGGGCTGCCCATCGCCCCAGCTCAGCATGGGAGCCCGGTGTTCATCTTGGCCCCAGTTCCTCTTCATGGCATCCTGGGACCCTTGCGGTGTGCGGTGAAGGAGATGGGGTGGTGCAGGGGTCACACCCTGTGGCCTGCTCCCTGGGAGAGGCCCTGCCTGCCTCACAGCTTCCACCCAAGGCCCTGAGGTGCTCCAACCCGCCGAGGAGCACTGTCCGCACGCCCACACTTACCCTGTGAGGGGTCTGCTCTTCTTGATTTCAAAGAACTGGGTCCCTGTGTGATTGTACCTGCGGCGCTGGTTAAGGGCTTCCCAGCTTGGTCTGGCAGAAGCATGTCCCACCTCCCCACCCATCCGTCAGACCCTGGGGCCCAGCACTTCCAGGGGTGCAGGCTGGGTCAGGACCCCATAAAGTATTTCTTGAGAGGAACCGGGGGGGGGGGGCGCGTTGATCATCTGGAGGGGAGAGAAGGACACAGCACATGTGCCCCTCCTTCCCCACACGGCCCCTCTCTGTCCTCTCTCCTCTGTGGTTTCCACCTTGCTCTCCCGCGGCCTCTCCTCCTAGGAAGGGAGCCGTGGAGCAGGCAGCCAGGCCAGCCAGGGCTGGGAAAGTGGCTGGGCTTAGACAGCCAGGAAGCACCATGAACCTACAGGAAAAGGCTGGTGTGTGTGTGTGTGTCGGGGGTGGGGGGCGGGTTCGGGAGGTTGGGGGTGGGAATCCAGCGTGGCTACATTGCTGGGTGCTGCTCCTGGGCCATCCTCCTGTTTCAAGGCCGGAATTGCCCCACTGACAAAGGAAGAGCTGGATCCGATTCTCAGTAACCAGCCTGGCTTTCTCCTGCTTAGGGCCCGGCCCTTCCATTTCTGCCTTCCCTGCAGCCAGAGGCACTGGGGGAGAGAACCCAGGGCATACAGGGCAGAGAGCAAGAGGGGCCCAGAGCAGGGAACCCATGGGGTCTGGGCTCGGGGTCCAGCTCTTCATTGCTGGGTAACTGGCCCCCTGCCAGGGAAGAAACAGGCAAAGAACTGGGAGAACATGCCACGATGTGGATGTCACCTCCTGGAGCATAAAATCCTGTTCCTCTTCTGCCTGACCCCGCTGCCTTTAAAACGACTAGTCTTTAAAGTTCTCCTCTCTCCTTCTGCTGGGCTGGATGGACAGCAGAGGAGGTCTGGGCTAGTGGACCTAGACGGGGCCACGGCCAGCAGGTAGTGCAGGAGACATTTGCCCCATCACACGGAGAAGGAAGCGGGTGGCCAGAGTGGGTCTGGCACGTACCACAGTCCCTGGCTTGCTTGCACGGGCTGGGCTTGCCCAACTCCAGGGGCTTGAGATGCCCTGTGAGCTGCGGCCTGGGCTATGGCCTGACGCTGCTCTGCGGATACCTCTCCAGCCCAGTCTGCAAACAAGCCCCGCTCAGCCTCTGGACCCGCAGGCCAGCGGGACGGCGGTCGCCCCTGCACCGGGAGGATACTGCAGCTCCCTGATGTAGCGCTGCACGGCTTCCAGACGCTCAGGGACCGGCGTGGAGGGCGGGAACGTAGGCACAGTCGGTATGGGAATCTGGGGACGGAGAAAGAGCCCTGGTCACAGAGGCAGGCTCCCCAAAGCTTCCAGCCCCCGGAAACCCAGACTGTCCCCCAGAGAAGCCAATGCCAGGGGGGCCCCCCCTTCCCTCCTACCCCGAGCCTCTCTCCTTGGCAACCCTTCATGGAGGCTCCGGCCAGACCTCCCCCGTGGCCGTTCCTCTCCCTCCCGGCACTTACTAGCATTCCTCATGTGGAGCTTCTGCTGATGCTCCGATTTTGTTTTCTTTAATAAATTTAGAAAAACACAGGTTGACTCACCGACTGTTTGGGATTTTAAATAGTCATCGACTCTAAGGCTTAACAAGAATGTCAATATTGCGGTGAAGTTCGTTTGGATGTGGGGCTCGTTCTGGTTCAAGTGCTGGATCAAAGCCGGTTTACCTGGTGTCCCATCCCCTCAGGGCCTGCCCTGGGCTGGGGGAGCCCTCCTTGAGGGATGAACACCCCCAACCCCCGGCAGGAGTGCTACCCACCCCTGTCACGGCACATGGACCAGGCCTCCAGCTGCTACGGGGACTGGACTGAGTCTGTGGTGGCAGGTGGAGGGACACGGGGCGACAGGGCTGGCTGTGGCTCTTCTTGCCACGGTCTAGCCACTTTGGAGGAGTTTCATGGAGGCACAGGAGCCCTGGTTCCCCTTCAAAACCTCCTTTCCTGCCGGCTCCACACCTGGCAGCAGCACGGTGGCCAGGCCACCAGGCAGTCCTCCCACCAGGAGGGACTCTCCAGTGCGCAGCCCAGAAGGGGAGAGACGGGGGCGTCGGCAGGCGCCTCCTGATGGCTGGATACTGCAAGGTTATTGCTGTGAGGAGGTAGGCCAGAGCTGCAGATCCCTGAGGCCGTCCCCTCAGCAACCAGGTGGTCTCCAGGGAAAGGGGCCACCATGCAGGTGTGGGTCCTCAGAGCCCAAATCCTGGCAGTTTGGCTGCAACAAGTCAGCGAGGCCTCGGAGGCTGAGGAGCCCCGGCTGGGTCCTCTGAGGCCTCAGAACAGACTTCTTCGGGCAGAAGAACCAGGTTTCTAGGAGCAAGTCCCACTCCTCTGGGCTCCCCCTTGGCTACTGCCAGCTGTGGGGTGGCCTGCGGCTTCCTCACATAGAGAGGCCCCGCCCTCATGGCCCAGGTCCCCACCAGCTTCTCTTTATAGAGCCAGCGGGCTGGCTTGTTGGGAGTCAGTCTGGGGCAGGGGTG
>NW_006383013.1:2728339-2733868 GCF_000327345.1 Myotis davidii | reverse complement strand
GCAGGGCTGGGGTGGGGGAGGCTCTCCCTGTAGTGAGGTGCTGAGCCCACAGGGCACAGCCTTTTAAATAGGGAAGTGACACACAATGGTCACTGCACCCCAGATGGCCAGGGGTCCCAGGACAGCCTGTGGTGGACACCTGCTCACTCCAAAGGGCCCGGATGCAGGAGGGAAGGCCGCGGTGACAGCCCTGCATGAACTTCCTCTCCCCAGCTCCTGGGCCCCTGCTCCCAGACTGGGCGGCCCCTAGGCTGACACCTCTGTCTGGAAGAAGCTGTTCCCCCTTTCACATCACACAGCTGCCTGAACCTGCGCCACCACTTACAGTTGCCAGGGGGGTGGGGGGTTCCCTCTTCCTGCCTGATCACCCTGTGCCAATGCGCCCCTGGGTCAGGAAACGGGGTGCGCGTGGGAGAGGAATCACTTCACACTTTACTATACGGCACAGCACCCAGCCTCCTCAGGTGGAAGGTCGCTGAGAGGCCACCTACATGTCTCAAGTGAGGGCACCCGTGACTGCCAGCAGCTGTGGCTGCAAACTGTAAGTGCACCCCCCTGAGACACTCCAACCAAGGAGGGAGCTGCAGCCCCAGGGTCCTGTGCCCAGGCTCACCCAGGCCTGGGCCAGGAGTGGCAGCACCCAGGAAGACATCCGGGCCATCCAGACAGAGCACCAGGCACTGGCTGCTCCAGGAGAAAGAAATGACTCTGAACGAGCAAAGAACCTGGACTCCCAGCAGGGCCTTGGAGGCCACACCACTGAGGCTCGCTGCAGCTAGCTCCGTGACCCAGGCTGACCCAGGCAACCACTGCAGACAGCGCCACACCTTTCTTCCGAATGGTCACACCAGCACATACTCGCCCGTTCAGAAACAAGTGAGCACGTTTCTGTACGTCCAATCGACCAGGCCCACTTTGGGACTGGTAGCCTGGATCTGCCCCATACCCCTCCCCACTCCCAAATCAGGAGCCAGGAAATGCTTCTCACTGTTGAGGGTCAGGGTGCTTGGGGGTAAGTGAGCTTGGCTTCCCAGACAACTCCTCCTCCACTACCAAGGCCAAGGGTTAGCCTTGCTGCAGGAACCCCTAACGTCCTAGCTCTGTTCGGTCACTCCCCCGGTGAAGACCATTTCAGTCCAGCACAATAGGGAGGCTCGGGGAGGATAGGACAGCTGAGTGTGTGGGCCAGAAGCAGGAGAAGCCTAGAGGTTGACAGAGTGGTTCCAGAACCGGACTGTCGCTGTCTAATCCCAGCCCTGCCATTCACTGTCTGGCATCAAGCTCCCTAATGAGTCTGTGCCTCAGATGCCTCATTTGTGAAAGGGGCACCATAATAAAACCATGGGCACCATAATAGAACCATGGGCACCATAATAGAACCATGACGCCAAATTAGGATGCTTCATGTCAAGGCCTTACCGTCACTCCAGAGTGTGCCAACCACTGGTCAGCACATGCTGGCTCGACGTCCAAACTTGTATTGTGTAGGTGCCCCGTGGCCAGAGCCACATCAGCAGGCCTTCAGCAGCTGACTCGGGGAGGAGTGGCCCCTGAGCTTTTAGAGGCGGTGGCAGCCTAGAACATCAAGGTGAGAGTCTTATGAAGGAGCACAAACTGTCCCTGGACCTGGGATCCTTTTAAAAACAGCTGCCTTTTAACATACCGGTACCATCCTTGTAAAGGATGTTTCTCTGCAGCGCCTGTAGGGTAGCTGCACCCTCAGTCCTTGCTCCATTTGCTGGGTATGAGTGATGTGTTCACCTGTTTCACATGCTATTATCCCCATTTTATAGCTGGGAAAACGGAGGCACAAGGAACCTGCAGACCTTCCTCACGGAAGGCATCATGGGAGAGCCAGGATTTTAAGCTGGTGCTGCCTCTGGGACCAGAGCTCTCTCTCTTGGTCACACTACATGGCAGGGATGGTAGGAATCCTAGACTCAACCACCCGCAGGGACTACGTGGGTAACAAATGGGGCAGGCAGGTTGGGAGTGAATGGCGGAGACTGTGGCCAATGTGGGGAGGGGAAACCACTCCTCAGCTCCAGCTGCCACTGCCATTGTGACTGCATAGTCTCTGTGCCCAGATCTTCTTCTGAAATGATGCCTGAAATCTGGATCTTCATGTGAAATCTCCCAATTTTAAATTTTAGCTCAAGGGTCTTCTAAAACATTGTGCTGTCCCAACAAAACATCCCTTGGGCCCACCATGGGGTGACCTCTGCAGAGAATGCCAGCTCCAAGGACGTGACCAGTCAGGAGGGGACAGTCCAATGGTCAGCCCACTCGGCTGCTGGCACTGCGGGATCTAACCACTGATGCCTCCCAGACTCTGGGGCTGCTTTCTACTCTGGGCCAAGGCCAAGGAGGAACCCCACACAGACTTGGGTGGGTTTTCTACCTGCAACACTTTTTCCTGTGGTTTGAGGAGGGGAAGTTTTGGATTTTCCCAATCTTCTCACAAAATTCCCGCGACACTACCATACTCCTACTGGCCATGACACACACTCCTCCACCGACAGCAGCTTCAGTCTTTCATTAGTATCTTTCCTATACATGCAGGTTGAGGATGACATTATCCCTGATAAACTCATGGATTTCCTTCTTTTTTTAGTCTCCAGAACCATTCACATTCTCTATAACATGGCTTAGACATAAGCAAGATGGCTGGAGAGCTGTCTGCTAAACACCAACTTGTTCATGTGGGAGAAGCGCATGGCTCTGGCCTCATTAGCTCATATGTTCTGAGTGATGAAGAACATGGAAAAGGAAATGAACACCCAATAACCAGTACTGGTTTGAGGCTTTAGTTTGGCAGATGTTTTAGTACAGCCTCTCATTTAATCTTCACCACAATCAACCCCAGGTGACAGGTGAGAAAACTGTGGCTCAGATAGGGTCAAGGGACCTGCTTAAGGTCAGATAGATAGGTGAGCAATCTGGACCCATATCCTTTGACTCAATACTTTCTCTTCTAGGAATTTATCTCAAGGAGATAACCAGAGATGGACCCCCAAATTTACATTTTAAAATGTTTGTTTGCCAGTGTTCATTTTAAGAATATATTATAGGACAAAATGTCTATCCATAGTGGATTAGCTAAATAAACTGCGTTAGTTAGAGGACAACTGTGTAGCCCTTCAAAATCAACCCACATTTTATTTACCCAGGAAACATCAGGCGGTTGCTCAAACTCCGACCTCTGAATTCCCTTTTCCCAGAAGGCAACTCCTCATGGCTCTACCAGTAACTTGGTAAAAACAAAACAGGACACTTGTCTCCGTCTAATCCACTTGAACTGCCACTCTGCCCAGCCCTTCCTTCTCACCTGAGCCATGAGGGCTAACCTCTGGGTTCTGACCTCTGTCCCAAGAGCTTTTCTTTGGGGATTTCAAGCCTCTGCTTCTTTAATTAACTTGGCCACAGATGTTAGAGAGAAAAGTCAGGCATGTGTTTCCACTGTACAGCACGCAAAGTCTCAAGCACCCTTTCACTGAGCAAACACATAAATGCCTGTCTGTGCCAGGCACACAGGAAAACTTGGAAAGACAAAGAGGAATGAGACAGCCTCAGCCTTCGTGGCTGACACAACTGAAGACAGCCGTCATGTAGGACTTCCAGCCCTACACAAAAAATCTATTTAACTTTACTCCTCTCCATAGGCCCTCTTTAAAAGAAAAAAATATATATATATTATTGCTTTCAGAGAGGAAGGGAGAGGGAGAGAGAGAGAAACTTCAATAATGAGAGAGAATCATTGATTGGCTGCCTTCTGCTTGGCCCCCACTGGGGATTGAGCCAGCAACTGGGCATGTGCCCTGACTGGGAATTGAACTGTGACCTCCTGGTTCATAGGTCAACACTCAACCACTGAGCCACTCCAGCTGGTTCTTTTTTTTTGATTTTTTAAAAATTGCTTTGTATAGAGAGAAGAAAGAGAGGGAGAAAAACATTGATGTGAGAGTGAAACATCAATCAGACGCCTCCTGCACAACCCCCACCAGGGATCAAGCCCACAACCCCAGTATATGCCCTGACTTGGGATCGAACTGGCAACCTATTGGTGCATGGGACGACATCCAACCAAGCCACACCAGCCAGGGCACGACTAACTGTCCCCATCTAGTGTCCAGCAGAGTAGATCACCTGGAACCTGAAGGCCCAGTTCTACCACTTACTGGTTATGGGGCCCTGAGTTCCGACTTGAGTTTTCATATTTCCCATCTGGAAAATGGGCCTCAATCTGCACTTACTTCACAAGACTGTTGGGGAATTCAGTGAGATAACACATGGAAACGTTTTTTCAATATGTGAAGCCCTGTATCCTCCTTAGTCATTCATTCTCTCTCTGCCCACAGTTCTCTGGTTTAGCAAATAAGATGTCAGTCCACATTAGTGTACTTGTTAATCTGCTGCCCTGCCCCTAAAGCACTGGCATTTAAAAAAAGACAGAGGAGCTTTCTAGGAAATGGGGCTGTGGGCCTCACAGAATCACCTCAACTACAGCCGGGAGAAAGTTCTTCTGCAAGGCACAACCTGCCTGTATTTTTAATCTTGCCATGACAGCCCCCTACCCCACCAAGGAAAGGGTGGCTTTGCTCTCTCAACCTCAAGGTCATGAAAACCCGGATCCCCCACGCTGCCCCCAACACACACAAACCCCTCACCTTGGGCAGGTCCATGGCCCCACGGATCCGCTGGGCCACCTTTTCTCCATCGGGGTGGATCTTGGCCACGTGCTTCCACATCCTTTCCCAGGTGGCCTCGTCCACAGGCAGTCCGCCCCGGTTGACATAGAAGGGGACACCTCCATCTCGCAGGTCCTCTTCCCCTTCCTCCTCTGGCTCATCGTCTCTCTGGGCGGATGCCCCTTCGCTGGTCTCCAAACGCCTGGCCCCAGGGGAGGCAGTGGAGGCAGCAGCGGGGGCAGCACCGCCCCCGATCACCTTCCTCCCTCCTGGCATCCCCAAATCCTTGACAGGGGCCGGAAGGACGTTTCCGAAGGCAGGGAAAAACTGGTGGCTCACAGGAGGCCTCCCACACACCAGCTGCAGAGATAACACATGGCCAAACAGAGTACAGGCGCCTTTAAGAAACCAGGGCGTGGCTCCGGTACAATAAAATACTACTTAATATGAAAATAAAATAAAAATCAGTGCCTCAACGTGCAGCGGGGGACAGAAGGGTTAGTGGCCCGGGGTCATCCTTAGAGGCCTGGTGCTCTTTGAAAAAACGGGGTAAAGAGGGAACACCCCAACTTGGCAGCCTTCAGAAAGCACCCCCATTTGACAGCGAGAACAATGACTGGCAGCAGTCTGGGCTTGCAGCGAGAACAGTCCGGGGGAAACTGAGGCCCGGCAGCTCAGACCTGCGGCCGCCGAGAGGATCAAGGCACGGATGCCCACGCTGACTGGGCCCCCAGGTGCTAGTTTTGGAGAGAACAAAGTCCTCCGCAAATCAACGCACGCTCACACCTGCGCGCGCTCCTGGGCTGGGCGGTACCCAGGCGACTTCAGGCCGCATCAGCTC
>NW_006383013.1:2727155-2727636 GCF_000327345.1 Myotis davidii | reverse complement strand
CGCGCCGCGCATGCGCCCTGTCCCCCCCTTAAAGGGCCAGTGCGTTCCGCGGGTTCTGTGTCTCCCGCTCCAAGTTGCCTCTAGGACGGGGGTGAGCGTGGCTCCCCTCGTACCGCTCTCTCCCGGCGCCGCGAAGCTGGTGCGGAGCTGCGGAAGAAGTTTACAATATGCCAAACTATGCACACTCCCGGCGACTCCGGGCTCGGAAGGTCCGCGGTCGGGAATTTTCTAAGGGGAGCATCTCGCAGGGACCCTCGGTTGGTGTAGAAGCCAGAGCATGGCCTGGAAGACCGGGGTTCTAGACCGGACTCAGCGTCTGTTTTCCTGCGGGACATCTAACAAACAGGTCACTTCCCTCTGGGGGCCTCAGTTTCTCCGTCAGCCGAGATCATCACACTGGGCGAGCGCAGAGCCCTACTGGCGCGCGCGTTCCTAAAAGGTGGGGCATATCTGGGGTGAGGGTCACTCTCGGGAAGCGAAA
>NW_006383013.1:2695398-2727029 GCF_000327345.1 Myotis davidii | reverse complement strand
CAAACCCCCAGGAAGCGAGCTGCGCCCTAGGGTCCTGGGACCACAACCCATGGGAAGGGTTAGGGGTGAACCCAGAAGAAGGTGAAGTAGCGCCCATTTGTTGATTGAGCTCAGGAATACAGAGACCCAATGCCCCCACTCCTTCCTCACAGCTGTAAGTCAGAAAAGGCACAGGCACTTCACTAAATTGAAGCAGCCAGACTGCGTTCAAACTCCTCCCTGCTCTCCCACCAGGAGTAAATGTGTATCACAGGCCACTGGGGCTCCTGGGCTCCCACAGGCAGATTCGGCTTCCTCGGTCTGGGATGGTGGCATTTCTCCCCACCCCCTCCTCTGAGAAGCAGAAGTTTCCACACTTGGGCTGGGACAGGCAAGGCCTTGGAGAATCTGAGTCCTCGGTGGTTCCCCATCTGTTTCTTAAAGTTGTTCCTGGTGTTCGAACTTCATAGGTCCGGGGACCTCCAGAAGCAACCTCTTGCTGCCTCCAGGGTCAGAAATCAAGGGTGAGCAGTGAAGGGTCACAGGACTTCAAGAAACCTAGTTGAGGGGGGGATCCTCTTTTTAAAAAAAAATTTTTATTGATTTTAGAGAGGAATGGAGAAGGAGAGAGAGATAGAAACATCAATGATGAGAGAGAATTCCTGAATACCCCCTATTGGTGGTCTAACCCACAACCTGGACATGTGCCCTGACCAGGAACCAAACTGTGACCTCCTGGTTCATAGGCCCACACCCAACCCCTGGGCCACACCAACCAGGCAAGGCAGGGCGTCCTCTTAAGCTCATTGAGGCAAGAAGACTCCAAGTGTGTAAAACCACTAGGGACCACTGACTGCAACATGCTGATTGTATAGGTGGGGAAACTGGGTCTCAGAGAGTGATGTTCCCTAGATCACACAACTAATCATTTGAACTGACGTCTTAACTTCTTCAGACACTGGCTCTGTACTAGCCCTGGGGACACAGTGGTGAACAAGAGGGATATGGTCTTTGTCCTACTAGGGCAGTGGTTCTCAACCTTCTGGCCCTTTGAATACAGTTCCTCATGTTGTGACCCATCCATAAAATTATTTTCGTTGCTACTTCATAACTGTAATGTTGCTACTGCTATGAATCATAATGTAAATATCTGATATGCAGGATGGTCTTAGGCGACCCCTGTGAAAGGGTCATTCGACTGCCAAAGGGGTCGCGACCCACAGGTTGAGAACCACCGTACTAGGGCTTATGGTCTGCTAGTGGAGGAGATGGTTAAACATGATCCCAATAAAGTGCTTTGACAGAGACTTAGTACAAGAAGCTATGGGAGTACTTGCCCAGGGCAACTCCCTGGTCAGGTGGTTTGCTAGGGCAAGAGGAAGTGAGTTGCATACAAGGCTAGCGTGGTCTAAGCTAGAAAGCTGTCTTCATAGAAATGGGAGTGGATAAGTGTCAAACAAGGTGAAACTGGGAAGGGATGTGTCTAACTCAATCTCATGTATGCCAGAAGCCCAGAGAAGACTAGTGTCTTGCCTAGCGTCACACAGCTTGTGAATTGAGTCCAGATACTAGGTCCTGCATCATACTCTTCCATGATTCTCCCACCCTTATGCCCAGAACAACACCTCTAACAGATACTTGGGTAACTCCTCGTTGGCTCAGAGCTCTTATGATCATTGCCTGTCTTCACAAGAAAGCTGGAAGAAATTAGGAGAAGTCAATTCCCATCTTACAGGTGAAGAAATGATGCACAGGAAGCTAGGCAACTTAAGCACCTAGTTCAGGGGCTAGCACGTCAGAGCTGCTGGGTGCAAGTGACTTTGACGACGACAGGGATGGTGATGCTAATGGTGCCTGTCTCCTCATCTGTCACAGTTGTTATGTTCAAGTCTGAACTGAGACTAATATTCTGGGAACTCACACAGCATTTCAGGGCATCAACATTGGTATTACTCTGCTCCAGCTCATTTTCTAGTCTTACAAAACTGAAGCTAGAATCAAGTTCCCAGGGAGGAGAGTCTGGTTGACTTAGCTTGGGTCCTGGGCCCATCCTTTGGCTGGAAAAGGGCAAAACAACTTCATAAGCTGCCCTCCAAAGACTATCCTCCAGTGGGGGCAAGGGGCTCTCTTAAATGCAAATAGGCACAGTTAGTAAAAGAGGGACATGGGGGCACACAGATAGAGATGTGTTTATAAAAGGTAGACACTGTGTTGGCACTGCCCAATGGGGCAGCCAGAGTTATAGGTGGCTCCTTAACTTGAATCAACATGAAATAAAATGAAAATTTCAGTTCCTCACTCACACTGGCCACATTTCAAATACTCAAGGGCCGCACACGGCTGTGGCTACTGTGTTGACAGCATAGATTATAGAACATTTCCATCATTGCAGGAATTTCTATCGGTCGGCACCGCTCTGGGATTCTTACTTAGAGTTCAATTCTTTCTTCTCTTACCTCAGACACTGTGAAGGTGGAAATAGCAAAAGAGGTGAGCCAGAATCTGTATTCATTTACTTAGCACCTATAATAAGTATACACTCTGAACCCTACACTGTGGTAGGCACCAGGGTGCCTGGGAGGGATGTTGGAGAGCTCTGTCCAGTGCCTCTCCCAGTAGAATCATCTTAAAAGTACTGATACCCAGGCCCCACCCAGCAGAGATTCCGGTGAGATTGGTTTGGGGTGGGGCTTGCACACCCATGGGTTGGAAAGTTCCCAGGTGATGCTAATATGTCGCCAGGCTTGAAAACCACCACAGTCTGGTCGGACCAGTGAAGTGATTTGCCTCCGATAACCTGCAAATCCGAATCCATGTGGGCCTAACCTCTGCTTTGGGGTTCTTATGACATAATCGGTGTTCTCCGTGGACTTAGCAGCTGTGTGACTGGAGGCATAGTCCTTAGGGGAGAACACGTCTGTTCTTCCTTAATCCAAAGGGAATCCAGTCCACTAAGAACTAAGTGCCAAAGGCACTGCTGGTTGAAATCGCTTCTTTCTCAAACGGTGTGCCTCAGGCCTGACACTGCACTCTCCAGCCGAGTGGGTGAAATACCTATAAAAATATACCCTTTCTTGCGCAGGCCAGGCAGTTCACACACAGTTTTGTTTGAGCGCCACAGCACTCTTAGAAGACAAGGTTGGCTGACACCAGTTTGCAGACGAACACACCAGGATGCAGAGGGGTTAAGGACTCTGATTGCCCAAGTTGGCACAGCTGGGGTTCCAACGGCAGCCTCTGTGTTCTTTCCTCTTCACCACCCTGTGCCTAGCCCTTAGCAGAGAGTGCAGGGCAGCTGGCAGGCAGCGGGGTTGTGCTCTGGATGGCGTCAGAAAGAAAGCTCCGTGAAGGTAAGTGTCAGGGGAAGCCCTGGAGAGATGTGACCCCGACACTGTGCTCAGTGATAGCGCTGGGGGCCAGGAAGGAAGGGGGACTCGGCGGCGGTCAGACAGGTGAGGGGTTTGGGAGCAGAGTTCTCCTTTTAGTTAGTGGTTGTGCCTGGATTCCTTTTACCAAGGATTTGGGGGAAGCAGCTCAGAGCAGTGTTGTGCCTGGAGAAGTTAGCTCTTAGACACCTAGCAATTACGGTGCATGCTCAGTATAAGCATTATCTATTCTTGGCTGGATTCCCGTGGGCTGGCAGGATGTCTGTGTCGCCTTGTATCTTTGCAATCTGAGTCCCCACCTGATACTTCCTGGGCAGCCTGGCCTGGCCTGAGCGGGTTGAGAAGGGGCAGGACTCATTGTGTCCATTCCAGAGAACTTTAACAGTCAGGGAGCGATCTCTCGCCTGCCATTCTCAGGGGGCCACCTCGCACAGTAATAGGAGATCCAGCCTCGGAGAGCAGTAATGGAGTTGGAATGGATGAGGGCTTGTCTGTGTGACATTCAGCAGGTCTGTGTCCCTCCTATTAGGACGCTGGCCTTTCCATTGACGGTTTTCTCCATGCACAGTAGCAGGTGTTTGGCTAGTGGTGGATTATCAAGTCGGTCAGTGGAAATGGCTAGGCTGCTTTAGTGGCTCCCAGGCAGTGGTCAACGCTCTGGCAGCCCCAGAAGTAACCAAAAGGCACATCTCAACCTCCCTACTCACCAGAAGGGCCCGAGACATGGAGATAGGGAGAAACAGAGGCTGTTGTGAGATGTCAGTTCATCCTGAAGACGAGATCAAAACCATTTAAAATTGCAGGACTATAGATCATGCAATGGGCTGGGCTTATTTCTCAAGCCCTGGACTCCAGGGAAGACTTCACTTTAGTTCAACAACAACTTCTATGTGCAGGGCATAGCCTAAGATGCTGCAGATGCTGCAAAGATATGCAAGGCATTATGGCCTTCTGGGCTGCCTCTAGTGATATGCCCCGATAACTTATTGAGCACTCACCATGTCCCAGGTGTTCCATATAGATTATTTTATGCAATCCTTAACATAACCTTGTAAATAGGGACTCTAATTTCCCTTTTTCAGATGAGGGAAAGGTCTCAGAGAAGCTACATGACTGTTTCTGGGTCCTAGACAGTGAGGGGCTGAGCCAGGGTTCAGAGGCTGCGCCCTTTCTGCTGTGCCAGGAGGCCACCGGCTAACTGCAACACCTGCAGGGTCAGGCCAGTGCCCCAACACAGGCTCAGACAAGGTGTCTGAAGAGCGCTCAGGAGGTCGGGATTGTTGTAATCCAGGCAACAATGTTTGGCTTTAGGCACTGTCGCTATTCGGGGTCGCACGATGCTTTGGTCCGGGGTCCTGTCCTGTGCACTGTAGGATGTTCAGCAGCATCCAGGGCCTCTACCCACTAGACGCCAGCAGTAAGTCCCCCTCTGGGAGAATCACTCTCAATCTGGTTTTAGGTGAGAAGCTGTCTTCCACCCGGGGAAGATCTCTAAGGATCTTAGAGACAAGACAAGGATTTTGGTAACTGAAGAAAGGAGGAAGGCATTCATTTGTTTCGTGTGTTTCCACTTGACAAAGAGCTTCCACTTAGAGTTTTCCCATCTGGTCTTCCCCCTGGCGCAGAGGCTTGCTCGTGTCCCCGTACAAGGTCAGTGACAGCCCGGGGAGTTGCCATGGGGTTGCGGTGCCCGGGGGGTGCTTCTCAGGGGTTGCACGGTTCCTCTGTGACCGGCTCCTTCCTGGCCTCTTAGCTCAGCCTGCACTTGATACCTGTTTTCGTCCTCCCGGGTGCTTTTAGGGAATCTGCTTCATCATCAGCCGCCACCACCAAGTACAAACGCCCGCCCAGTACTTACTGGGGGAGTGGCTCTGTGTTATGGGCTGTAGTTATGATCATCAACTCATTTAGACCTCACAGCACCCCTAGAGGAAGGTGTTGTCACCCCCATTCTACTGGGGAAATGGGGGCTGGAAGAAGGGAGGCAACACACCCGAGTTCACTCCTCTGCTAAGTGGTAGAGGCAAGATTTGCTGAATCTCCTCTCTTAAGCAGTGTGCTCTGCTGTCTCCCAAGGGTGCCCTTCCCCCATTGTGCTGCCCACTGGGCTTTAGGTATCCCTGTGATGAGGCCCAGGAGAGCAATGGGCAGCAGCCCGCTGGCAGGGGTGTTAGGCTGTGGGAGTGAGGAGCGGCTACCCCGCCCTGCCCATCCTATCAGTTGTGTGAGGAAGGGAAGACTTTCTGCTGGGTCCTCCCTGGTGAAGGGCAGTTATGAGGCTGTGTGGCTGTCAGGAAGGGCTTCCTGTGAACAGGGCAGAGCTCCCAGTCAGGCTGCAGGACAAACGGGTGGCATGTGTGCTCCAGATCAGTGCACAATGGGCTTGTTCGTTTGCATCTGCCAGCAACGGAATAACACTCTATTATTGCAAGAGGCAGAGAATAAATAAACACAACATTCAGAGCTGGGTGCTGAGACAGGCTTTTCTCTGTCCTCACTTCTCTCTGGGGTAATGGCCCCTTTGGGACCAGTAGTTCAGAAGCTTGGGGGTTCTGGTTGCCATGGAGCCAGGCCAGCAGGTGCAAACAGGCCCTAGATGAACCCCCTCAAGGGTGTCTTGACATTCATGTTCTGTCTGGCTCACAAAGAACCCTTGTTCCATCCTTTCACACTGCAGGGAGAGACGGGGAGTGGGTGATGGGACAGCCGAGGTGTCTCTGGCGATGAGAGGGTGGCCTGGCTTGTTCTCTTCCGTCACAGACAGGCTGTGACAGAGACCACATAGCTCAGTGGTTCTCAACCTTGGCTGCACATTAGAATCACCTGGGAATCTTCTTAAAATCCTGATTTCTGGGCCTCATCCTCCGGAAATTCTGTTTCTTTGTTACTAATGTTGTGGCCCCACCCCATAACAAAGAAACAGAATTTCCGGAGGATGAGGCCCAGAAATCAGGATTTTAAAAAGATTCCCAGGTGATTCTAATGTGCAGCCAAGGTTGAGAACCACTGACATAGATGGTCAGGTTCCAAGTTTCAATCCAAGTCAGGAATAATCACCTGTGATGGCTGTGCTAACGCAGTGCTTCTCAAACTCCAGCGTGCAGCAGAACCTGGGGGCTCCCCACAGTGAAGGGCTGGGCCCCGCCCCCAGAGATGCTGACTCTGCTGGTCTGGGCGCGGTCTGAGGATCTGCATCTCTAACACGTCCCTAGGTGATGCTGCCACTGGTGGAGGACTTGATTGTGAGAGTCACGGTGCTAAAGTATACTTTTCTAAAAGGTAAAGTATGGCTTTCACTCATGTAGATAAATGAATTTGTATTAAAGATTGCATTTATTTAGCTTCTTAATTACTGAGAGAAACAGGAAGTTGTTAACACCAGTTAAGGGGAAAATCTGAATAGCCATATATCATCGGTCATACTGGAATGAATTTGCCAGTGGATGTAAACTTGGTTAGTATCCTATAGGACAGCGAACTGGAATGAGGTTGTCTTTCCTGAAAACCAATGCATCTCTACTGGGCAAAATTCACTTGCATTTCTATGGACAATAAAAAATTGCATTACTATCAGTTTTTCTACGACTAAACTTGTAACCTTACAAGGATGTAAAATAGCCGAGTCCGTAGAAAGACAACCATAGTGTGCAATGTGCAAGCCCGTGGGATCAGATAAATCCCAAAGAGTCCCTCGGTCATGTGGAGGGCTTGTAAAACCCAGATTCCAGGGCCCACCCCAGAGTTTCTGCTATGGGGTGGGAGTGAGGTGGGGGGGGCGAGGATTTAGGACTCTAATCTCTTAAAAGGACTTTCAGGCAATCTTCCTTTTCTTCGCCCCACCTTCACCCTCACTTCTGGAGGTGTCTGTCTGGTGGCTAATGTTTGGGGCAAGCTACACTTCTTGACTGTTTTCATATTTAACTTTCTCTTCTAACTAAGCCATGTGTCCATTGGCCATCTATTTGCTGGCTTCCAGCATGTTGCTGCTCTCATTTCCTCTCCTGTTGCTTTGTCATCGTGGGTTTATGATCCTCCTTTAAAAACCCACATCCCTTCGTTGCCATTTTGATAGGGTTCCAGAAGGACCAGCACACGCGATGTGCATCCTCTTGCCTCTTGAGCCCCGGAATAGATCCTGAGACATGCTGTGACCTGATTGTCATTGTGTCTGTTCTACAAGTGAGGAAACGGGCTCAGGGAATTTACTTGACCAGGAATCTGCTTTTCCAGATCTCACTTCATATGCCAGGCTCTTTCCACAAGGAAACAGCCTGGCATGTCCTGGTGTCCCGGAGCACTTTCCCGGGGTGTCTCTCACTGACTCCCCATCACAACCCACGAGGCTGGCAGGGCAGGTGTGCGAGTCCCTGTTCTGTGCCTGAAGACAGAGATGGGGAAGGAGAAGAGACTTTCCCTAGTCACCCCGCCTAGTGTGCCTTGAACCCACTATGTCTAAGTCTCCTGCTGACTCTGAAATAGCTGTAAAGACATCTCCAGATGAGAAAACACCCAGTTACTCAGCAAATATCATCGAGTGCCAGCTATGCACCTGAAACCCCATGAGGTGCTGGGCATATAACAAGGGACAAGATGACTGGGAGTGGCAGATACTGCCAGTGGCACCCACATCCCCATAATCCATCCCCGAGGGCACCTGCAGACAGTTCCTGTACATGCTCGTGGGTACAGCCTGAGGTGCCAGGGAGTGCAGACCCTAGGAGTGACCCTCCACAGCTGAGGATGGGGGTTGGTGGGGGAACCCCTGAGCTTCCTTGCCCTTCAGTGGGACACTGTTGAGGCACCCTGGGTGCTGTCGCTTGAGGGTCCCCCAAGGACTGAACCTCAGTTGCCCATCGTGGTAACCCTCTCACTAGCAAGCGGACTTCCCTCCTCCTGTCCCTTCCCCCCTTGCTCACCTCTGCTTCCTGGGATCACTTCCTCAATAAGCAGCTGACTCTCGAATCCTCTTAGCATCTACTTCTGGGGGGCGGGGACCCAAACTAAGACCCCGGGCTTTTTAAAATATATTTTTATTGATTTCAGAGAGGAAGGGAGAGGGAGCGAGAGAAAGAAGCATCAATGATAAGGGAGAATCATTGACCGCTACCTCCTACACACCCCCTACTGGGGATCAAGCCCGCAATCTGGGCATGTGCCCTGACGGAGAATTGGACCATGACTTCCTGGTTCATAGGTCAGTGCTCAACCACAGAGCCACAGCAGCCAGGCCCTGCAATTGTTTTGGTTTGCAACTGATGATCCTGTTCCCTGCCCCTGTCGGCTTTCCCCAGGGGCCTGCTTACCCCTCCTCCCAACAGTGTAGCTACAGGAAGGAAGGGACTTTTACTGTGCAGTTCATTGCTGTATCTCAGGTGCCTAAAATAGTTGTTGATTCATGGTAGGTGCTGAGTAAATATTTGATGATTCAATGAATAATGATCATTCCTGGCCATTTTCTCATCCAGCCTGGTGGGAAGAGGAAGGAGGTGAGACCCAGAGCTGGGTCTGTGGCAGGCAGGGCTTGGCAGGTAGAGGAGGCTGCCTGTGAGGCTGGGCTCAGAGAAGGTGGTGTGAGTCACCGGGTCAGCCTCGCATCAGTATTGCCAGGGACTGTTCCCGGGAGGAAGCCAGATCTGGCCTTACTTGGTCTGTTCTGCAGATGAGAATTCCCGTGAAGGTGGGAGGAGGGCAGAGAACGGAGGCAGGGCCTCAGCTCCCCCTGAGGGCTGGTTTAGGCTAATTTTCAGCAACAGTTTCAGGAACTCATGGATTGAATGAGACCTTGTGTCAAGTATAGCAAGTCCCTGATCCCCCCCCCCCCCCCCCCCACGCCAGGTCATCTGGTGCCATTGGGTAAAATTCAAACTCAGAGTGAGAACTTGCTTTTCCTTAGGGTTTATTCCAGGTCAGTAACTCTCTTCTTGACCTCTGATGTCACTTTTTGGCCGTCCTGGTTGTATAGCTTCGGCATCTTGGTTCATTAATAGCTACTGGGAAAAATGCCTTAAGAATGTGCAGACTGGCTTTCCAAAATGATGTGTTCAGTGGTGTTTGAGGAAAAGAATGTCTCAAATTTGGGTCAAGTTTTACATGTGGTAAAATACTTTCTCAAGGTGTTATTTCATTTAATCAATATCTTCAGTATTTGCCTATTATAATCACCTAAAACATCACATATCTTGGAATAAATTTAACAAAACACGTGCAAGGCTTCTTTACTGAAAACAGCATATCATCATTGAAAGAAACGGAAGAAAACCTAAACACACGGAGGGCTAGCCCACATTCATAGACTTGAAGCTTCGATACTGCAAAGGTGTCATTTTTCCTCAAGTTAATCTTTGGGTTCAGTGAAATCCAAGTCAAAATACTAGCAGACTTTATTTTGTGGAAATTGACAAGCTGATTGTAAACTTCATATGGAAGTTCAAAGAGCCAGGAAGAGTGAAGACAATCTGGAAGAAGAAAAAGAAAGCGGGGAGATGTGTGCCAGGAGAACCAAGACGTGTTCTAAACCTGCAGACGGAGGACGGGACGGCACCCCTCCTTCGCCCCGCTTGAGTTTCGGTTTCACTTGTCTGTATGGTTCTGAAGGCTGGAACGGAGGGTCTAGGAAGCGTAGAGATCCCCTGCACATCTCTGCCACGCATCCTTTGTTCAGTTGTCTAAACCAGGCCGGAGCAAGCCTTACCGTGGGGCTTGTGCTGCACAACAACCATCACCAGTGATTGAAGGGCCACGACTGGAGTTCAAGGCAATCCATTCTTTGCCCAGGAGCAAAGCACCCCTTGGCTTAAGACTCTGTGATGGCTTCCCACGGGGGTAAGGGCAGCAGTCCCAGCTCCTTAACTGGATGAACAGCCCTTCACGTTCTGGCTCCTCTCTGCCTTCCCAGCCGTTCCTCACTCCCCAGCCCTTTGGGACGTCTTCAGTTCTCAGTGAGTCACAGGCTCCAGGCACAGATTCTGGGCATTAGCAGAATCTTCTGCCTGGTGCCTTCCTCTTCCTCCCCTTCCTGCTTGGCCCACTCCTACTTACCTTCCAGTCCGGGTTTAAACTTTCATTGCTTGGGGAGACCGGGTCCTTGAGTTTTTCAGATGGGTGCAGTCCCCTTGCCCCACACACTCCGTGCACCCCTTGCTTCTCCCTTTTCAAAGCACGCTGCACCTTATTCTGTGTCTCCCCTTCCAGCGACATGTGTCTGTCTTGTTCACCACTGTGTCTCCTGCTCCTAGAACAGTGCCTGGCACAGAGTAGATACTTTACCGATATATATTAAACACACTGATAAATAAGGGAAGATGCACATTACAAATCCGTACTGGAAAGGCTGACTTTGTAAAATCAAACCTATTAAGTCTTGACAAACTTCACAGGGTGGCAAAGATGACCAGCTACGGTGCATAGGTGCCATGGTGACCCTGGAAGGGCTGGTAAGTGCCGTTCCATAATGAAGAAGCCGCCCTTCCTGTCTAAATGCCTGTCGGACTGGGTCCGAGAGTGTGTTGGCATCTGGCAAACCATCTCCACCCTGGAGAAATAAGGCCAGTGTGGGTGGGCGGTGCACATTTTCGTGGGTGAAGGACAGGGCATGGGACCATTCTCTTTGGTCAGCCAGAGAGCTACGTTGTTCTGAAAACCAGAGGTTCTGTCTTGTTGGTTGGTTAAAGCAGGGAGTCACCTGATAGGCTAGGTCAGCAGCACCATGTGGGTGCCAAGCTGTACCCAATGGGGTGCTTTAAAGTCCCCGGAGGGTGTTGCCCCAGAGTCTGCCTTGGCTGTCAGTTGTGTGTGTTGGCATTGCATACAATGGGCCATTAGTTTATGTTCACCATCTTATTCAAATAGTTTTTCATTATAATAAAAAAGTAAATCTTCGGTGTCAAAAATGTAGAAAATGCAGATGGGCAAAAAGAAGGAAATAAACATCAAATAATCTCACTACTTAGAAATCAGGGCTGACTTTCCTAATAGGCCCAGGAGGTACTGAGTCTAGGGCCCACAATGTTTTAATTTTAATTCATCTTCAAATAAGAAGGGGAAAATGACTATCACAGTAATGAACATATAATAGTGCATCTAGCCTGGCTTGTATCCATCTTTATACCAATGCCATCATACAATACAGTTTTCAACTATTTTTCTTTTTCATGGAGGAAAGGATCCATGAAGGCAAAGTGCCCATTGCCTACAAAAGTCCTAATGCAACCCTGGCAGAAATAACCACTTTTAATATTTTGTTGTGAATCCTCCTGTTCCCCCTATATCCTGTGTACACAACACACGTGCATATAGTTTTTAGAAAAAGATCGTATTTTCTCAGAGGTGTTTTTTTTTTTTTTAAATTACTCCTCAACTGAGGAGAAAGGACATTTTTTTCCATTGAACTTTAGAGAGAGTGGAAGGGAAGGGGAGGGGGAGAGAGAGAGAGAGAGAGAGAAGAGAAAAGAGAGAAACATTGATATGAGAGACACATCAATCTCCCACAAGTGCCCCAACTGGGGCAGGGGTCAAACCTGCAACCCAGGTAGGTGCCCTTGACCAGGAATTGAACCCTAGACCCTCCGGTGCTCAGACTGATGCTCTAAGCACTGAGCCATTCCATCCAGGGCTTTGCTCAGAGTTTTACAGGTATTTTTTGTGTGTGGGTGGATTTTCTTCTTCGATAGTAAAAGGTAGTTCCTTCCTTCCTTCCTTCCTTCCTTCCTTCCTTCCTTCCTTCCTTCCTTCCTTTCTTTCTTTCTTAATCTTTATTGTTGAGATCATTACAAATGTCCCTCTTTTTCCCCCCATTGTCCTCCTCCACCTGGTTCCCATCCAGCCCCAGGCCTTCACCATCTTATTGTCTGTGTCAATAGGTAATAGATATCAATTTGTTTAATCTCTTCCTGCCCCCCACCCCTTCCCTCTGAGAATCGTCAGTCTGTTCCATTTCCATGTTTCTGATTCTATTTTATTCACCAATTTATTCTGTTCATTAGATTTCTTATTCATTTATTTTGATTTTTAGATTCAATTGTTGATAGGTATGCATTTGTTGCCATTTTGTTGTTCATATTTTATCCTCCTCCTTCTTCCTCTCCTTAATTAATACCCTCCAACATTTCATATTGGGACTCTCTGAGCTTCCTGGCACTTGTAAGTCTATTTCTTTCACCAGGCAGGGGAGGTTTTCTGTCCTTAGTTCTTCAAATAGGTTTTCAATATCTTCCTCTCTCTCTTCTTCTAGCACCCCCATAATGTGAAGGTTGGTATGCTTGAAGCCCAGAGGCTCCTTACACTATCTTCATATTTTTTAATTCTTTTTGCTTTTTGCTCTTCTGGTTGGGTGTTTTTTTCTTCTTCATATTTCAAATGGTTGATTTGATTCTCAGAATAATCTACTCTACTGTTGAATCCCTGTATATTATTCTTTATTTCAGTCAGTGTATGCTTAATTTCTGACAGGTCTTTTTTCATTTTTTTGGAGGTTTCTAGAAGATTCTTAAGTAACCTTAATACCATGGTTTTGAACTCTATATCCAGTAGTTCGCTTTCTTCCATTTCTTTCATTTGTGACATGTTTCTTTGTCTTGCATTTTAGCTGCTTCCCTATGTTTGTTTCTATGTATTGGGCAGAGCTGCTATGTCTCCTTGAGTTGGTAGAGTAGCCTTGTATAGTAGGTGTTCTACAGGGCCCAGTGGCTCAGTCTCCCCAGTCACCTGAGCTGGGAGCTCTAGGTGCACCCCTTTGTGGGCAGTAAGGACAGCCTTGTTGTAGTTGAGACTTGATTGCTGTTGGTGTCACTGGGAAGAATTGACTTCCAGGCCAACTGGCTGCAACTACAATGGGAGAGCTGCTGTGCAATAGACACCCCTGTGGAGCAGTTCTTGCTTCAGTGGGGCTTTGGTGCTCACTGAGTCTGCCCCTTGAGTGTGTCACTTATGGATGTGTAGACTTGTAATCTGGTATGGTCTCACACTGACCACTGGGTACACTGGCTCTTGGGTCACCAGGGAGGTACAAAGTCAACCACTGTCTGGGGCCAACCAGCAGGGACTACAGAGAGATCTGCAGATTCCTCCTCTTGTATTGGGTTTGGAAGTACCTAGACAAGGCCCAGCTGTGAATGACAGCAGGTTGGTACTGGTGCCAGGTCTTGGTCCTTTTATTAATGGGTTTGGGGCTCCCTGACCCAGCTGCAGCTTGTTTGAGAGATTCTAGCCTGAGCAAGGACAGGCCATTCATATGTAAAAGCTGCTGCACACAGCTTGGGTGGCTTATAAATTGGAGGAGGTGGGGTCTTAAGAAATCACAAGGGTGGAGCAAATAGAAATGGCTGCCAGTCAGCCCTGCAACCAGGGAAGTCCCAGAATAGGAACAATGATCCCTGCAAACACCTCCGTCTGGGAGAAAGCCGACCCTGAGTTCCTGCTGTGATGCCAGACAATCCAGTTCTTCCTTGTATGTGCCTGTGCTCCCCAGAGCCTTGCTCTGGTGCTGGAGCTCAGAGGAAGCGGGACCTTGTAAGTTCATTTTGTGGTGCTGGCCTTTTAAGAGGAACAGCTGGGTCTCCAGCAGCCTCTGTGTCACTAAGCCCCAATCCAACATGTGTTTATAGCCTGTAGTTCTCACTGCCTACAGGAACTTCTTTTCCCAGCTCTGGGACCCTGGGCTAGGTATCTGGTGTGGTGCTGGGACCCCTTGCTCCTCCTGGCAGCCTCCACAGAGGCGTTCTCCTTCCAATTAATAAAGCAGCACACATTGTGCCAGGCCAGCCCGTTCTGTGCCTCTGCCCCTCCTACCAGTCTCAGTGTGCTTTCTTCTTTACTTCTCTGATTATAGGACTTCTATTCAGCCAGCTTTCCAGCAGTTCTGGATGATGGTTGTTGTGTATTTTAGTTGTAATTTTGCTGTGGTTGTGGGAAGTGGCGAGTACGGGTGGTTACCTACACTGCCATCTTTTGTTGGTGTCCTATAAATTTTGCACAACAGTATTTTGTTCATGCCTTTCCATGTTACCCAATGTTCTTTTAAAATATTTTCTTTAATGTTTTATTTGTTTATTATAAATGTAACATATACAGCCTCATTCTTAATGCCTGCATTGTGTTCCAATGAGTGGCTATGTGTTAGTATATTTAACTAACCTGTTTTTGCTGTTTCCAGGATTTTGCTATTATAAATGACAGTAAGATGAACATTCTTCCAGCAAAATCATTGCATGCATCTGCTGAATAAGTTCCTGGGTGTAAGACTTTGAAACTTGGTATATTATGCACAATTTAACCATGAAGAGTTTGAGTGCAACATGGGTCCTATATGATGATATCTGTGAGGTGTGCTGGGGCCTCGTCCTTCCATCGGCTGCAGCAGCCTGTCCTTGGTTTAGGGAGGACATCTCTGTGTGTGACCACTGGGAGCCTGGGGGGGAACCGCTGTGTCCTCAGGTCCTGTCCCAGGGTCTGGCTCATGATGGAGGCTCAGTAACTATTTCTGAAATGAACAAATGGATGAATATGTAATAGTTGTGAATGTTGGTACACACACTCAGATGTTCAAGAATAATCACACTTCTTAGATTCTTTAAATCAACTTGGGTTTACTCCTCCTGTTGGGTTGGTGGAAAGTTACATTTCAGTGATTATTGGGTCTCCCCGTTAGCACCCACCTTAAAATCCTAAAAGCTTAATCACTAAAGCCTCCTCCGAAAGACTCTGCCAGTCCGAGTCCCACCGGCCACTCTGAGACCCCTGAGTCCCAGCTGCAGGTTCCCGTTAGGCCCTGGCTGCATCGATGCCACATTTGGGGGAAAGGGTCTCTTGAGAAGACTTGAAGCCTTGGTGTCTGGGACTCAGCAGCCCTGTGTGCCCTAGAGAGCCATTGGTCCCTTCAGATCTTTCCAGAAGGAGATGCATGGCTCCCCACTGCAGGCGAGGGATTCGCTCCTCTGCCCTTTGCTGCTCTTACTCCCCTATGAGGACACATCTCATTAGTTCTTGTCTGCCCCCCCCCCAGCCCCCCCTACAAAAAGCAAAGGAGGCACTGACTTGAAGCTCTTTTGCTTTCTGCGTTTCAAAACCCAGAAGGTAAGCAATTCCAAAGGGCCTGGCTACCTGCTCGAAATCACAGGAAGGATGACCATAGCAGAGAATAAACCCAAATTGCAATCTCAAATGATTCTGCTGTAGATGAAGTCATAGAAAAAAAAAGAGAGTGAGGATCCCCATGGAAGTAATCAAGCTACCTTTGGGACATGCTCAGTTGTGCTGCATCAGAGTGGGGCTCCGCTGTCATTTAAGTAACTTCTGCATTTTGGTAAAAAGTACACATGCCACAGAGGCATAACTGGGCAAAAAAGGTGTTTTTCCTTCTTCATTTTTTTTTCTCTTTGTCTCCAACTGACCTTGGGGTTGATATTCTCTAACGCGAAGCAGATCAAACCACATATGTATTCTTGCAGATTTCATTTGGCTTGAGTTATGTGGGAATGAGATGGTGGGAAACAGGGTATGACTTTGAGAGGAAGCCGGTGTTTTCTGAAACTTTTGTTTTGGGTGTGCCTTAACTGCACCTGCATTTCTTGCAGTTTCTTACAAAGAAACTTCCTTTTGAGAGTCAAAATGTTTCAGCTAAAGTTATTTTCAATGAGAGGGAAATGTCTGAAAGCTCATTGTTTCATCAACAGCGATTTAAAGAGCAACTTCCTTTGGGAGCCTGTGCCATTGAAACAAACTTTGATTCTGGAAGCAAATGTTTTGGCTGTAAAGGTAGTATCCAAATGTTACAAGTTCTTCTAATAGTTATCCAGCCATGTATTGTTCTGCTATGACAGTAAGGTTTTTGGGTTTCAACAAGAAAACCAGCTCTGGCAGTGCAGCTAATGTGTGGAGGCAGTATTTTTAGCGGTGAGGCCAGATGCCTTATGGCCAGGGTTCAAAGTCCTCACTCTGCAACTTGCAAGCTGTAATCTTTGGCACATTGTGTAACTGGTCTGAATCTCAGTTTCTGCATCTGTAACATAAGGGTGATAGTATTTACTTGTTATAATTACTAAAGAATTAGTGTGATAAAAAGCACTTAGAGACATCTAATAAGAGTCCTTAATAGTATGGTATCCATGTAAATTTTCTGGTTTCAATAACTGTACTGTGATTATGTAGAATATTATCATTGAAGAAAGTTGGGTAAAGGGTACATGGGAATTTTGTACTATTTGTATGTGAGTCTAAAAGTTATTTTAAAATAAGAAGTTAAGAGCAATTTAGAGGAAATCTATCTATATCTATCTATATCTATCTAGATAGATAGATATAGATAGATATAGATAGATATTAATTGATTTCAGAGAAGAAGGGAGGAGAGAGAGATAGAAACAACAATGATGAGAGACAATCACTGATTGGCTGCCTCCTGCATGCTCCCTACTAGTAATCAAGCCTGCAAACGAGGCATGTGTCCTGACCAGAAATCGAACCTTGACCTCCTGGTTCATAGGTTGATGCTCAGCCACTGAGCTACACCGGCCAGCTATGAACCATGCTTGTCTTTGACATGAGACTGTAGGCTCTCTGAAGTTAGGGATCATGACAATTTCCCCCCAGCACCTAGCACAATGCCTGGCACAGTGTAGGCCTTCAATAAATATTTGTTGCCTGAATGAATAAAGAAGTTGAGATGCTGAAGGCACTGGCCAGCTGCTGCCTAAGTAACAAAAGAGACAAACCAGTTCCTACATTTGGGGCTGGGTGGGAAGAAAGAGGTGAGAGGACTGTGCACTGATTTTTAGTGGAGCCTTCAACAACCTCCTCCACCCCTCCCCCACACACACACACACCACACACACACCACACACACACACACACGCAGGCATGCACACTTGCCCCTGTGCAAATTGGGGAAGTGATTTGAGCCCAATGCCTGGGTCCATGGTATGTAGACAAATGGCTACATGAAGGGTTGGCAAGGTGATTCCTAACGTTAAATAATTTAGCAGAAGCAGCTCAGAACTGGAAGGGACCATGAGAACGTGGGACGAATGAATATAATTTATATCTTGGGTGGTTCAATAAGCCCAGACAATAGTTTTAGTAAATCAACATAGACCGTTGTAAGAGAGGCAAAACATTACTTCTACCCTTTGAGGGTCTCTGGCTGGTCCTGAGAATGAAATTGACATAAGACATTAACAGGAGAAAAGCATACAGACTTTTATATGTGCTTGGGAGCTGCCATGAGAAAATAAAGACCCCAAAAGCAGATAGGACCAAGTGCTCATCTACTAGGTTGAACCAAGTGTAGCAATTGTGGTAAAGTAACTAAGCTATATGGGCAGGTAGAGTAAGGTAGGAGTTACCTTAACAAGGTCTGTTTGTACAGATTTCTCTCAGCCTTGACTCTGTCTTGGTGATGATGATGTTTCTTTCCTCTTGGTGCAGGGAGGGCATCATTAACTCCTGCTTTCAGGAAATAAAACATAGGTCACAAATATGCTACAGCCCATAGAACTGGATGGAACCAGTTCCCCTTTCTATGTCTTAGCTCCCCAAGAAGGTACTTGGTTCTTTGAAGCCATGGGCCGTGGGTCTATTTTTGGTGTTTTCCACTCCCATTCCCTCCATTATCTTGTTATTCTGCAAATGATAGCTTATTTAAAAGCTCTTTACTGTGCTCTGTTAGCATACTTAGTCTTGCTAATCAGTTGTGTCTGTAAATATTGGCACTGGAGACATTATAAAAATATGTGTTAATTACAACAAATGCAAAAGTACAGAAAAGTGCAAAGAAAATAAAAATCAATGATAATTTGACCATTTTACAATAATCACTGCAGACAGCTTCACATTTAACCCAGACTCAGAGATGTAGCTCTGCCTAAGGGCAGACTTACATAACACACATTTAATAACAGGGTGTGTTTTTTTCTGGTTATTATCTAAAGAATTCCCTTTACTAAGTATAGGTCAACATCTTCTTTAATGACTTCATAATATCTATGTCTGGGCTGTAACTTCAACCCCTATTATCGAACATTTGGGTATGTCTACATTTTCTCCATTATATGTTACAGTTCAGTGGCTATCTTTAAACACGCTCTCTGGGGGGAAATGCGAGGGAGTGGGATTGCTCTGTTCAGTTTAGTTTAAAACTTGATTATATTATTAGTTAATTTTGAAGGACAGTGAACGATGTGCATTTGACTGGGTTCCTCACCTTGGCTGTAAACTTCTGGACTAGAAGGAGGAGCCCAAGGCTGGATGCCTCTGTGCCCTTAAAAATCCTAGCATGGCCCTGGGTGTCAGAAATGCTTTGGATTGCAAGAACACCCACACAAGAGCAGCTTACGTTAAAAAGCCACTTCATGATCTCACATCACTAAGAAGCCCAGGAGTGGACTGTTCAGAGGTTGGCGCCCCAGTGCAGCAATGTCGCTGAGGAGCCGGGCTCCTTCTCTCATCCATCTCCAGCACGCATCCTGTCCTTGGGCTTGCCCTCTCACGATGGGGGGATGGCTGCCTCGGCAACAGGCATCTTGTCTCCCCACCCCCCAGGAATATTTCCTAAAAGTCACTCCGGAGGCTTTTCCTTCTCTCTTGGTAACCAGAACGGGGTGCAAGGCTACCTCTCGCTGCAGAGGAGGCTGGGAAGGTGTCTTTGGCATTTTCATCTCCTCCCGTGAGATTGTTGCTCGTGGGTAGAAGGAGTCAAGGAAAGGCCGTTGGGTGGGCCGCCAACCTGTGGGGGCACAGTGCCAGGGCTAGGAATGTGCCCTGAGTTGGTATCCAGGTGATCTCCTTGCTCCCCTCCTCTTAGGCCCTCACGAAGGAAAACTAACTGTGTGTCACAGTAGCTGGGGGACCCTCTGGGATAAAGAGGCTGAGACGGACAAAGACTGTCTCCCCCACCAAACGTGAGTCAGGCTCCCCGAGCCTCCTTCTCCTCTAGGCTTGGCCCCATCCTTGCTGGGGCTGCACAGGCCAGTGAGAGCAAGAATCAATCCTAAGTCAGTTTCAAAAGAATCCTCTCACCTCAGGAATCCTGGGAAGTCAGTTTAGCAGCAGCACCCCTACCCTTGGCATTTCCTTTTAGTAATTTCCCACTCACTGACCCTCCCAAACCTGCCTCTTGGCTATAAATCCCTATTCCTTCTTGTACTTGGCGTTGACCCCAATCGCCTCTATTGCAATAACCTTAACACTCATTCTGATCGTTCTGAATAAAGTCTCCCTTACCCTTTTGACAGGGGTCAGAACAATTTTTCCTGTAACAGTTACAGTGCCATGACTACTTCCTTCCTGAGCATTTGCTGGGACTCTCCTGGCTCCTGGGGGTGTCCTCCAGGGGAAACTCCAGCCCCACCGAGGCCTCGGGCTGTGGGAGGTGGCATCAGGGCCTCGCAGAGATTGCGGGAGACTTGGGTCCCCTCTGCTTTCAAAGGCTCCTTGTAAATTAAAAAATGAAGAGCAGAACCCTAACCGCTTCTAAAAATGGTGATGTATTTTCAATGTTGGCCTCCAACAGATTAGCCCGTTAAGTACGAAGGGAACTGCAGTACAGCTGACGGGATCATCACTGGCTTTGCGAACAAACTGACTCCCCCGCAGCGCCCTGCCCCGAGTGACCAGGGCGGGGACAAGCTCAAGTGGAAAGTGGAGCATCAGCTTCGTAAAACGCAGGTCTGTGCTTCTCAGTAGCTCCTTTGGAGGGCTCTGCAAATCTGAATTTGAGGTGCTGCATGACCGAGGCCCAGCACACAGTCCTCTGAGTCTCTGTGATCAGCACCTGGGCCAGAGCTGACCCGAAGGGCCCAGGCCTCAGGGGCCAGTTTCACAATGAATTACTCACTTGTTTCTCTCCACCTGTCTGATTCTCCCTCCCGGGTCAGTACCCCCCCGCCCCCCCCACTCACCTCCCCATTTTCTTATGATCCCTTGCTTCCCTCCCCGTCTTTCCTTCCTTCCTTCCTTCCCCCTTTTGAAGTCTGGTTCTCGGGAGCAGTGGGAAAAAACTGCAATCTGAGCTCTGGCTGGGGAACACCTGTGGGGTCGCAGCAGGGTCACATCCCACAGAGAGGAAGCGGGGCTGCCTGTGCTTCGGGGACCCTCCCAGGCAGACCTCCCTACCTCATCCCGTCCAGCCTTGTTCCTGGGCTGAGGGAACGCTCAGAGGCCAGGCCTTGTTTTAAAAGCAACCCCAGCATCCCTCATCCCAGCATCATTTTGCTCAGGATCGCTCTGTTGAGGAGCTCCTCACAGCCCCCACACAGGCGGCTTTTCATTCTCTCTCCTATGGAGCGGCCGCCCCAGTGCCGGGCAGCGTTTGGTTGGTCTGGGCCTTGCGGGAAGAGACACTGTTTTGGGGAGAATCCTGCAGCTTTCTGAGCTCTGGGGGTCTGCCCCTCGGCCTGCAGCACCAACTTTTTTTTTTAAGTTTCAGAGCCTTATGGTTCCGAGATCCTAATGATGCCAGGGCGTTTGGTCCTGGTTCTTGGCCTACAGGTCAACTCTCTGAGTCACCCCTCAGTCTTGTTCTCTGCACGTGTTTAGATTTTAGGAATTGGAGGCTGGGAGTTCTCACAGACTGTTCTCAGCTTTCTGCCCGTCCACTACTGTCTAGAGGCAAGGAATATGGATCTGCTTACCCAGGGCAGAGGGCAAAGGAGACAGATATCTCAAAAATGTGACCCCGCTTCTGAGCACTTGTCCGTGGCACGGTGCCCGGCGTGCAGTGAGTGAGTGTTAAAAATGAACGCACGCCCTGGCTGTGGATCCGTTGATTGGCGCTTTGTCCCAATGTGCTGTGGTTGTGGGTTCAAGCCCAGGGCAGGGCACGTATGGGAGGCAACCAATGGGTGCATACATGAGTGGAACAGCAAACGGGATGTGTCTTTCTCTCTCAAATCAATAAATAAAAATTTAAACAATAAAATTAATGAGCGAGGGAGACAATGGATAAATGCAGGACACCTGGCCTACAGCTGCAGGATTTGAACTCGAATCCCAGCCCCTTGCTGACCCACCCCTGTGGGTCCCAGTGACCTCATCCGTAAAGGAGGGGCGGGATCAGATCATCTCCTGGGTTCCTTCCAGCCCCTCCAACTCCAGATTTTGTGTCCACATAGGAAAAAGAAAGAATGTTTCTGCCATCCATCCCACTGAACGTGAGCAGGGACGAACCCTCCTCGATCATCCAGGCTCACACACCGTGGCCTCCAACCACTTTCCCCTCCTGTCAAATATCATCCCCCCACCCCCCGTTACCACAGCAACGCGTGGATAAGGCCAGGCTGAGTGTATTGCTCCCCATGGTGGGGGAGAACCTCTCCATGGGGCGCAGAACCTCCCAAAGCAGGAAAGCAAAGTTGGGGTGTTTATGAGATTTTACAGCCAGGTGTAAGGTGGAGGAGGCATGTTTGATTAGGATTGGTAAGAATCACGATAAAATACAAATCCGTTTTCAAAATGAGGTAACTACCAGAGAAAGCCTAAGTCATGACTCTCATGCCAATATAAATGAACGCATGAAAGACTTTACTTCGCTCGTTGCTAATGAGAGCTGGTGAGGCATCACATCCAGTTCACATGAGAAGCAACGCGCACACTTATGTGGCGTAAAGGAACGAGACAACACATTTTTAAATAGAAGGAAACTGGCTTTTCCCTTGGAGGGCAGGGAGAGGTGTCAATCCGAGCTCCGCGGGACAGAATTTATTTGTATGCCTGTAAACAGTGATTATTCCTATTGCTGTCATTTTCTACAATTCACAGCGTTGTAAAATAGCTCAAAGGCAATGAAAGGGCCCTCTGGCATCACAATCACATAAGCCAGAAGAGTGCATTCTAAAGGATGCATAGTTTTCCATCGAATCACACATCCCTCCTCCCCCCTGCACAGTCTTTAGAAAGCACTTAATACTTGCAGGGAGCGATCCAGTACATTGGAACTGCTAATCTATGTGGGGGTTTAAGACACAAAGCGCTGAGCCATTTCCCTCCATCAGACTGATCCGTGGCTGGTTACACCTAAGTGGCCGAAGATATTTACAAATTGGGTTCCATTATAAAGTTTTTGTTTGGGGGGGGAAAGGCTTTTAAAAAAAAGGTGGAAAAAACCAAGAACCATCGTCGATCCATGTCCAACTGCTGCATTTTATAGGAGAGAAAATTAAGGCTCAGAGAGGGGAAGTGACCTGCATGAGGGCACACAGCTTGTTAGCTCATCTCTGGTTGGAAGGGGCTTTGAGAGCCAAGAAGGCCTTCCTTTGGCCATTATTAGGTGACACAGAGCTTCCTGGGAGGAAGGACTCAGGAAGCAGGCCGTGACAGATGTTTTTCAGCTCTTGTGCTCTGCGACATCTGCTACCATCCCTCTAATTGGGAGCTGGGAGCTTCCAGCAAACTTGCAATCTCCATTCTGTTGTCGTCCGTATCCCTGATTCTGCCTTGGAATTTGGCTCAGGTGCAGCCTAGAGGAGGATGTTCATTAATGGTGTCGACAGGGCCTTTCTGAAGCTCCCCACAGTCCCAGCATTGTTCCGGGGCCTGGCGGAAGCTCGCTCCCTCCCAGCTGAAAGATGACTTAAGTTCCCAGGACGGAAACTGGCTGACGGCAGGCTGTTTTTCCTACATCTCCGTTTGAATGCGGAGCTTTGCAATCCCCTGTTTTCATCAGCTCAAGGAAGCTCCTCGCTGCATCACATGCGGGGCGTAATTCACCAACGCCGAGCGATCTGTCCTTGGCATTTCATAACCAATCTCAGTTTCCTATCGCTTGGCCATCATGTCAAAAAACTCATATTCTTGTTTGCACGACCGGTTGAAAGAGAAGCTTTGTCTCCATAGACAGACCGTGGTTCCATCTGGCCCTGCCACCAAGAGCCTTAGGATTCCAGATGGAAAAACGCCCAGAGCTCCCCCACTTTCCAGAGCGGCCCCATTCCATTGTTTCATCTGCAGCCAGCAGCACGAATCTCCCAGGCGCTGTAGGGCTGGAAAGAGGCACTAATGGGGGAAACAGCTCACCTTTTCTTCCATCCTTAAACCCTGTGCTGTGTGAATGGAAAAAATTCACACATCTGCCTGGCCTGGTGGAAGGGAGGGTGCTGGGGCAGAGAGCTGGGGCAGAGAGGTGGGAAGGGCTGGCCTTTATCAAGGAAGACATTAGGAAAAAGGCTATTCTTACTGCAGGGGAAATTATAACTTTCCATTGTGACTGTGGCTATTCGACCATCTCAGCATTCCCCCCCCCCCCCCCCCCAAAAAAGACATTCTTAAGGAACCCAGTGTTTGGCTGGAGTCTCTGGCGGTGGCCAGTTTCCTTCGTGTGTGCGTGTTTGGGGGAATAAAAGTAATAGAACTAGTTTTCTTTCAATAATATCCATACCTGCCTGCCATGAGAGAGAGAGAGAGAGAGAGAGAGAGAGAGAGAGAGAAGACGAGAGAAGAGAAGAGAGAGAGAATAGCATGGGAAATTTCTGCATTTGAGGAGTAAAATTTCAGTGGCCAGAAAAGCTCCTGTAGATGTGTCTGCCACCCTTGCTCCTCAGCCCACAGTCCCCTCCCACCTCCCCTGGGTGCATCTAGGTTAGGACCTCACTCTCACCAAGTATCTCCTCCCCTCTCAGCTACAAGGGAGGCCAGAATCAGGGTCCTGGTGACCATGTTGAAGTTTATATCTGAGCCCTGTGCTCCCCGAGAGCTGGAGAGCCAGGAGCAGAGAACCTTCAAATGACCCTCCTGCCTTCACACATTCAGCACATTCCCATCCCCTTCAAACAGGAGCCATCCACCCTCACATAAGACTTGCCACTCTCCTCCTCTCTCTCTTGTCTCTGTCGAGCCCCAGGCCCTCCTTCCTTTTCACTGAGGTGTTCCTCTGCATCAGTGAATGTCCTCCCTATTGCAATAGTCTGATTAAAACCATCTCAATGATCCGCTGCCTTTCTTTCACACTGTGCTGTGCCCTGGGTGTCTGAAATAGTACCATCACCGTATTCAGAGTTAAGAAGGGGAATTACCCTAGACCAGGGGTGGGGAACGCCCAGCCTGAGGGCCATGTAACGCTCGCGGGCGTATATGGCAACAAAATCAATGAGTCTGGCCCTGCCAAGGCATTAGGGGTGGGTTGATTAAATGTTTGACCAAAGAGCAGGCCATAATTTTGTATGGCCCTTGAGTGATGTTATAAATATCCAAATGGCCCTTGGCAGAAAAAAGTTCCCTACCCCTGTCCTAGATGGGAGAGATGTGCACAGGACTACTTAATGAGCTGAAGGCAAGGAGTCCTTGAAGCATGCATCCCCCATCTGGCCATGTTTTTCACTTCAAAACCTCAGAAGCAGTTAGCTTAAGACGGAGTTGATTATATGTCTAAGAAGCAAAACATAAATCCTCACTGTGTATGTGTGTGTGTGGGGGGGGGGGGCGGTCCATGCAGGAGAGGTGGGGTGCTAGAGAACCTCCCGGGTAGTTGGGGGAAGTTTTGTCCCTCTCACAAAGGCCCCTTGTTGCTGGCTGACAGGCTGAAAGCTGGGACCATGTCCCCTCAGTGTCTGCTCTCGCAAGTGCTGCGGCAGCCAGGGCAGTTGTGTGTTTATGTGGATTTGCCATTTGTCAGGGTTGCTCCCGGAGGCCTGCGAGACAATGACTTCTGCCCGGGTCTGCTGGAGGAAGTTGGCTTTCAAAATCAGAAAGCTTTTTGGCTTGTTAGTGAAAAAAGACAGTTGGGCCTCTTGGCCCTAGTGTGTGAGATCTGGGGAGATGTGGGGGGGTGGGGGGTGGGGGCGGGGGAGGTCTTAATATGCTAGCTGAAAAATGCTGCTTTAAAAATATGTAGTGAAATGGTGAAAAATATGTAGTTTAATGAAAGGCAAACACCACCCATAATCTCAACACCCAAGCATAACGTAATAGGTGTTCAATGTTTTCATTTTTACAGTTAGGTCCTAATCTCGCACGTTTACAATTCCTGGCAGTACCAATTTATATCTTTTCCCTTAACATTATATCATATAGTCATTTCATTATTATATAACCCCATAACATATAATTCCATGGGGTTAGTGGGGCATATTTATTATTATTAAAGCTTTCCCCTGATATTAGACATTCAGCTTGTCTCTTTCTTTTTTTTCTTTGCTATTGTAGATTGCTCACTAGCCATAGTTTAGCCAAACTCACAGATAATTATAAGACCAAAAGAAGGAAAACATCTTCATTCCTTTAGTCATAGAATTTGTACCTCTCCCTCTCTCTCTCTCTCTCTCTCTTTCTCTCTCTCTCTCTCTCTCCCTCTCTCTCTGTTTCTCAGTATTACATACACACAGAAAAATGTCTGTACCATATCTCTTTTTAATGAGATTTTTGGATGACTTTTTGTTAAGAGGCAGGGAGAATTTGTAAATAAGTTGTCCTGGGAGAATTTGTAAACCTGGTCTCCTGACCTCTGGGCTCTCTTTCTTTTTTTTGTAAATGTACGGTTTGGCCAAAAATAATGTTCATCAAATTTTTGCCCACCCTTGGTATTCTGTGAGCCTCAGTGTGTTTGGGTACTTTGGAGGGTTGGCTTGTTGGAGTGCTGGTTGGGGGATCGTGTCTAGATTTAAAATTGAGCGCCCGCCTGCCATCTAGTGGTGAATATATATATATTGCTCTTTTGCTCAACCTCGGGCTGATCTTTCAGAACCAGAGTCCTTTTCTCCCTATTGCCACCTCCTTTAATTACAAGGGTTTTAATTGTGCCAGTTACAATGCCTCATTGTCTTACGAGATTCTAGTGAATGAAAGGAATACACTTGTAGTTTGGCTGAACACATGAGAAGGGAGGTGTCTTGCGTTCATAGTGAATTGCTACAGAACTCTGCCTGCAGGCTTTGCCATGCCCTCAATGTGCACTTGGGCAGGCTAACAGGAAGGCTAAAATGATAAGTACCCATAAGATACTGTCTCTGCCTCAGAACTTCCGGCTCCAGGGAGGGATGCCAGCTGGAGTTCTGCCTTTCAGAGTATCTTTAAAGGGGGGATTGTTGGAGCTCTAGCCCCAGCCCTTGGATTCCTGGGTGTTTACTCATTAATGGGACACAGTAAAGAACAAAACCCTGGGCAGAGGGTCTGGGTGTGGAGGGGGTCATGTTGTGGAGCAGTGAGGGCTGGGTTTCAATGGAAGAGGTGGCTGGGCTGTGGGAGATGAGTGTATGCAGGTTCTGGGCCCCAGCAGGCACATTCTGTGCATCTTCTTCACGTGTCCCCACTCAAAGCCTTGCTGCGGAGAGTCAGGGAGAGGTGAACATCTCAACTATCGCCTATTTCTGCCTGGGAGAGGACAGGAAACTGCATGCCATGGTCAAGGCTTGGCAGGGGAACCTCACGAGTATGGCCCCCGGCCTTGAGACTAGAAAGAAACTAACCTATCATTCTATATGCCTAGTGAAAAAATATTTTTAAAGTAAGAATAAAAGGCACTTTAAAAAATATTTTTATTGATTTCAGAGAGGAAGGGGGAGGGAGAGAGAGATAGAAACACCAATGATGAGAGAGAATCATTGATTGGCTGCCTCCTGCATGCCCCCCACTGGGGATTGAGTCCATTCACACTTGGGCATGTGCCCTAACTAGGAATCGAACTGTGACCTCCTGGTTCATAGGTTGACACTCAACCACTGAGCTACACTGACGAAGCAAGAATAAAAGGCACTTTTAAAAAAAAATCTTAAAAGATATTTATTACCATAGCTTTGTAACACATAATCAGATTTCCAGAGAAATCTGCATTGTTTACTTGTACTTAATGTTTCCAGTAAAAGGCACTTTTATATCTACCCACCTCTTAGGAGGATAAAACAGGAATTGATGTTTATGAAACATGAAAGGCTGATCACCACTGGTCTAACTAATTATTATTTTAAAATAATTATTGAGTATTTCTTGAGGTTAAGGGTGGCAGACACGCACAGTCCCTACCCTGGTGGAATTTACAGTCTAGAGATGAAGACATTGAACAAATAATTGGACAGTGTCCACCTGATTTGAAATGACTTCTGATGAAAGTGAAGGAGCCAAGTGCCAAAGCAGGACTGTTTGCACATCAAGAAGACCAGAAGCATGGCGACAGAAGACATACACAACTTTAGCACAGACAGTGAAGACATGCAAATGGTTAGAGATTTTGCTCACTTTGTCTCGGCCGTCAACTCCAATGGAGATGCAGCCGAGAAATCAAGAGAAGGCAGAGGCTCGGAGGGAAGGGCAAGGGCAGCAATGGAAGAATCAGGAAAGGTTGCCAAGATCCAGGACGTGCCATCAGAGCAAAGGCTAAGGTCACCCACACCTCACATTCCCAATTACCACGTGCAGATGCGAAAGCCGGATAACGACGCAGGCTGATAGGAAAAACACTGATTCATCTGAAATATGGTGTTGGAGGGGAGCTCTGCAGATTCCCTGGACCCAGAAAGACAACCAAGTGGGTCCTAGAGTAGATGAAGCCTGAAACATCACTGGAGACAAAACAGACAAAACGGAGGTGTCCACTTCGGGCACAGCCTGAGAAGGCAGGGGTCTTTGGACAAGACAGCGATGCTGGGAAATAAAGGCAGCAGGAAAGAGGAAGAGAAACCATGAGCTGGACTGACTCCATGAAAGGAGCCACGAGTCTACAGGAGCAGAGCAGGGCTGCCGAGGATGGAATGTTGTGGGCAGCACTCACTCCCAAGGTCACCAGGAGTCAGAGCTGATTCAACAGCACATGACAACAAATACATGTGGGAGTTGATGGCACTGGTGATGCATCTGAGTTGGGGGGTGGGGAGAGAGGATGTGCACATGGGTGGGATGTCCCAGACAGAAATGAAGGTGGGTGTGAGACTGCTGGGACAGAAAGGGGCAGGGTGCACCCAGGGAACTGAAAGATGGTTGTGCTTCCTGAGAGGGCTGGAGAGTGGGCAGGGACCAGTTCACAGGGTCTTGCTCCTTTATCTTCAGAAAAGTGGGAATAAAGAAGACAGACATGATCAGATTTGCATTTTGAAAGTGAACTCTGGCTGCAGTGTGCTGGACAGCTTGCACGAGGGCACCAGAGAGGGCAGAAGGAGATAAAGGGAGGCCAGTTGGGAGGCCACTGTAGTAACTCCGGAGCAAGCAGATGGCAGCCTGAGCGAGGGAGACAGAGAAGTGAAAGGAGTGGGGAGGGAGAGAGCTGGGCTCGGGAGGCCTGCCCAGAACCATAGCTCTGGGGGAGGGTAGGCTCCTGGAGTGAAGGGCTATGATGATTGTCAGGACCTCGGTAACGTCCTGGATGGGGAACTATAGGCAATGCGACTGTTATACGCTGCACTAGAGGCCCAGTGCATGAAATTCGTGCACCGGGGAGGGGGGCGTCCTCTCGCAATCTGGGACCGCTGGCTCCTAACCACTCACCTGCCTGTCTGCCTGATCACACCTAACTGCTCCCCTGCCTGCCTGGTTGCCCCTAAATGCCTCTTCCTGCCTGCTTGATCGCCCCTAACCATCTTTGCCTTGGCCCCCGCTACTGTGGCTTTGTCTGGAAGGACGTCTAGAAAACGTCCAGTCTATCCGGTCCAATTAGCATATTACCCTTTTATTAGTATAGATTTGTCAGCAGCTGGCCTGGACCTTGTTAGATGTGACATTCACCTGGTCCCTGCTTTTGGAGTTGATACAGTTGTAGTAAAGCTGGTTCTGTCATGACCATCTCAGTGCCATGGCCTTGAACTGACAGGTCTGTGGAGACGGCAGCAGTGAGCTATTTAATTTGGTGTAGTCCTTATACAGTGGGGCCTTGACTTACAAGTGTCCCGACTAACGAGTTTTTCGAGATACTAGCCATCTCTTGGCTGATTTTTTGCTTTGAGTTGCGAGCTAAAATTCAGGTTACGAGCCAGCTTCAGATACCCCACCGCTAGTTGGCGCAGCGAACGTCACAGTGAACGCCACATCAGCCCAGCATCACGTGTCTCACTCGTTCACTTTAAGATTTGACATATGAGTAATTTGAGTTACGAGCTCTGTCATGGAGCGAATTAAACTCGTAAGTCAAGGCCCCACTATATATAGAATGGCTAAGGATGGGAGGGGAAGACTGCATGATGCTCTAATACAATACACTCTGGCCTGGTTCCAGGTAGGGGCTCTTCCTCCAGCCTCCATTTTTTGAGGGGATGACATGGAGAACAGAAGGCTGGCTGAGGTTGGCACAGAGCCCTGAGTGGTGTGGCAGGGTTCATAGACAGTGCACAGCTATGGACGTGGTGCTGGCCCCCAGCAGGTGTGCTCAAGGTGTTGAGGAGGGAGTGATGGAATGAAGGAATTGACTAGTGGCCACTCCATCTTGGATGGAGAAAACTTTGAGAGGGGGGACCTCAAAACTTTATTTTAGGGGTGTCCCATTATTTGGCGTCCCGAACCTTGGGTTCCTATTGGGTCATTGTAGTAATAATCTGCTATAACAACATACCACACACAGCCTTGGGTGGCTTACACAAGAGAAACTTGTTTCCTCACAGTTCTGGATGCTAGAAGTCCAAGATTAAGGTGTCAGTAGGTTTGGTCTCTCTAATGTATATTACTGACTGGAAGGTCACAGGGTTTCATGTTAGGAAGGAAGAATAGTGAATGCTTGGGGTGGGGAGCCAGCTTCCTTATACTGTATTTAAAGAGAAGTACATTAGAATAGGGACCCCTCCATGCTTTTTAAATGTGAAAATATAAAATAGTAGAATCCAATGCTGACGAAGCTGTAAGGAAATAAGTTTATCCACAATCTTTATAAATTAGTGTATATGACATACATACTGAATATGTATATGTATGTGATGCTGTTCCTATTGTATACTAGCATTACCCTCTAGTTTCTACAACATGGGATCCATGTAGATGTTTTCACTTCTATTCTATTTCATGCCATTCCAAGAAGTCCTGGTCTTGATGCTCTACATAGATCTTGACTTAGGTGAGGACCCTGCCCTGCTCGAGGCAGGCACCGCTCTTGCTCTAGACGGCTGTTTAGAGCCCCGAGTGCTGGTGTGAGTTGCTCAGAGTCACGTGTCCGTAGATGGCAGAGCTGGCCTTAGAACCCTGGCCGCCAGGACCGAAGTCCAGGGTGCTCTGCCCATGTCATCCTGCGAGGCCTGTGGGTATGTCTTCGCATCTGGCAAATAACCTCTTCCCGGGAGGGCACTGGGTCAGAGTGCACAGGGCAGAGGTCAAGGCTGTGCCGAAGCAGTTCATTGAAGTGCCCTTTACCTCCCTGAAGACCCCCTGGGGGACTCCTGGCCCCTCCAGGGCACCTTGCTTGGGGTCAGGCCCAGGTGCCGCAGCACCACCAGCTCTGCCCTGCAGTCTGGGGTCCACACCAGGGCGCATCTGGTTCCGTTTCAAGCGTGGCCACGTGCTTGCTTAGTTGAGTGATCTCCTGCACATATTGAACAATTATTTTCTCATCACTTTCCAGCTGTTAGAGAAACACGCACCCGACTGATTGGTTGCGTAAGGTACTTTGAGTCGGCCTCACGAATTCATGTCCTGTGATTTTTGCCACCCTTCTCCCCTCCTCCATCCCTCCCAGTCCCTCCTGCGGAGGCGCCACTTCTACTGAAACTTCTTCCCTGCCCGCTCGGCCCTCACAAACCCTTCTCTTCTCTGCGGAACTTATTGTCCCCACGGTGCATGTGACATGTCTCAGAAACGGCACTGTTTCATAGTGCGTGTGTATTTCATGTACGGGGAGATCTGGGCTTGCATTCAGGGTCCACCAGTTCTGAACTGTGTGTCTTGAGCAGGTCCCTTAACCTCTCTTTCTCTGTCTGTAAATTGCCACCTTTTAGGGCTGCCGTGAGGACTCCAGGAGATAACGCCTGTAAATGTTCAACATATTGTATGATCCTTATTAGTCACTCAGCAAACATTCATCAAGTCTTGACCATGTCCTTATACTATGCTTTTTCTAGTGAAAAGTGAAGGGTGCCTGGGGTTGTGCTAAGGACTATGTAATACAGGAGAAATCCTGGTCTCTGCTCCCCTGAGGTTCATAATCGAGTCGGCAGGCCTGTGAAACTCACATGACACAAGGCAGTGTCTGATTAAGTGCAGAGGGGCCTGGCCTGTAACAGAGGTTAGAGGAGGTCAGAGCCGCCTGTGTGGGAGGAAGAACAAATGCCAACAAAACCAGGGTTTGCTTTGTTCAGTGAGAGCCCCATGCCCATGGGTGCTCACTGAGCAAAAATGAGTCAGTGGATGATGGGGAGAGATCCTCGACACATCTGGGCCACACTC
>NW_006383013.1:2687426-2695379 GCF_000327345.1 Myotis davidii | reverse complement strand
TGGCAGGTTTTCCTTTTAACCTATTACAGTAGCCCCAAAATGGTATGGAATATAAACAGGATTGTATGGGAAATGGTTAGTCCATTTGAAAGGAGTTCAAGATCTTGTTGTTGTTGTTAATCTTACCCGAGGATATTTTCCCATTGACTTTTAGAGAGTGTGGAAGGGAAGAGAAGAGACAGAGAGAGAGAAACATCGGTGTGAGAGAGACACATTGGTTGGCTGCCTTCTGCACACGCCCTGACCAGGGCCAGGGACCGAGCCTGCAACCAAGGTACGTGCCCTTGACTGGAATTGAACCCTGGAACCTTCAGTCCGAGGGCTGGCACTCTATCCACTGAGCCCAACAGGCTAGGGTGAAAGAAGTTCAAGAATTTTAGAAGGACTCTTTCAAAGCAATCAACTTGCTAATCATAAATTATTTTTCTTTTATCACCATAAATTAATTGGCAGCTACAATAGTTTAATAAGTTCCACATGGCTATCTCTATAAACACATTGAATGCTCACTGTTGAGACTTTATTGATTTTTTTTTTTTTTTTTTTTACTGAGAGGAAGGGAGAGGGATAGAGAGCCAGAAACATCGATGAGAGAGAAACATCGATCAACTGCCTCCTGCACACTCCCCACTGAGGATGTGCCCGCAACCAAGGTATATACATGCCCTTGACCGGAATCGAACCTGAGACCCTTGAGTCCGCAGGCCGATGCTCTGTCCACTGAGCCAAACCGGTTAGGGCTAGACTTTAAACATATTCTATGTTCATGTTGGTGTTTTCCTGAATTGGGAATTGGAGAAAATGACACTTTCCCTTCAATTCCCTGCACCCACCCAGTGCATCACACGCCAGGGAAATTTGGAAAATGTAAAAAACATAAAAATGGCCCATATTTTCACACCCTCACATTACCCACAATTCTATTTTACTGAGACTGTGATTGTTAACCCTTTGGTCTAATTCCTTCTAGTTTTTCTTTTCGTAGATGATTTTTTGAAATGTATTTTTCAGTTCTAGTTGATTTACAATCTTCTATTAGTTTCAGGTATGCAATATGGTGACAAGATGTTTATATATCTTATGAAGTGATCATCTTGATAAGTCTGGAACCCATTTGGCACCATGCATAGTTATGACAATATTATCGACTACATTCCCTTTGCTGCACTCTAAATTCCTGTGACCATTTTTATGACTGGCAATTTGTACTTCTTAATCCTTTTCCCCTTTGTGCCCACCCCACAACCCCCTCCCATCTGGTGACCATCAGTTTGTTCTCTATATCTATGAGTTTGTTTCTACTTTGTTTATTTTGTTTTTTAGATTCTACATATATAAGTGAAATCACACAGTGTTTGTCTTTCTCTGCCTGACATTCTACTTGGTATGATGCCCTGTAGGTTCACCCATGTTGTTGCAAATGGCAAGATTTCATTCTTTTTTATGGCTGAGTAATAGTTCCTTGCATATATTTAGGTACCATATTTTCTTTGTCCGTTTGTCTATGGATGAACACTCAGGTTGCTCCCATGTCTTGGCTATTGTAACTAATGTTGCAGTGAAAATAGGGGTGCATATATCTTTTCAAATTAGCATTTTGGATTTCTTCAGATACCGGTAAGTGCTCAGAAGTGGGATTGTTGCGTTATATGGTAGTTCTATTTTTAATTTCTTAGGAACTTCCATACTGTCTTCCATAATGGCTGCACTAATTCACAACCCCACCAACAGTGCACAAGGGTTCCCTTTCCTCCACAATTTCAGCAATACTTACTGCTTGTTGATTTATTGATGGGAGCCATTCTGACAGGTGTGAGATATCTCATTGTGGTTTTGGTTTGCCTTTCCCATAGTGATGTTGAGTGTCTTTTTATGTGTCTGTTGTCCATCTGTATGTTCTCTTTGGGGAAATGACTATTCATGTCATCTCCATTTTTTTAGTTGGATGTGTTGTTGTTTTTTTGTGTTGAACTGTATAAGTTCTTTATAAATTTTGGATATTGATCCTCTTATCTGATATATCACTTGCACATATCTTCTACCATTCAGTAGGCTGCCTTTTTGTTTTGTCTGTGATTTCTTTTGCAACACAAACGTTTTCTATTTTGATGTAATCTCTCTTGTTTATTTTTGCTTTTGTTGTCTTTTCCCCAGAAGACATATCCAAAAACATATTGCTAAGACCTATGCCAAAGAGCTTATTGCTATGTTTTCTTCCAGGAGTTTCATGGCTCCAGGTCTTACATTTAAGTCTTTAATCCGTTTTGAGTTTGTTTTTGTATATAGTGTAATAAAGTGGTCTAGTTTAATTTCTTTGTATGTATTCTGTCCAGTTTTCCCAGAATCATTTATTGAAGAGACCATCTTCATCCCATTGTATATTCTTGCTTCCTTTGTCATAGATTATTTGACCATATAGGTGCAACTAAATTAAGGATGCTGTGATGGGGATTATTCAGGTGGGCCCGAAATGCCATCACAGGTGTTCTCTAAGAGAGGGGCAGGGGCAGATCTGATGCAGACAGAAGAGGGGGCAGTGTGAGCACAGAGGCAGAGATTGGAGCGATGCCGGCAGCCTCCAGGAGCTAGAAGCAAGGACCACATTCTCCTCTGGAGCCTCTGGAGGGAGCACTGCCCTCCTGACTCCTTGATGTTGGCCCCATGACGCTGCGTTCAGACTCTTGGCCTCCAAAACTGTAAGATAATACATTTTTATTGTTTCAAAATATTGTATTCAAGCCTCCAAGTTTGTGGCAATTTGTTACAACAGCCATAGGAAACTAATATCCCCCAAATATGTGGAATTTGGTGGTTTATGCACTAAGGAGCCTTGGATGGAGCTGACATCCGAGGTGCTCAAGCAATATGGTGCCACAGAGCCTGTCGTCCCTCCTTCCTGCTATCTCCTGCCTTTGCTTCTCTCTTCTACCCTAGCTAAGCCTCCTCAGTGAGGTGAAAGTGAGAACGTGCCTGTATGGATGGGAGGTGGTGGTAGGGATGAGGATGGGAGAGGATATTTCCAGTGTATCAGTCCTACAACCCCAAAAGTGAGTACCTTTTTCTCTCCTGTGTCCACATATAAACATTCAGGGAAAGATTCTGATTGGTCATCTTAGGTCAGATGCTCAACCTTTGGGTCAGTTGCTGTGTCCAGGGGTGGGGCTCAGTACTGTGACCAGCAGGCTTTCAGAATTCCATGGAATATGGGAAGGGTAGTGCATCAAAGCAAAGACAGGAAGGTGAGAGCAGTGTGTTATCCTCAGAAAGAGGATGAAAGAGATGTTGGTCAAAGCAGCAAAAAATCCAGATAAATATGTATTTGCTCCGTACATGGAAAACTATAGTCTTTCTCAGGCTTCTTCAGCTCTTTCAGAATCTGTCTCTGAGTGTTGGAATCATGGCCAGGATCATAGACTTACAATTGGAATCAATGGAAAAGGCCATCTGGATCCAACTAACTAGGAAACAGAGGCCCAGAGCAGATGAACGCTCTCAAGGTCACACAGCTAATACTGCAGAGCTGGGGCAGGACCTAGATCTGACTTGTGGCCCAGAGCACTTTCAGCTTTTCTGTCTCTGCCAGCAGGTAGCATTCTAGCTACCCCCCAGTGTCTGCTAACTTGAGCCTGGCCCAGGGTCGAGGCTGGCTCTCTCGGCGTCTTCCTCTCTCTCTCCATCTCTCCATCTCCCTGCCCGGGAAGGTAGCTATGGGAAGGATGCACTAGGTAGGACATGGCATTTCAGCCGCAACTCTACCACTTCTATCATGTGACTTTTGCTGCCCCCACGCCCCCGCCCCGACCCCCAGTTTCTTTACCTCTAGATTGGGGATAAGAAGTCTTACTGGAGAGCACTGTTGTGAGGATCAGTGGGATGCGTCTGAAATCACCGGCACTGTGAGCGTAATGATATTCCATACCTATGTGTCGAGTTTGGAACTGCTGGCAATGACTTTGCTTCGTTTCCTAAGATCCCTGTCTGCAGGCTCATTTACATGCATTGTCTTTGTTTCTTACCTAATTTCGAGCTGACTGCAACTTTGTCTTTCCTTTTTCCAAGTCTATGTGCTAACTAGGCTTTTCTGCACCTTATCATTTTTGATATTGATCAAGATCAAACCGGATAAAATGTTATTTATTTATTTTCTATCATCTGCTACTCATTCCTCTCTGGCCCCATTTAATAAAGTAGCAACATTTCTCTTTAGTCTCCTCTTTTTTTGAATATCTTTGAAGACTGTTTTTCTGTGCCTTTTATGTACTCACTTCATAAATTATGTTTTTTTTTTATTTTTTGCTTTGGTTCTCTGGTTTTTGTCTCCCCAAGCCTTCACCTGTGTACCTGTTATTTCTTCTGAAAAAGAAGGTTACACTTTAAAAACATTAATCATTTCTGGGGTATTACATTGCTTACAACATTGCACAGGTCATGAAAAACAGCCCTTAATTGGCGATGATGACAGTTAGTTAGGGTTCTTGGCTCTTATGAATTCACTCACTCAACCTTGAGCTTACATGGAAGTTTTGTTGTAGGTTTGATGTAGGGAAGGAATGCTTTAGTTGTAAGTTACAGAAAGTAGGTCTTTTGGAATAGATGTTGGGAAGCCTCCAGCTTCCAGGGAAGGGTGGGGAGTCCGTGTAGGCAAATATAGAGACCAGGCACCTAGAAGTGCAGAGATGCTACCATGGACCAGCCCGATGACGACAGAGCTGCTGTCAAACATGGGAGACTGTTTTCCCCGTCTCGCTGTCAGACACGGGCATGAGGCTGCAGGCACGGCCATCCTGCTGGCCCTGAAAACTGGGGGTTGTTGCCACCAAGGCAGGACCCTCTCAGTCCCCACTCCTCTACATCATTGTGGGCCCCAAGATGAGGTCACAGGTCCTTGTCCCAGCCTCCATGGCGGGAGGCAGGCCTGCTACCCACAAGAATAGCTGTCAGATGTCTGTGGGAGAAGCCCCCCCATCAGCACTGACAGGTACGTAGGTGTCAGGTCTGTGTGTCGGGCGGGAACTGTGAATGTGCAGTTGGTCACCGGGCAGACGTGCCAGTTAAAACTTGCTGCTCTGTGACTGAGAGGGTGGTTTGGTGGAAACATGACTGTAAGTATGACCCAACAGAAATGCTTCTAAAAGTGTTTTTGTTTTCTGAAATTTGTTTGCCAGGAATGAGGGAGGAGGGAATGGATCAATTGGCTTACGGTTTCCTGGTAAGTTGGATCCAGAGGATAGTTTCAGGGCATTGGAACTAGCCTGTGTGATCCATGTCATTAGACATTTGTCCAAACACACAGAACGTGCAGCACCCGGAGTGAACCCTGATGTAAACAGTGACGTTGGGTGCTAATGAGGTGCCAGTGTAGGCTCATCAGTGGTAACAAATGGACCACTTTGGTGTGGGATGTTGAGAGTGGGAGCAGGCAGTTTATGGGACCTCTTGCTTTCTGCTCCGTTTTGCTGTGAGCCTAAAACTGCTCTAAAAATAATATTTGGAAGAAAAAATATGCCCACTACTCATGGATTTAAGGAAAACATGAGATAATGATGGGAGAAATTAATGATAGAAAAATGAATCAAATGGATGTCTAGAGTTGAAAAGTACAGAGTGGGGTGGTCCACCCAGGCTGTCTTCATTCGTATGCATTTCCAGTATCTGTCTGCTGGAGTTGCTGAGCCCTCTCCACAGCACCCGTCAGCTGGAGGAGAGAGGAGGGGGTTCTGAGAAAGAGAATCCAGAAAGCTTCAAGCCCTGCAAGAAACTCTTATTGCCTCTTTAAAGGGGACTTGAGTTTCTCTTTTCTTTTTAAATCTCCAGTGATTCAATAATTTCTACAGACGGTATTGAAAGGGATCATAGCATGTTGCTTGATGGTGAGGATGAAGATATATAGCTTTTTCTGTGATGTACCTACACACCCAGGGTCAGGCTTTGTGATAGGCACTTTATTTTGTTATTTTTAAATATGCTTTTGATTTCAGAGAGAGAGAAAAGGTGAGGGAGAGAGAGAGAAACATTGAGGTGAGAGTGAAACCTAGATCGGCTGTCTCCTAAAGGCCTCCCACTGGGGATCCAGCCCACACCCAGGCAGGTGCCCTGACCAGGAATTGAACTGGTGACCTCTGGGTGCACAGGATGATGCCCAACCAACTGAGCCACACTGGCCATGACTGTGATGGGCACTTTAAATGCTTCATCTTTAGTCATTACAACAATCCTACAAAGTAGGTGGAATTATTACCATTTTACAGATGAGAAAACTGAGGATCCAGGAGGTTAAATACTTGCCAATAGTCCCACACCTGGGTGGTCTCTAGATTTTTATGGTCTCATTCCCTATCAGTAAGAATTTTTCGAAACATGCATGCATCTCCATTTATGTATTTATCCATGAAACATAAATTAGTCTCACGATCATTAGTTGGTAAATCCACATTTCAAATAGTCTTCTTGATAATTTTTCATATATATTTTTTTTTTTTTGCCAATTGCTTGTCAGATGTGATTAGATCAACATTATTTTTACCTCATAAGACGGTTGTCAAAGAGCTTGTACCAGGACTGGGAGAAGTTTCAGCTCTGTCATTTTTCATGTCAACTTGAGGCTCAAGCTACGCTTTTTAACTGTGCTTTTTGTGAGAGCCATTCCGTCCAGCCCGGATGATAGGGCCTGGAAATTCACTGAACGCGGCGAAGGGGAGCTGCAGGGACCGCACGCGGAAGGCTGCCAAGCCCGCGTGGGATGCGGCGGGCTTTCCTCCCTCTACGCCGCCTCTTACCCTCGCTCTAAGTCACAGAGGCCCTCGGACATGCAGACCAAGGCGGAGTGGGGGTGTGAAACCCTTCATTCACCTTAGCAAGGCTTCCTTTCCTTCTTTGTGTTTAGACTTTAGAAGGGTGTCAATCGTTCTAAAGGCTTCCAGCACTCAAGTGCCCTCTCCTTTGAACTCCATGGCACAGCGTGGTTAAAGGTGGTGCTAACAGCGTGTTCTCATTGATTCTCTCTCTCTCTCTCTCTCTCTCTCTCTCCCTCTCCCTCTCTCCCTATCTCTCTCTCTCTCTCACCTGTGCTCCTGCCAAGGGAGACCACCTTGGTGCCCGTTTTGCCTTCCATTTGATTTTAGAGCAGAATCGTCGGCACCAGAGTCAAGGCCTGTCTGAACTATTTGTCTTTCCTTCTTTCCCATAACTTGTTTCCTGCCCAAACAAAACAATGGCCCTGGATTCGGGAGACATGCCCTCCTTGGGATGGAGAATGCGAAGCGTCTACGTCTTTTTCTAGGAGGCATTTGTGTCTTGCTTGACTTCCCTCCAACCTCTTTCCTTGATTCCAAGAGACTCAATGTTTGTTGAATAAATGAAGGAAGGAAGAAATGAATGACTGTTGGGGGCTGCGTGAGGTGGTTGGCAGAAAGGCAAGTTGAGAGATGATGGGCAGGCGGACCTGGAAACAGAATTGGGGGCCTCGGGAGTCCCCGAGCACCCATTTTTGAGAATTAAATGACATCTAACCTTGGTCAGCGTTTGGAAGGACACTTTTTGTTCAGAAAAGAAAAACGTTACAGTACACTGTGATAAGACCATTTCCTTTCTCGCAGCGTCTCCTTTAATGTCAGGTCTGAAATATGAAGTCATTAGGGGATATTAAAACAGTGCTGACAAACTAATTAACAAAAGACATTACGCCGGATGGGCTCAATTTATCCTTTTTAATGGTTCTTATAAATGGGTGCCGCCAATTAAAATTAATAAAGATTTACCAGCGATTGCCCGGTGTACATTGCTAAGAAGCGCCGCTGAAGGTCGGCTTAAAGTCAGCGTTGTCGGAGCTACAAGTTCAGCTCCGGAGCGGCCAGGCCCACGGAGCCCCCTGCGTTTCTGTTTCCTCCTGGCTGGTTCTCCTTCAGCTTCTTCCTCTGGCCTTTCTACCTTCTGCTCTGAGCTTTTAGTCTATCC
>NW_006383013.1:2649915-2687382 GCF_000327345.1 Myotis davidii | reverse complement strand
CCCGCCCAACCCCCACTGGCGGCCAGCTCCAGCCCTGGGCTGACTGAGATGCCCCAAATCCATACATAAAGGGAAGAATAATGCTCTGCCCCGAGTCTTACACCAGCTGGTCTGATCCGTCACCGTCTGTACCATCGCATTTCTGCTCTCCGTTCTGGAAAGTGCCTTCTGGGTTTGTTTAGCGGAGCCCAAGTCTGGAGACCCACGCCGCCTGGCTTTCCTGGAAGCCTTCTTGCCGTCCTCGGCTTCCTGGGTGCCCGCTGCCAAAGGCCTGGGCCTGAACGCGATGCCAGGAGAGCTGCCCCAAACTCAAGCGTGCTTTCACCGGGTGTGGGTCCGGAAGCAGTGGGGTGGTCGCTAGTCAGACAATCCTGTGGTCACGCTTTTTAAAAAAGTATTTTGTTATTGATTTCAGGGAGAGGGAGAGATAGAAACATCAATGATGAGAGAGAATTGTTACCCTGACCCGGAATTGAACCATGACGTCCTGGTTCATGGGCCAATGCTCAACCACTGAGCCACACTGGCCACACTATTCTTTTTTAATCAGGTGTAGGTTCCTTTTATTCTGCAGGAGACAACCCCTAATTGCTGTCTCTCTTGAAGCAAAGGATACCTGTGATGTCCAGGGGGAGCGTGCCCCGCTCTGAAGCCCTGCCCCTCCTTCTGAGCTGCGGGGGGCCGAGCAGCTGCTCTGCTGGAACTCTTTTCCCCAGAGCCACACCTCTCCTACCCGCAGGGGGGCTGGCCTTGGCTCCACTCAGCATCAGCCCTCCCAGGGAGGGGCCCGTTTCCAGTCCAGCACTCAAGGGGCCAGGTGAGTTCCTGAAGGAGACCTTCCTTGGCTGGGAGGCTGGGAGGGTGGGCAGGGTTGAGTTTTCACCGCGCCCCCCGCCCCCCAGGCTGGATGTAGTGGGAGTAGCAAGGGCTGGGGAGGAGATAGATGGGGAGGCTCCCAAGAAGGGCAGAATCTTGCACAATTGTCTTGGGACCTGACACAGCTGTGACTGGCTGCAGGCGGTAGAGACACCAGCCCTCTGTTCAGACCGCAGGAGCCTGTGTCGGAGGGAATTCTTTTAGGGCAGCAGCCCACAGATTGGAGTCTCAGGAGCCTGCAGGGTGTGGCTCCCTGTGCTGCCAGGACATGACTTGAAGGATGCCGAATGGCCCCTTCTCCCGATGAGCGGGTGCTCATGCCCCTCGGAGTTGCCAGGATGGAGAGTCAATGAGGGCTGCATGCCAGGCACGGATCTCAGCTCCCGAGCCCCAGTGAAGGCTGCTTCCCTGGCTTTCTTGCTGACCGTCACTTTATAAGGTCGACCATGTGGCACCTGGTATCCTGGGGGCCTGAGGGACAGGACAGGCGTGTCAATAGGGTATAAGCCAGGCAGGCTCCCAGGCTTTAGAGAGCAAAGGGAATAAAAACCAGCTTTCCCACTTCACAATTTACCAAGTCCCTGTGTTGTCCTCATGTGCCCTTGACGTGAAATTCCGTGTATGGGCTCCCCCAAAAGTGGGGTCAAGGGCAGCTGGACAGCTACTTGGGTACAGCCTCTTAAGTGAGGTCTAATTTCCCTATTACAGGCCCAGCAGGGCTCTGTCACACACGCCTGTTGCAAATGACTCCACTGACTTTCTCTTGCCCGATGGGCCGCCTGAGCGAAGGCCACAGTTGGGTCACTGGAGGAGGAACACTGCCTTGGAGTCTGTTGGACCAAGGGGCACCACATCTGACTGTGGGAGATTAGAGACAGGCATGTCAATGTCCAGCACGCAATGCGCATTTGTTCCCTTCTTGGAGCTTATTTCTGGGTCCCTGCCACCCCATCTGTTGACAATATGGGGGTAATGTTGTCCTCATATCTGGGGACTGTGCGGTGGGAGGGGAGTGACATTCTTGCCAAGCCAATGGCTTTGTTAAAAGAATCCAAGGAAGACTCTAATCCTTCAGTTTCTCCATAAAACAAAAGAACCAGGAAGACTTGGTCTTACTTAAAAACTCAGAAAAATAATAGCACAAGGGCTGTATTTGTTCTAGGTCATTCAAGTCATAAGAGCCAGAGCTGGACAGGCTCTTTGAAGCAGGGGTTGAATTCAAGGGTGAGGGAGACACCTCCCACGGAGAGGGTGAGACAGGCCCATTGTCACCTGGAGGGCCCCTGGGGAGGGTGGGTTTTGCTCTGTTTCTCCCTCCCCACTTCCCACCGAATCCCCAACTCAGCATGGAAAAGTGGGAAAAAGGCAAGCGAGGCTCCCCCTGCAGAACCCCCTTGAAGGCCACGGGATAGCCATCCATGGCAATGAATTCATGGGGACATGTGACCTCCAGAGAGCCGACTCCCTGGCAGGCATTAGCCACACTCTTAATCGTGCATTTTATTGTTTCCTTGCTGGCACTGCACAGCAAGTCACTTGTGTGACAGAACATTAGAGGCGACAGAGCAAGTTAGAATAAATAGACTGTCCCCTGGCAGCGCCTCCTCTATCAGGGACCAGGATGCAAATGTCTTCTGAAGGCCAGAGGAGAAGGGCCCGTGAAACAGACTTGAAAAGATTTCAGCCCTAGATGGTTTGGCTCAGTGGATAGAGCGTTGGCCTGAGGACCAAAGGGTCCAGGTTCGATTCCAGTCAAGGGCACATACCTTGGTTGCAGGCTCCTCCCAGGCGTGGGCCCTGGTAGGGGCTCATGCAAGAGGCAACCAATTGATGTTTCTCTCACGTTGATGTTTCTCTCTGTTTTTTCCTCTCTCTATCACTCTCCCTAATATCAATGGAAAAAATATCCTTGGGTGAGGATTAACAACAACAACAAAAACAAAGAAAGAAAAGATTTTAAGGAGTTCCTGGGAATGCCTTCAGCCTACCAATCTCAAGCAGCAAAAGGCAGATGTGCAGGAATTTAAAATTCAAATGCTCCCAGTTCTAATCTAGTAGCAAATGTATGGGACCTCTTTAATTTTAGCTGTGACCGAGCTAGCCAAGGTGATTTTAGGGCTGGATGTGAGAGCTCCTGCTCGGGAGGAGGCAGTGGGGAGCAGGAGAAGGAGAACCTTGAGATCTGTAGCTCCCCAACTGCTGTCAGGTGACCTTGAAGAAGAGGCTGTACGTTCTGTGCATTCTGACTGCCTCAGTCACCTGTCAGTTAGCAACCAGAAACTCAACCACCTCACAAGAGGCAACACACTGTCGAGACTCTGACGGCACTACGAACCGGAGAGCGGTGTGCCCATAAATGTGAGGGGTAAATAGATCCCCTGTGGGTGTTTCAGATCAGGTGGGAAAGGGGAGGGAAAACCGGCAATTGTGTCCTTATCTGGAGGAAGTAGCCAGTTCATATTATATGTCAGTAGTTAACAATCTTGTGGGATTGGCATTTTTATCCTCTTTTTACAAATGAGAAAAATCAGGGTTCAGTGAAGGTGTGAATTCCATGTGGTCACACTATGAGGGAGGACCAGTGCTGAGAACGTGTATAATTCCATGTGGTCATACTATGAGGGAAGACCAGTGCTGAGACTTGAGCATGTGTATTCTAACTCCCCAGATCAGACCCTCCCGGCCACACCGGGCTGGCTCTGATCAGTGTCCCCGAATCACCTGGCCAGCGTCCAGAGCTCAGGGGTCCTTCCCAGGAACTGTGATCAGCAGACAGTAGAGACAAACAAGATCGGGACCCCAGTATCTGTCATTCATTTACAGCCTGTCGGGGAAACTTATTCATTTTCTTTGTCCATCTGTCCACCCATCCACCCATCCATTCATCTGTCTATCCTTCCTTCCAAAGGACATTAGTGTGATAGAAACAAGAGCAGAATTTTGAGTCAAAAGAAGTGGGTTTTTGTCCCTAAGGCAGGTTTTCTTTCACTTGCATCAGAAACATGTGTTATATATGTGATTCCAAGACCTACCGAATTAGATTCTCTGGGGCTACAGCCTGTAACCTATGTATTTAACAAGCTTTCTCGGTGACATTGATACACACATAAGTATGAGGATTGCTTCTCTAAAGCATTATCCTGACTTCCAGTGTGTCCTGAGCTACTCAGAGAACAGGAAATCTAACATTACTCTGGTTTGATATGGGGACTGCTCTATGGGCTCTGTCCTGGGGGTGGGATTGCCCCTGACTCCCTGTGGAGTGGGCTGTCTGCTGTGCCCTCTTCTATCATCCCTTTTGCCCTCAGTCATATATTTTCCCCTGATTTGGTGACACTCAGAATTGATCCTCTTCTGAAAGCTGACACATTCTAGAATCCTTGAGTGGGAAGGAGTCTTGGAGATTCGAACCTGGCTTTTCTGACACCGTCTGTGCTCTTTTTGCACGTACAGCTGCAGCTTATTATGTGCTTGCACAATGAGCCAGCGACTGAATATTTTTTCTAGGCTATTCCAGGCCCAAAAGGTTTGCCTAAAACAAGCTCCTCATGGTCATTGGGAAAACAGATAGTGGGCACGCTAATAATCTTATTGGTTATAATAGTAACTACTGCTGCAGCGTCATTTATTGAACACCTATGTGCCAGGTGCTGTATTAGATGCTTCACATATGTTATCTCACAATAATCCGGGAGAGTCTGTATTTTTAGCTTCGTGTATAGATGAAGAAATTGAGGCTCAGAAAGCTAAGCTGACTTGTTCAAGGTCACAGCTATGAAGTGGCAGAACCAGGATGTAAAGCCATATCTTTTAGTCCCTGAAGCCCATATTCTTTGCAATACTCCAGGGAGACCCTCTTTATGCTTCATAAGTGTTAATCTGTCCGCTCTCCCAGGAGTTGTGTGGACAGCTTGGCCTCCCCTCACAGGGAGGCTGCCTGGGCTGGTAAGTCCATGTGGGAGCCTTGGGAACAGGCTATGGGAGGCTTTGACTGTGCTTGATCCGCAGGGGAATGGGGTCTCCAGAAGCGAGAGTACCTCGGATTTGGAGAGACCCTACAATCCCCACTGAGGAGGGAGGGATGACTAGAACCAATAGTCACTGTCAAGTCAAATCTCTCCTTTCAAATCCTGTTTCATTTCTTATGTTTTCCTCCTGCATCTTTCCCTGGGTCGCCAACAGGATAAAGAAGGGGTGAGGGTAGACTGTGAGTCGGGGTAGCAAGATGAGCACTGGCCTGCGCGCTAGGAATCTGCATTCCTCCCTGGATTAATTGTTACTCATTCATGTCATTACTGAGCCAGGCTCTGTGCTAGACCCTGGTCATGTTACCAAGCAGCGGAGTAGCTAGGGAAGTCACTTGGCCCATCTGAACTCAATTTTTCCATCATAACATGAGGGATGGACTAGGTGGCATTTGGGGTCCTTTTAGCTGAATACATCCAGGGGCAGTGGTTTAAATCACCGAAGGTCTTCTTGTATCCCTGGGGACATGGGAGCTCTTTACATGTCCAGCTGGGTCCTAGGAGCTGCAGACCCCAGAACCTGGGCCTGAGGATTTCTAGCTGGGGCTGGTGGATGGGCAGGAAGAGCAAAAACTCACGTTGGGGCATCTCTCATGCTGAGAGGTCCCTGGCCGCACCTGGAGGCTGGGTGTTCTGTCTCTGCCAAGGGGCTGCCACGTCTCCCTAGAGCCTGACCAGAGGCCTTTCTCAGAAAGGCCCCTCTGTGGCCCCAAGCTTCCTCTGTGGCCCCAAGCGGCTGTTGGGAAAGGGGAGGCGGGAGGTGTATCAAGGGGCACTCTCCTAGCACAGCCCTGTGAAGACATGAGGAATAGGGCAGAGAGGAATATGGTGGGACAGGAGCTGAAGCAAATACCTGTAATTCAGGAACCCAGGGTCTGCTCAGACTTGTGAAATAAGTGAAATGAACGTTAATAGCATGTTTTGTTTAATTCAAGATATCCAAGATTATCATTTCAACTTGTAATTATATAAAAATTATTGAGATAATGGACATCCTTTTGCTCATAGTAAGTCCATCATGTTTGTTACACTTACAGCATATCTCAATTCCAACTAGCCACATTCCTAGGGCTCAGCAGCCACATGTGGCTTGTGGCTGCCACCTTGGATGGTGCTACTCAAGAGCGTTCAGGGGTAAACTCGAGGGAGGTTGTGAACCCCTTAAAATTGGTCGAAAGTGTTTGTTTCTGTGCACATTGTGCATTTTTAAATGAGGGGCTACATAGCTTTATAAGATTTTTTAAAGCATTAGTGATCCCCAAAGAATTTGTAGAAAAATGTCAAAATTCGCAGAGCTGGATCCTATGGTATCTAAAAGTTGGCATTGCAATGCTGGGTGGACGTCCCACATCCTGGCTGGCTCTGATTCTGGACTGGACTCGGTAGCCTATTCCTGTGTATGTGGGTCAAGGAACGTGGCTGCCAGATGGATGGGAGGGACAACCATCCTGGGAGAGAGAGGACATTTCTTGAGATTTGCCAACCAATTTTTTTTCTTAGATTTATTATAAACTTCCTGTCTCCAAGGAAATGGAAATACTGTTAGATTCTCCAGATAGCAAGGCAAATGTAAAGAAAATAAAGTACCTGGTTGAGAATTGCATGCAGAGGAGTTTTAAATGTTACACATCTCTCCTCTCCTCTTCTCTCTCTCCCTCTCCCTCTCCCCCTCTCTCTCCCTCTCCCTTCCCCTTTCCCTCCCCTTACATGAGATGATCAGTAAATAAAGTGACTACTTAGTAACATTGACCTTTCCCTCAGCCCTCAAGGTTGATTTCTTCCTGGATCAACTCTAATCAGAGAGTTTACCCTCTACCAGCGGTTCTCAACCTGTGGGTCAAGACCCCTTTGGTGGTCGAACAACCCTTTCACAGGGCTCGCCTAAGACCATCCTGCATATCAGATATTTACATTATGATTCATAACAGTAGCAACATTACAGTTATGAAGTGGCAACGAACATAATTTTATGGTTGGGTCACAACATGAGGAACTGTATTTAAAGGGCCAGAAGGTTGAGAACCACTGCGAGTTTACGCCATGGATTGTTAACCTGGTGACCATGTGTGGGCTTTATAGTATGCCACAATGTGCACGCTTGTGAGAATTTTTCTGGGGAGAGCATTCAGATTTAATCAAATTGTCAGAGAGCCCAATAACTCTCCATAAGGGACAAACTGCTGGGCAATACCCTCCAATCCGTGAAAATTAGAGCTGAGTCTGGGTCTCCCTCCACTCCTGGAGTGTTTCATGAAATTCCTCCTGGGAACTTAGCAAAAGCAGAGGGTTCTGTGACCTCAGAACCCAGGCTAGACCAACCCCCTGATGGTGCGGCTGAGATAAGAATCCAGCGGGAATGGGTAGGCGGAAGTGGGTTCTCGCATCAAAGGGAAGAGAAAGAACCGATGATGACTTGACAAAAGCCAGGAGGGGGCACAATAATGAACAAAGCTGAGCTGCATGAATCCTGTGTTCATTCAGCAGATATGTGAGTGCCTACTGAGTGCCAGGCACGGTTCTAGGCACTGAGGATGCAGCGGTGAACACGATAGGGGGGGAAATTCTGGTTATATGGGGCTTACCTCCTGGTTGGGGGAGACATGTACACACAAACAGAATGCCTACCTTTAATGGTGATGTTGAGATGGGCAACCTGGACAATAGTAGCCCTCCCTCTGACAGCTGCTTCTGACTCCAAAAGCTTTGTCCACTGATACAGCACAAACAATTCTCCACTGATGGCCAGTGATCTCTCCAAATGGCTCTGTTTCCCAGAACACTGCCTGCCCTACCAAGGCTCTGAAGGCATCTTTCTGCACATAAACACCTCATTCTTCTCTCTCTCACTTTCTCTCTCACCCTGTCCCATGCAGAATCGCTATTTGTATGCTTGTTTCTAGAACCTCTGATGAAGTCGGGGGCAACTGAGGCAAAGAAAACATAGCCTAAGATTTTTAAGGATCCCTCGTAAAGTGAGGGGCTTCTGAAGACTTTTAGGATTAAAATATTTCTTTTCCAACTGGCACTTCAGAGTTTGTGGTACATTCAGTACAACTGAAGATATCAGAGAAGGCATTCGGAAAGAGGGTTCCTGGTTTGGTGTTTCTAGAAACCGATCTGAAAAATGTGAAGGGATGCTGTATGGGAAAGTGTGCTCCATGTAAGAACCAAGACCAAGGAGTGGCGGGAAGGCGGAGTCCAGTTCATTGAGAAAGAACTTCCTGAGCAGCCCAACAATGGAGAAGGCTCCTGGGGGGTGGGAGGGGGGTTGGGGGGTGAGGGGGAGCAGGGCACATGCTCCCAACTCGCAGCACTAGCAGAGTTCAAATATGGCTGAATGGCCACTTGGGGAACGTTAGAGAGAGATATAGCTAAAGTTATACTAAGAGGAAAATTAATAACTTTGAAAACTTAGAGTATAGGGTTCTACAGCCAGATGGCCTAGTTAAAATTCCTTTTCTCCCACTCATAAGCTATATATACTTGCGCAAATTAATTTTGTGCCTCCATTTCTACATCTGAAAATGGATGCTATAATAGTATTTACCTCATGGAGTCCTATTATGAGAATTAATTTATACAAGTAGTATATTTAAAAAACAGTGCCTAGCACATAATGCTATTACTAGACATTGATTAAAATAATTATAATAAAGATAATAATATAAAGCATAGATTCTGAAACCATCTTTAAGGAATGGGCAGCATATTTCTACATCTGAAAATGGATGCTATAATAGTATTTACCTCATGGAGTCCTATTATGAGAATTAATTTATACAAGTAGTATATTTAAAAAACAGTGCCTAGCACATAATGCTATTACTAGACATTGATTAAAATAATTATAATAAAGATAATAATATAAAGCATAGATACTGAAACCATCTTTAAGGAATGGGCAGCTCAAGGGCATTTTAGGGTTCTCAGATGGGGAAACTAGACCTGAACTATGCAAAGATCTGGGAAGAGTGTTTAGTATGAGGGAACAGCCAATGTCAAGGCCCCAGAGCAGGAACCAACTTTGCACAATTGTAAGAAAAGTGAGCAAAGGGCAAGAGATGAGGTCAGACCCTGACAGAACAGATCCAACAGAGCTTGGCTTTCTATAGGCTGGGGCATGGGATAGGTTTGCTTCACTCACTTATGTGGTCCTTAAGTCAAGACTATGAATTTGGTGGATCAATTTAACCAAACGGGATTCTGTGGGATGAGCACTATATTGAGAGCAAGGAGGTTGAGAATTAGTTTGGCTCAGCTACTTGTTTACTGTGTGATCCTAGGCCTTAATTAGGGTCTCCTTAGGTTTCAAATTCTTGGTGTTTACAACCAGGCACTGTATTTCAGATGCAGGAAACTGGGTTGTTGTATGGGAAAGAAGTAGAAGGAAGAGGAAAGGGAGGGAGAGGAGAATGAGGAGGCAGAGTCCCTTCCAGACTCTAAATTCCTTGCCTCTGTATACACCCAGCGGAATGGAGCATATGTGAAGGGTTAACAAGGTGTGGACGGAGAGATGGGTAGGAAAGAAACAAGGGCACATCCCTTCCTGCTCAAGGTGCTGCTACACGGCAGTGTCAACAAGTCATCTGGAAAATGAATGGGGTCTGAAACCCGTGTCATCGGGAGAGCATCTGGAAATAAATGAGAGAAGTAATAAAAGAGCCAATCAGGATAAACTTGAACATGCTCATGGAGGAATATCTTATAATTACACTGGAGGCCTGGTGCAGGAATTTGTACAGGGGTGGGGCCCCTCTAGCACTGCTGAGCTCAGGAGGGGCCATGCGGCCAGGGCAGCTCTGCCATTTATATGGACAAAGGCAGCGGGTGCCTCCCTGGGCACAGCCTTGCGGCTGCCTGGGACCTGCACTGTCTCTAGCTATTGTCCCTCAAGGGCCCACTCTTCTCCTTGGCTGGCGGGGTGTGTGTGTGGGAGGGACGGAGGGGGATGGGGGAAAGGGGGGAGCTGTCTCTCAGTCCCCAAAGCAGAAATGGTAGTGCTCACATTGTGTAGGAAAGAATTATTTTCATTTTGTGGAATTTAATGGGCTACCCTCCCCACCCAATTTTTAATAATGTTGCTAACGAGCCAGAGAAAAGAACAAACATAATTCACAGTACACAGTTATGAACATGAGCAGGACCCGCACAGGAAGACACACACGCTTTTATAAGGGCAGCTGTAGGCTAAAAACACACACATACAAGCCAACTAGGGCACAGAGGAAATGGACTAGTCAGTGTGTGTCTTAGATTGGGCTTCCCAAGGATTTGACAGCACATGGTTTCATTGGGAGGTGATCCCAAGAAGCGTGAGAAAGAGAGGGGGTGGTAACAGAGGAGAGGATGCTGGTTAGAATGGAAGGACCCTGCTAGTCCTGCGGCAGAAACGGTAGTGCTTGACCCTCCGTCTTCTCCCTCCCAGGAGTGAGGCAGCTCCCACCAGTAGTTGTTGGCTGAGGGTCTGGGGTGCCTCGATGTGCCTTGTCATGAGAGGGTGCAGCAAGCTTTTCCAGCAGCAGAAGCTCTTGGAGGAAGAGGGGCAGATGTGGCAGGTGGAGGGAAGTGGTACAGGCCCCAGGGTATGCTGGGGCTCTGACAGTGTCTGCTGCCCTGTGGGAGCCAGTGCCTTCGAGATGACATGTCATTTCATCCTCATGATAATGCAGGCGATATGGTCTAGACCAGTGATGGCGAACCTTTTGAGCTCGGCCTGTCAGCATTTTGAAAAACCCTATTTAAGTCTGGTGCCGTTTCACATATAGAAATTTTTTGATATTTGCAACCATAGTAAAACAAAGACTTATATTTTTGATATTTATTTTATATATTTAAATGCCATTTAACAAAGAAAAATCAACCAAAAAAATGAGTTCGCGTGTCACCTCTGACACCCGTGTCATAGGTTCGCCATCACTGGTCTATACGGTGGAGGTGGGGGAGCTGAGGGCCAGAAGGTTCTGGTGTTTCTCAACCGGAGTGTTATTCTTTACAACACAGCGTGTTTCATGCCCTTGGCTTCCCCTCCTACGTACCAGTGGCATCGCCCTCCCCCAGTCATGTGACAACTGATTAGCCCTCCCACCAGAAGGAAAACTGTCTCCCCCTCCCCTACCACGTACCTGCAAGTGCTGGGTGGGAGGATGCCCTAAAAGGCAGATCTTCCTTGTAAGTTACTTCACACCTGACCCCAGGGTCATAGGCATTGATTGGACTGGGAATGAGCTGGTGTGAGGCAGTGTAACTCTTGGAGCAGTTTACTTGACTTACGTAAATGAACAACCTTAACCTGAATTCATAGGAGACTTGGAGGACTGAATAATGAACATGAAGGTAGCACAGTGCCTGGTATACAGTAAATGCTCAGAAATTTTTAACTGTTATTATTCATTGAGGAGCTCTGTCCTTGCTCAGAAATCTATTTCTTCCCCATTTTCTCTCTTCCATCTTTCCTGCCCCTGGACCCCATCCATCCTCCATGAGACCTCCAAGACAGAGGACAGACTGATGCTTGAGTCTCTGTCTTCAAGAAGTAAAGGTGCCGTTGCTCCGGCCAGAGTCACCTGTAAGCCACAGCCGGGGCAAGCCAGGGAAAGGCCAGGCAGGAGCGGCACCCCGAGTGTTATGGGGGGTAGGTGCGTGCATTCAGAGACGTGGGAACCTCAGTGTATGTAATGTGCTCGCCCGCCATCCTCTGCACACTCACTAACAGCAATGTCTAAGTAAACGTGGCCTTCAGGAGAGTTTACCCAGATTTCTATTTTCTTTGCCTGGAAGGTAGGTCTTTGGTAAGCTTCTGGTGGTGTTTGGCAACTTCTCTCATATTCAGGTTACCTGCCAGAACCTACTCCACTGGCTAGACCATCGAGATGGCAGTCGGTCTGGCTAATGTTTGCTTGGGTCAGGCCTGGGTCAAGGTTATGAGCTGATTCTAAGCTGCGTAAAAGTAGAGCCTCCGCCCAGTTTCACTTTGGAGACAAGTCTGAAGCCATTCCTGGCCGTGCACCCTCTTCGGTGCCCTCAGCAACATGAAAGGAGGAGCCAGACCAATATTAGTGTGATGGCTTTTGTGTGTAGGATGGGGGAGCTAAGCGGGCGTGAATGTGACTTCTTCAAGCTGTGGGAGCGGGATTCAGCCTCAGTGATTCCCCAGGAGCCGAGGCGTTGTCTGTGTCATGCATCCCCGTGCATGAGAGTAGTAACTAATAGGAATGCTGGGGTTTAACGTGGGCCCACCATTTGTCAGGGGCTGGGAACACACGACTGTTCTCCTCACCACAACCTCAGTTGGTATTACTATGGTTCCCATTTTGCAGATTAGGAAGCAAACTCAGAAAGAGCAAGGATTTGACTGCGAAGGTTACAGAGCTAGAGAGAAGCACACTAGCTGGGATCAGGGCCATCTTTTGGACTCTCCCCTCTACTCTAGGGTTTCGCAGCCCTGGGCCTGTTGACATTGGGGGATAGATGACTCTGTGTTGTGGGGTTGTCCCGTGCATTGTGGGCTGTTTAGCGGATTCCCTGGCTGGGTGCAGGGAGCATTTTCTCCGCTCCCACCAACTGCAGAAACCAGAGATCTCTAGACATTGTTCCGGTTGAGAACCTAGCCCAGTGATGGTGAACCTTTTGAGCTTGACGTGTCAGCATTTTGAAAAACCCTAACTTAACTCTGGTGCCGTGTCACATATAGAGATTTTTGATATTTGCAACCATAGTAAAACAAAGACTTATATTTTTGATATTTATTTTATATATTTAAATGCCATTTAACAAAGAAAAATCAACCAAAAAAATGAGTTCGCGTGTCACCTCTGACACGCGTCATAGGTTCGCCATCACTGACCTCGCCCTTCCCATAGGAAAACCTCCAGTTCATGCTTCTAAAAAGAACAGTGTTAGATAGTGACCCTCAGCTCCCAATTCTGGGCAACATCTGAGCCCAGACATCCAGTTTCTCTTTCAGCCTGTCCCTCAAACAGCGTCTCAGTCCATCGATCCTGTGGCAATTCTGTTATTCATTCATTCATTCATTCATTCACTCACTCCTTTATCCAGTGACTATTGATTGAGTGCACACTCTGCACTAGGAGACATAGAAATAAACAAAAACTCTTGCTCTCATGGAGGTTATATTCCAGTGAACAGGGAGCACTCAAGAGATAGTATAACCCACTACCCGCACTAACATATTTCATTCTCATGGCAACTCTTGTTTCATGTTCTAGGTGCCCAGCTGGAGACACTGGGAGGTTAAACGCTTGCTGAGATCACTGCTGGCAAGTAGTGGAGTTAAGACTTAAACCCAGGCGTTAGACTCCAGACTTGTGCCCCCGGCCGCTGCCTTCTCCTTCCTAAAGCTGCATTTTCATCCCTCATCTCCTTTCAAGTGCTTTGGATAGTGCCACACCGTGTCCTGGTGTCATTTCAGACTCACAGGTAAATTGAAACTTGTCATCGTTTCCCCCAAATTAACTGTTCACCTTATCTCTCCCGGAGGCGTGATTGTTCTTCCTGCCAACGAGGCTCAACATCATGGTGTCGTCTTGGCATCGTGACCTTCTCCTTTCCTGTAACACCTCCATTTCCAAGGCCTGTTGATTTTTAGGGCAAATCTCTCATCTTCATCCAGCGACCTAGCTTGGCAAGCCTATTGTATCCTCTCTTTATAGACGAGGGAGCTGAGGACCAAAGCGGTCACAAACTGCATTATGAACAGATTGTGTCATGCGAAAAGTCTTGTCTCTGCACCTGCCTCCAGAGCTCCTAGAAGGTAAGGACCATGGCTTATGCCACGTCTGGATCCCGTACACAGGGCCTAGCCCTTGTGTTGACTCAAAGAACTGGAGCTCTGAAGCCCAGAGTTGCAAGGATTGTGTCCTGAAAAGTAATGCTCTGGAAGCCCACCAGAGGGCAGTGTTTTCTCCATGAAAAAGGACATTCCAAAGCTAATGTAGACTAATTCAGAGGCTAGGTTGAGGCCACCAAAGAATTGAAATCTGAAGTGGTGCGTCTCTCTCTCTCTCTCTCTCTCTCTCTCTCTCTCTCTCTCTCTAAAGAACTGGTAGTTTTTGAAATTACCAAGAAGATGCTTGATTTGTCCTGCACCCTGTCATAAAATTTTACGCTTTCTGGTCTCTATACTCCAAGTTTCCCTTTGGAAGTGGTGCGCGCCTCTCTCTCTCTCTCTCTCTCTCTCTCTCTCTCTCGCTCGCTCTCGCTCTCGCTCTCTCTCAGTTTACAATCCTGCTGAGTGTTTAAACACTGATGAAGTCTTGAGAGCTATTACTTGGGCACTGTTAGAGCATCAGTATAATGTGACTTGTGCCCTTAGCCAGACTTTTGGCGTTTCTAAGCTATATAACCCTGGGGACATCTCTTAACCTCTCCCAGCTTTTATTTTTCTCGTCTGCAAAGTGGGTCTGAGAATACCTGCTTGGTCTCCCTCACAGACAGGACCATTATGAGGCTGAAATTGGACGCATGTGAAATTACAGATGGCTTTACAGATATACACTAGTGTAATTATGGAGGTTATGAAGTTAATTTAACTGTTGGTTTAGAAGTAATTTTGTAGAAAATCATTGTTTAAAACCTTGCTACTCTAAGTGTGGCTACAGGCCAGCAGAACTGGCATCACCCGAGAGTTTGTCAGAAATACAGAATGTAACTCATCCTAGACTACTGAGTTCTAATACTGTGTATGTTAACAAGATCTGGGGTGATTCGTATGCACACTAAAGTTTGATACTGGCTAGAAAATCACCAGTTTTAGTGAATTAAGAAGATAGCAAGAAAAAAAATTTTTGGAGTCTGTTTGGGAGTTAATACTGAGTTCAGTTCAGTCCCTCCCCTAATATGAGCAGTGTTTGCAATGATGAGCCGAAGCCATGGTTAACAAATTGTCCCCAAAGTGCCAAAAAAATGTTTCCGTATCCAAGTTATGCCTTAGAGAGGGTGACTTGAAGTTGAAATAAAACTTTTCAGTCAGTGAGGATAGGCTAGGTTGTGCTGCAGTAATAAACAACCGGACATTTCAGAGGCTTTCAAACCCCAGGGCCACATGGGCCTTCGAGGGGGGCAAGGAGCTCTGCTCAGCCACGCAGAGAACCAGGCTGATGGGGCTGCCACCATCTCACATGTTGCAGGAAAAGAGCTCAGAGGGTCTCACGCTGGCAGTTAAGATTCAGCCCAGGAGCGACACACTGCACTTTCACTCCCAGTTCCTTTGGCCCGAACCAGTGGCTTGACTTTACCTGACCACCGGTTGCAGGGCAGGAAGTGTGGTCTTATCCTGTGCTTGGAAGATGAAGAGGAAGAAATAATTCAGTGAATAGCACCACCACGACCACAGCGGCTACTCCTGAGGTGTTCAGAGCAGCGGCTCCCGGGACTGGTTGTGCAGGAGAATTGATAGGGACAGCGTATTAAAGGTACAGCTTCCATATCCCCCTGCACAGCGCAGGGACTCTAACCCACAATCGGGACTCGGTTCTAACAAGGGCCCAGGCTTATCTGATTCACTCCCTCCATAGACAAGCATTTGGAAACCACTGGCTTTGAGCCCTTCTATCCCCCAACCCCACCTTGGCTATAAAAGACACTGTATTCGTTGCCCAGGGCTGCCTTAGCAAATAACCCCAAACCTGGTGGCTTCAAACAACAGAAATTTATTTTCCTACCATTCCAGAAGCCAGAAGTCCCAAATGAAGGTGTCGTCGGCAAGGTTAGTTCTTTTTGGAGGTTCTGAGGGCAGATCCCTCCCATGACTCTCTCCCAGCTTCTGATGACTGCGGCAGTCCCCGGCATTCCCTGGCTTGTAGTCGTGTGACTCTCGTTTCTGCGTCCATCTTCTCACGGCCTTGTCTGGGTCTGCGTCTTCTTATCACTCAATGTAGGGTCCACTAAGGTCATCTAAAATGGTTTCATCTTAAAACGCATCATTTAATCCTTCTGCAAAGACCCTTTCCAAACAGGGTCACAGTGGGAGAACATGTTTTCTGGGATCCACCATTCAATCCACTACAGCCACCCACATTCACACCAAACCGAACCCTGTCTTCCGCCTGTCTAGTCTGCACAGCCAAGAGCAGGCTTTGAGAGCCAGGCACCACAAGGGGTCAGACAAACCTCATTTTTCTGCTGCTCGTTCCCTACAGCACCCAGGAATCCTCTCATGTTGGGAAATGCTCTCCACTCCACTGTGAGAGTCAGCAGGGGAAGCTGGAGGAGGAGGAGGAGGAGGAGGAGGAGGGAAAGAATAGGGGGAGAGCAAGTGACAAGCATCTCCTCCGTTTGCACAGCTCACTCGGCCAAACCATTGGAGAAACCTAACGTTTTGATAGCCTCAGACACATCTAGGACCCGAATATTGACGGCACATCCCTCCTCAGCTATGAGGGCTATAGTTCTTGGAAACCCCCAAGGTTGGAGAATTCTAGGTGGATGGCCATAGGTATTATGAGAAAACGAGGTACGGGCATCCAGGTCATCTGATGAACGCTTAGCTTTATAGTCTCTAAAAGAGGATAGTTATGGCAGCACATTAAACGGAACACCTCAATGTCATCGGCCACATCTTGAATGAACAATAATGGCTCCTCAACAATTACTTTCCATTTAAGCAATTCCTCTGCGCTCCAGAACCGTTTTTAGCACATTCAGTGAGATATTATACGTTAATCTGGCTCGGTTTTCGTGATCATACCCTGGAAGGGGGACATTCCTCTCTATGTGTGCTTTTCCATTCAGCACCAGTGTGCTGGAAATTTGGCAACACCAAGCCCCCGTGTCAGCTCTGCCTAAGTCACATCCTGGAGGCCCTGTGGTTTCCTGCTTGGGTGTTACTGAGAGGCGTGTGGAAGTAGAATTCGTCTCTAGAGGATTCACAGCTAAGGGATGGGATTACTGGGAGTCTGGCATGCTGGCCCTGGCCGTCCGTCAGGCTGGCCTCAGTGCCTCACACTGTCAGCTGTGTGGTCACCTCCTCAGAGCTCAGCCCAGCAGCCAATCATGGCCGGCGTTCCTTTCATTGAACTTATGTGATTTCAATTCACGGCCAGTTGGTCATTCCATCCTTTAGTTGGTTTTGAGTTTGGCTTTTCCCCTCCTAGAACGTAAGCTGCCTGAGGATAGGCCTTGCTATCTTTCCTTCTGCGGTTGCCCCCGCACCCGGCGCATACCTGAAACTGAGTAGGCCTTTGATACGTGTTCTTTGGAAGATTGAGTGTCCACTTGGTTGTGCTCGGAGCTGACCTGCGGACTGGCCTTGTGCAGAAATGTTTTCTTCTGGGGAAGGGAAATCCTCTGCATGGTGTTCACCGTTTCTTTCCGACCTGGGACTCTGAGAGCCTTCGGTCTATAGACGTGACTAGCAATCTCCATGAGGGGAATTTAGTGTGTAATAGTCCCCAACATAGAGACCTTCTGTCTTGACTGCCTGGAGCCGTTGTTCCAGAAAGGACCTCCACAGACCTGGGTCCATCCCCCTGTCTGGTTGTGCTGACCAGCTGTGTTCTCCGCTGGCTGGGGGACCGTCGTCACTGCCCTGCCAAAGACAAGTGAATGAGTTCGGGGAAGAGTCCTGAATTCTGTGTTCTCAGCCCAGTGCAGCCAACTCCAGGCTGCTCCACTGTGAGTAAGTCACTTCTGGCCTTTGGGCCTTGGTTTCATTCATTCACTCAACAAAGGTTTATTGAGTGCCTACGAGGTGTCTGGCACTCTGTTAGGCATTACAGGCCTGCTCACCTGTAATAAAATAGTGAGCAAGAAGGACAGCCCTGCCCTCCTGGAGTTGACAGTCAAGAAGAAAGATATTAACGAACAACCCACAGACGGGTATAAAAATGCATTCCTGACAGCACTGTGGAGGGGAAGTCCTGGATGGTGTATGAGATCCTGCCATGAGGGGTCTGACCTAGTGAGGGTGTGAGCCATGTCAGAGATCCCAGAGCAGGGATCTAAAGGATGAAAAGGAAGGGAGAAATTATTCCAAGCACGGAATCTTCTTGGACTCATGCCCTGTGGGACCAGAGAAAGGAGAATGAGGAGGGTGGGGAGCACAGAGGCCAGAGGAGGCCGGAGCAGGCCACACAGGACCTTGTGGGCTGAGTTGGGGCTTTGGACGTCATCCCAAGAGCTGCGGGGAGCCATTGCTGTGTCTGGAGTCTGTGAGTGCAGGTGTGAGTACAGGTGTGAGCAGCAGGGAGCAGACAGACATATGATCAGCTTGGATTTTGAGAAGATACCACATTGAGGAACGGATTGGAAATGGACCAGAGTGGGCATCAGAGGGCCAGGCAGGAAGCTAGTGTAGTCATTTAGATTGGAGACAGTAGACATGAAGAATTCGTCCGTGAGTGTTTCTGAGCACCTACTCTGTGAGCAAACAGGCAAAGAACCCTATCCTCATAAAGCTGACATTTTCGTGAGGGGGAGACAGAACATAATCAATCAGTAAGCTAGTATGAGGGGGAGCATTACGTGCAATGGAAAAAGAAAAAGAAATCCAACAGAATAAGTGAGATTGGGAATGGGGATGGTTGGTGGCCAAGATCATTAGGAGATAAAATGGTGTCATTCCATGATGGAGGGCTAGGTAGGGGGGATTGAGGGAGAGAGAGGTGTCAAGGTCAACTCCTAGGCTTCTGGTTTGTGTGACTGGAGAATGGTCTTAAAAGAGTGTATTAGGCTACCAAACATTACTCAAGTCTTCCTGGTTCTGTAGCCTGTGAGCTCTCTGACACTGTCCTGTCACCTCCGGGGGGGGAGGGAGGGGTTGTAATCTGGGCTCCTCATCCCCAGAGGCTACCCTGCAGCAGGAAGCCCTGTCCTGGATCCGCCACATTGCATGGCAGGTCCACGCTGTGGGCGACTGAGGCTCCTGCTTCATTCCCTCTCCCGGGGTTGGTGGCATCTGCCTGTGTGTGATGAGGACTCGACAAACTTGCAGTGTTGCTGTGCTGGGCGAGGATGCGGCCAGCAGCCTCCGTGTGTCCCAGCCCTTGGTGCTGGGTGTCCTGTTTCCTGAAACGACTCTGCCTCAAAACTCCAGGGAGCAGGGTCTCTGTGGGTGGATTTCTTGGGTTTGGCTCAGAGCTGGGGTTCATGTGCTTCGGCAGCTCCAGAACACCGGGTCACTTGACAGGGCTTTAGCCTGGTTGGTGATTTCCCATAAGATCTTAAAGACACGAGGGATGGCATTGGCTGACGGAGACTCAAATCTGAACAGTTCCCACTGCCCCCTTCACAGAGAAAGGCCGAGGCTTCCTCCCGGGCTCCCTGGGGAAATGCCTGGTGTGGACCAAGGAAGATGACGGAATCACAACTATAATTAACCGGGATCGAATGCTTCCTATGTGCTGACGAGCGTTCCGTGGATTATTTCACTTCAGCCTCAGAGCAACTCGATGAGGTAAGTGCTGTTCATATCATCTTTCTCATTTTAGAGATGATGTAATGAGGCTCTGAGAGCTAGTCCAAGTTGCCAAGGTCACTGAGCTAGCAGGTACAGCGCTGGATTCACACCCAGGCCAGCCCTTCTCCGAACCCTCTGCTCCAGCAGCTGATGGCTGGGCATGGGAGTCACGCATGGGGGTCTGGAGTGGGGACTCCAGTTCTGACTTTGCGCTGCGTTATGTGGCATTTTGGAGCAGGTCCATCTGTTCATTCCCCGAGTCATTGAATGTTAATCAAGTGCCTCCTCTGCAAGGGCTGGGGACACGATGGGGAGCTCACGTGTGGCTCCTGGGAAAGCTGCATTGGCGCATCATCAGGGTTATAGGAGGACAGGTGCTTTGTGGAGCGGACAGGGGAGGGGCAACAGTGCTGGTCTGAGGTAGCGGTGGGGGCCTGAGAACAAGATGAGGCCTTTGTGTTGAGCCTCGAAAGAGAAAGGCATTTCCAAGGCTTCTCCGGGCAGACAAGACTGTGGCAAAGGCATGAGCTGTCTGGGTATCTTAGGAGCTTCAGGTCGTCTCTCCAGTTAGAATAGATTCCACAAGGCGTGGCTGTGGGCCATCTATGTGAGGACCGCCAGGTGTGTGCAATGAGTGTTTGTTAGGATACAGATTCCAGGCTGCATCCCACGGAACCAGAATGTCTAGCTCCCGGGGCCCAGCAATCTGCATTTCCCGCAGTGCCTCTGGGGCGAGCACTGAGGTTTGGTGCAGGTGAGGAGAAGCGGGGCAGCAACCAGTTCTCATTTGTGACAGAGGATGGCAAACTTTTTCGGGAAAGGGCCAGAGAATAAGCATTGGGGGTTAAGGGGGAAATGGAGGAGACTGTGTAAGTACTTATATAATCATTTAAAAATATAGAAACAGGTGGTGGGCAGGCTTGGACCACCTTAGTTTTTGACCTTTACCTGCTGGCTGCTGTAGAAAGTCAACCAGCAGCCACAGGGGGAAGGACTGGAGCCGGTAGAAGTGAAGAGAGGGAAGCAGTGCCAGGTCTGAGGAAGCAGCTAGAAGATCTGAGTTACGGCTGGGAAGCTCCTGGAGAGGGCGAGGATATTAACAGATACATCATGCCCAGCGGTGTGGCTCAGTGGTTGAGCATCGGCCTATGAACCAGGAGGTGAGGGTTCAATTCCTGGTCAGGGCACATGCCCGGGTTGTGGGCTCAATCCCCAGTAGGGGCATGGAGGAGGCAGCCAATCAATGATCTTCTCTCCTCATTGATGTTTCTATCTCTCCCTCTCCCTTCCTCTCTGAAATATATATATTAAAAGAATCATCTGTTAATATAATTTAAAATAATCTAAAATTATTCTGCACCACTTACCATATGCCAGCTACACTGGGTAATAAAATGACGTATACAAGGTCAATTGAAGACAAGCTTCTTTTCTGGCATAAAATTCTAGAAAGCATTTATTGCAGAAGACACAGAAATTCCACTCAAATGGATGTTTCTTATGAACCCTGTAAAAGTTAAGGGCATTGTATTAAATCTTAGTACACCAAATACTTTTCTATGGGGAGCTGAGCAAATAGCAAGACAAGCTTGTGCTTCTGATGACCTAACGCAGGAGTCCACAAACTTTTTCTGTTAAAGGGCCAGGTGGTGAAGCGTTTAGGCTTTGCCCAGCCAGTGTGGCTCAGTGATTGAACATCAGTCCATGAATTAGGAGGTCGCTGTTCAATTCCCGGTCAGGGCACATGCCCAGGGTCTCAGGCTTCATCCCCAGTAGGGGGCGTGCAGGAGGTAGCCGATCAATGATGCTCATCATTGATATTTCTGTCTCTGTCTCCCTTTCCCTTCCTCTCTCTGAAATCAATAAAAAACATATTTTTTTAGAAAAGAAGAAAGATTAGGCTTAGCAGTTTGTATGGCCACAATTGCAACTACTCTATTCTGACTTTTTATCACAAGGATACCACAGACATATAAAAGAACGGGTGTGTCTGTATTAAAATAAAACTCACTAAGGAACAATGAAATTTGAATTTCATATAACTTTCACATCTTACAATGTATTATTCTTTTTTGGAATTTTTAAAAACCATTTAAAAATGTAAACACCATTTTTAGCTCATGGCTGTACAAAAACAGGTAGTAAACTAGAGTTCCCTGTGGGTGGCACCTAATCTAACTGAACCCTCAGCCAGGGCTTAGAGAGCCCAGTGGAGTGCAGGACTATGTTCTATCCGTTGTTCTCCCCTCTCCAGCCCCAGTGCAGAAGGGCTTCACGGACCGGCAGCAAGGTCATGTCAAGGGCAGACTCAGGACTAGAACCCACATGTTCCAGGTTCAAACTTCAGGCCCTTCTCCTCTCTAGATGCTGCCTCCCTGGATGTAGGTCTCTTTGTAAACAGAACCTTACCTAGTCTTCCCCACAGCCTTTGTGTGATGTTACGGTCCCATTTTTAAGGTAAAGATGCAAAGGTTTAGAGAGGTTAGAAATTAGCTGCTAGATCATGGACTCAGAATTTATTCCCAGGGCTTGCTCTGTACATTATCATTGGTGGTTCTTTCCTGTTTCTTTGGGCACGTTTGAACAGTGGCTTTGCTACGGATTGCCCTGACTTCGATGAAGAATCCTTCTTTGCCTGTGTTTGCTCACACATCCGGGCTTATCCTCCACAAGACTGTTCTTTAATGGAAACTGACTGGCTTGTGGGGGCAGAAAACACAGCCCCCCTTTTCAGTGGCAGTCAGCTCTGTGATGGATGGATAGAGCGACAGAGAGAACGCAGGGAAGAAAGGCCTTCCCTCCCCCACGCCCCCGGATTCTTTCTTTTAAAAATAATTTATCGAGGCATACTTGACATACAAAATTAGAACGTATTTATATGTGTACAATTTGATGTTTCAACATATGCACCCATGGTCAAGATAATGAACATATTCATTGTCCCCTTCACCAAAATTCCCTGGTGCCTCTGGTAATCTCTCCTTCCTTCCCACCCCTCTTCTCCTTACCCCATCCCCAGGCAACCACCGACCTGCTTTTTGTCACTAAAAGTTAATTTGCACTTTTTAGAATTCTATATAATTTGAATCGTACAGGATACATTTTTTGTTGTTTCTTTTTTTTACTCACCGTAATTGTCTTTTGATCCATTCTAGTTTGTATAAAAATTTCATTCCTTTTCATTGCTGAGTAGTTGTCTATTGTAGGGACATACCAGAATTTCTTTACCCGTTCACCTGTTGATGACATTTGGGTTGTTTCCAGTTTGGGGTTATTGTAAATAAAGTTTCTGTGGTCATTCATGTACAGGTCTTTATGTAAACATGTGTTTTCATTTCTCTTGTATAAGTATTTAAGAATGGAATGGCTGGGTCATGTGTTGGGTATATGGCTTCTTTGTTTGTTAGGTTTTTATTTTAGAAATAAACAGCCGAACTGGTTGAGAATTACATTTGACCCACATTTTTTGCCAATATTTGATATAATCATTCCTTTAAATTTAGATATTCTAAAAGGTATATGGTTTTACCTTGTGTTATCTTAATAACTGATGTTGGCTTAGGCTTGGCATTTTCCTAATGAATAAAATGGTAGTTTAGGCTTCATTAATTGTCATTAGTGACTAATGATAGTTTGTTTTTCAACTATAGGGAGTTGAACATCTTTTCATGTGCTGATTTGCCATCCCTATATCTTCTTTGCTAAAGTGTCTGTTCAAGTCTTTTGCTCATTTTTTTTATTGAGGTCTTTGTTTTTAATTATTGAGTTTTAAAAAGCCTTTATTCTGGATGCATGTTCTTTATTAGATATATGACTACAAATATTTTCTTCGCATCTGTGGCTTGCATTCTCATTTGCTTCACAGTGTCTTTCAAAGACCAGAAGTTTTTTATTTTGAAAAAGTCAGTTCTTTTTTTTTTTTAAATACATCATGCTTTTGGTGTCTTATCCAAAAATTCTTTGCCAACCCAGGATCACAGAGGTTTTTCACCTATTTTCTTTTAGGAATTTTTTTAAAAATATATTTTATTGATTTTCCACAGAGAGGAAAGGAGAGGGATAGAGAGCCAGAAACATTGATGAGAGAGAAACACCGATCAGCTGCCTCCTGCAGACCTCCCACTGGAGATGTGCCTGCAACCAAGGCACACGCCCCTGACCGGAATCGAACCCGGGCCCCTTCAGTCCGCAGGCCGACCCTCTATCCACTGAGCCAAACCAGTTAGGGCTTCTTTTAGGAATTTTATAGATAGGTTTTACATTTAGGGCTATGATCTATTTTGAGTTAATTTTTAAAATACAATGTGAGGTATGATTGAAGTGTTTTTTTTTTAGCTCAATATTTGATTGTTCCAGCACCATTTGTTGCAAAGACTATATTCTCTCCACTGAATTGCATTTAAACCTTTTTTAAAAATTCAGCTGCTCATGTGTGTGGATCTATTTATGGATTCTCTCTTCTGTTTCATTGATCTATTTGTCTGTATTGATGCCAGTACCACACTGTCTTAATTAATGTAGCTTTATGATGAGTCTTAAGGTAAAATAGTGTTAATCCTCCGCCTTTATTCTTCTGAAAGAGTTTCCTTCCCTCTCATCAGAAAACAAAGCTAGAATGGGTGTGGAGAGTTCCTGTTCTCCTTCTCTGCCTGGTCAATGATTTCAGATAATTCACCACAGACCCCTTGCTCTTCCTCATTCAGGTTAATGTCAGCGAGGCCTCCTCTCGACGTATTGGAGCCCCTGCTTTGTATTCCCCTTTTCTAAATGCCCACCACACTGTTAAATAGTTCATCAGTGTGTTTGTTTGTTTTTTTACTTTCCACATGACAAAGGGACCCTGTCTTTCTTGTTCAACTTTTAAATTATTGAGTGGAGTACTTGGCACATAGAAGATATTTAATGAATGTATGAATGAATGAATCAATGATGTAAGGTATCTAGCATAGCAAATTATATCTAGGAGGTGCTCAGAATATGACTAATGGAGGTAATGAAGAAAGGAAAGAGGAAGGAAGGAAGGAAGGAAGGAAGGAAAGGAGGAAAGGAAGTAGGAAGGAAGGAAGAAAGGAAGACTTCTGTAATTTCTAGCTTTGGGATCTCTAAGACTAGAAATAATGATATGGTCACAGAGATACCACCCACTGCCCTCTATGTTCTTCAATAAGCTCCCATCCCAAATAGCACTGAATCCACAATAATCAGAATATGTGTGACTGGCATAAACTTGGAAATCTGGATTTTAAAACACACACACTTCTAGGCCATGCAGATACAGTCCATCTTGGAGGGCTTTTGAGAACTTCACACTTAGAGTGACTGGGTGTACATATTCTTTGTGACTCAACAGTCATATGTGTAGAATTCTAGACCTTCTCTCTCCTTTAGCTGTAATGTCCAATACAGTGGCCACTAGCTATGTTATAGTATAAACTTAAATCTAAATTAATTAAAGTTAAAGATTCGGTTCTTTAATCACACTAACCACATTTAAAATGGTCCATAGCCATATGTGGTTGATGGTTGCCATACTGGGCAACACAGGTACGAGTATTTTCATCACCCATGAAAGTTCTATTGGACGATGTTACTCGAGAGGGAATTACTCCTCTCCCATTCTCAGTCCACATGCTTTGGTGGAGCTGACTCTACCCACAGCTCTGTGGGTGAACATGTGGCATAGAACTCCAGTTATGGTATTGCGTGTGACTCAAGTCATAATTCAAACAAATGTCGGAAGTTTTACTTACATGACCACCAAAGGCATTCTCTTTTCCATTGATGGGAACCTAAGTGTGGAGTAGTTTAGGCTGGAGCTGTTGGCTGTTTTGTTCTACCAGAAACCCAGGGGATGAAGCCAACAGAGAGGGAAGCAGGGTTGAAGTCAGGTCTGGATGATACTTGTTGAATCCTGAGACAGCAGTTGTGCTTGAAGAGAGAGTTTTCAATTCAGTAAGCCATATAATTTTCCTTTTCTGTTTAAGCCATTTTTTTTCTACTTGCAGCAAAAGAATGCTGATCAAATACACAGAATGACCGTTGCAAGTCACTTCTTCACTAGCCCTCAGTTTTCCCATTTGTAAAATGAGATGGTTGAAATAATTAGTTCAGTTTAATTCTCCAAACAGAGATTGAGCTTGCATTGCCAAGTGTTTGTGCTTAGTACAGAATGATGATTGAGATCCAGTCCTTCTCCTGCAAGACCTCACAGGCATAAACCTAACTATAATATACTCTGAGAAGGGTTTATTATTAATATGGACAGAGTGCTCTGGGACCACAGAGGTTTTCTTGACTTGGCCTTGGAGAAGACTTCACTGGGGAGGGGACATGGAGACTGGATCTTGAAAAATGAGTAGGGTTTTTTCCTAGCAGAAAAATCAGAAGAGGGCGTTTTAGTAGTAATAATAATAATAAGAAGAAGAAGAAGAAGAAGAAGAAGAACAAAACTTCAAATTAAGAAAGTTCGTGATGTGATTGGGAAGTATGCCTACAACTTAAAATATAAGTGGAGAAGGGATGGGCTAGACTCGGAGAGGTTGGTGGGACCTGATTGACAAAGTCTCAAATGCCATGCTAAGGATTTGGAGCCTTTTCTTGCAGGAGAAATAAAAACAATTTTACATTAAGTGGACTGACTAGATGATGTTATTTGCAGAAACTAAATTGCCGCTCACAAAGCAAATGTGGCCTTGACTGTTACAGAGAGTGACGGGTTAATAAATGGGCTCTTCAGGGGGAAAATAAAAAGAAGCTGTTTCCTAGTGTGTGCCAATTTCCATGGTGTAAATAGTCTTAGCATGGCTCATCCTATTTAATAAAAGAGTAATATGCAAAATGACCATCACTCCAACACACAAGATGGCCACCCCCATGTGGACACAAGATGGCCAGCAGGGGAGGGCAGTGGGAGCGACAAGGCCAGCAGGGAGGACAGTTAGGGGTGACCAGGCCTGCAGGGGAGGGCAGTTAGGGGCAACCAGGCCTGCAGGGGAGGGCAGTTAGGGGTGACCGGGCCAGCAGTGAAGGGCAGTTGGGGGTGACCAGGCCTGCAAGGGAGGGCAGTTAGGGGCAATCTGACTGGCAGGGGAGCAGTTAGGCATCAATCAGGCTAGCAGGAGAGTGGTTAGGATCAATCAGGACGGCAGGCAGGCGAGTGGTTGGGAACCAGCAGTCCTGGATTGTGAGAGGGATGTCTGAGGCAGTTGGACATCCCTTGAGGGGTCCCAAATTGGAGCGGGTGCAGACTGGGCTTAGGAACACCTCCCCCGACCCCCCATGCATCAATTTCATGCACCGGGCCTCTAGTAGCTATCATAATTGCTCTATTCATTGGCTCTCAAAATACCTGAAAAATTGAACAGTTAGCTCTTATGAGCCCAAACTGGCTGGTTCCAGCACACGCTTGCTTTGAAGGAGCCTTTGACCTCATCATGCCTGTTCTCCCAGGTGTGCTGTGCTAACTCAGTTGTCCCATCCCTTTCCTATCCCAGTTTCTATGATGTCTATGTTTGGACACAGTCCAGGCACAGGATTTGACCTTTACTTAGATGGACGTATCATTTACATATTAAATTAGTCACTGTTCTATTTTCATCAACCTGAGATGAAATGCAGTGTTCCTCACTCTCCAAAGCTACACGGTGCCCACATCCGGGTGGTGAGAGGTTACATAGTAAGGGATACTGAACTAGCCAAAGCGATTTGGCTCCTATACTTTGGATAACAAATACAGAGAGTTCAGAGAGCAAGGGATATTAGCCCGATTTTTAAAATTTTTTGGATTTCATTCAGTTCCTGAGTTTGAATAGCCAGAATTGGGATGGCCAAGAATGTCTGAAGGACTCTTTGGCACCAAAACGATGGCTTCACTGGAAGAAAACATCCTGATGATGAGCCAAAGTGACCTGTCAGATGTCAGATGGCCTGCACTGGAGAGCCACTGTTCTCTCTCTCTCTCTCTCCCTCTCTCTCTCTCTCCATCCCTCCCTCCCTCCCTCCCTCCCTCTGTTAAGCTTCACCTAAGGATATTTTTTTTCCATTGATTTTTTAGAGACAGTGGAAGGGAGGGAAGAAGGAAGGGAAGAGAGAGATAAAGGTAGAGAGAGATAGAGGTTCTTAGAGAGAAACATCTATGTGAGAGAGACACATCAATTGGTAGCCTCCCCCACACACCCTGACCAGAGCCAGGGATTGAACCTGCAACTCAGGTGTGTGCCCTTGACTGGAATTTGAAGACCACTGAGCAACACCATCCAGGGTAAGCACTGTTCTCTTTTGAATGGACTTCCTGCCGGGCAACTCAGCAGCTGGAGGTGGAGGAGCCACGGGCCTGTGTGGACTGTCGCGGCGTGGGGTGACCAAGAGAGAAAGGAGGGCACTGTGGGAATTCCTGGTTCCTCGGAGTCAGGGGCAGTGGAAATCCTGCTGGCCTAGGGTTAGGGACCAGGTTCCAGACGTCCCCAATGAGTCACTTTGCCTTGTTGGATCTAAGTCCTCCCTAGGGGCTGACACCCAGAAGGCGCTCAGTAATGCTGCCAGAACCTCACGGCTCTGCAAAAACACACCTGTCCCGCGTGTCGGCTAAGTTTCTGGTAGAATGATCTACATGGAAATACGTTCAGAATTAAAAAGCTCTTTAGAATCTCCACATGTTATAGTCGTAGCAGAGAAGAACGAAGGGAAATTTTACTGGGGACTTGGCACCGCCCCAGGCATCTTCACACAGCCTCTCTCTAAATTCTTACAGTAACCATTCCAACTCAGGAATGTAATTCCCATTCTTGTAGATGTGCTTGCTGGAATTCAGAGAGGTGAAGTGACTCTCCCCAAGTCTCAACCCCTGTGAGGGGCAGAGCTGCGGGGTGAGTCACCCAGCCTCAGAAAAAGCAGTCTTTTCTAGCCCGGCCGGGTGAGTGTTGACCTATGAACCAGAAGGTCACAGTTCAATTCCTGATCAGGGCACATGCCCAGGTTGTGGGTTCGATCCCTAGTGTGGGGTGTGCAGGAGACAGCCAATCAATGATTCTCTCTCATCACTGATGTTTCTATCTCTTTCTTCCTCTCCCTGTCTCTCTGAAATCAATAAAAATATATCTAAAAAGAGAAAAAGAAAATGCTGCCATTTCTAAGAGCCTGGGTTTGGGAGGGAAGGCTTAGGGTATCAAGAAACCCTAACACCCCCAAAGGGCTACCGAAAATTCTGAAGCTGGGGAAGCTACAGAGCTAGAGGGGCCCCAGAGAAGTCCGAGGACTAGTTATAAAGTCCGAGGACTAGTTATAAAGTCCAAGGACTAATTATAATTAGCCGAGATGGGCACAAACACTAAACATGCCCCAAAGCAATTCCTCCAAGCCCCCTTCCCCTGCCTGAGCCCCGGGCTGGACTGGCTGGCCTGGCCCGGCCACCCGCCTCTGCCCTCCTCACCTCTGGACTCACCACCTCCCTCTCGTTTCCCCTCATGCCTCCTCTTGCTTTTACTTTTTCTGCCGAGTTCTGCCATTTCACCGCCCCCCCCCCAATTTAATAGGTTTGTCTCATTATTTTGATTAATCATATTAACTCGTGTTAATGAAGAGAGAGATTTAAGCAATGACAGAGGTTAATGGAATCAGCCCCTGTTCTTCTCTGGCTTTTGTTACGGTCCTGACAGGCCCGGGGAAGAAAGGGGAAACGGAAACAGCATGGGCAGCACCCAGCCTGGGACAAGCCAGCGAGTCTGCGAAGAGGGAGGGGAGAGAAAGGTATCGCGGACGCCATCAGCTCCCAATCAGAGTTCCCTGCTAATTGAATGTCTGATTTTATTAATGATGGAATTTATAAAGGTCCTTAAAAAAGAAAAGAATTTAGTCAGTTCAGCAGTTAGCTGTGAAAATTAATGCAGAGGATATACGTTCAAATGGTCGTTTTATTTGTCTTCCCTTTTCTCCCTGGTGGTGGGGATGAAACTGGGCACATCGCCTCCAAAGTCGTTTCCATTTCTGGGCTCTTTATTTGGTGTTGAAGAAGCAGGAGTATGGGCTCAGTGCCTCACCCTACATGCACCTGCTTTATTCCAGACTCTGTGCTAAGCAACTTCAGGGCGCCTCTCTGTTAATTCCTGATAACAGTGCAGCGAGGTCCTTTTACAGAGGCGATAGCAGAGGCTCCGAGATGTTTGGTCACTTGTCCAGGGTTTCACAGCTGGAGAGCCGCAATCCAGGCTTCCCACCGGGCCCCTGACTCCCAGGCCAGTGAGGTTCCCCTGGAGCATGCGTCATTGTTCCCTTGCGATTTAATTGTAGAGTTACAGGGAGAAGGCTTTAGGATCAGGGGTTGCCTGTCTGGTCCCGGTGACTTCTATTCTAGGGAGGAGCTGTGACATCCTGGCACAGGCCCATTGGGAAGGATCTTCCTGTGGGGGAAAGGGAAGGGAGAAGAGGCAGATGTAGGAGGCAGATGTCGGGAGCACTGTTCTTGGCAGGTTGAGGTTTCCCGGGATGGCTTTACCTGAGCTGACAAGCTCGCCTTCCATGACGTCCCAGGGCTGAGAGGCCTGATATTACGGGTTGAAGTATGTGCTCCAAAAAGTTATGTTGAAGTCCCAACCCCTGGAACCTGTGAGTATGACCTCATTTGGAGAGAGGGTCTTTGTGGATATAATAAACTGAATTAGGGAGAGCCCTGGTCCAAAAATGCCTGGTGTCCTTATGAAAAGAGGAGAAGGGACATAGACACAGATACACAGGGAAGAAGGCCTTGTGAGGACTGAAGCAGAGATTGGAGGGATGCTGCCACGAGCCAAGGGTGTTGGAGGGGCAAGGAGGGACCTTCCCCTGCAGGTTTCAGAGGGAGCCTGGCCCTGCCAACACCTTGCTTATGGACTTTCAGACTCCAGAACTGTGAGAATCAATTTCCGACGTTCCAGCCACTCAGGTTGTGGTCATTTGGCATGGCAGCCCTTGGAAAAAGCGTGAGTGGGTCTGAACCCCTTTTAATTGCTGGCTGATACTTCTTCAACTTAAGATTTTGATCCCTGTTAGAGTGCAGAAAATGTGTCGTAAGCTGCTATCAGCCCTTTACAGATAATTGCAAAGAGAGTGCGATGGGCAGCACGTCCTGGCATCACACCAGGCAAATGCAACTCTGAGTGTAGCCTGGATCCAAGCTTGCCTGGGGCAGCCCTCACTATGACTGCTGGAACACTGGTTCCGAAACCTGGGTCTTCTGAGTATCTGTCCTGTGTGCTTTTCTCTCAGACTTTAGGGATGTACATGGGCTCTTCGTAGCTTGTAAAGTAATTCTTACCAGGGTGCCAATAGCTCCTGGGTTTCTTATTACCTATCAGAAGCTGCAGATTCTGGTGTAGGGATTTTGGTCCCTTCCCTACGACATGAATGCCCCTCATCTAACCTCCTGACTTCCAAAAGCTGTGCAAGGTGAGCCTGCAACGTCTCCAGCTCCACCTCTGGGAGGATCAGAAATGAGAGCCTGACAACCTGGCAGAAGTCACCAGAGTTTTCATGGAGACCCGTGAAGGCCCCGCTTGAGGATGTAATGCAGAAATGTGTCTCCAGCTTCTGCAGGGCCCTCACTACTTTAGTTGACAAGCGGTTGCAGGGCCCATCTGTCGACTCTGCAATTTCCAGTTACTGAGAGAGGAGCTTAACAGAAGAGATGGAAGGAAAGGCACCGTCTCCTGTGACAGGCCAGGTTGTCATCCATGCCAGAAGCGGAAGTGTAGGTTCTAGTGTTTCACAGTCCTTGCTACTTTAGCGGACCAGTCTACCTGGACCATGGCAGCTCCAAAACAGAATTAGGGACTTATTGTTCTATAGGATGTGTGCTGGGGCCCAGATCCAGTGTCTTCCCTCCGTCATTGTGCCTGATCCCAAGTACAGACTTAAAAAAAAACACAGATTGTATTATTTTCTACATCTCTCTCAAAGGTCATGCCCTTGTGGGTACAATAAAGTTGAGATCATACTTAGGGTGAGCCCTCGTCCAATGTAACTGGTGTCCTTATAAAAAGAGGAGAAGGGACACAGACACAGAAGGAGGCCCTGTGAAGATGGAAGCAGAGATTGGAGTGATGCTCCCACCGGCCCAGGAGTGCCTGGGGACTACAGAAGGCTGGAGGGGCAAGGAAGGACCTCCCCCTGCAGGTTTCAGAGGGAGCATAATTCTTGCCTACTTTACCTTTTTCAATGTTTTATTTTTCAATCACAGTCAACATTCAATATTATTGTATAGTAGTTTCAGGCGTACACATGGTGGTTAGGCAGTTACGTAATGTATAAAGTGATCCCCTCATCATCCGAGTGCCCACCTGGCACCGCACGTAGTTACTATAACATCACTGACTACATTCCCTGTGCTGAGTTTTACATCCCCATGCCCATTTGGTAACTACCAATTTGCACTTTTTAATCCCTTTATCTTTTTCACTCAGCCCCCCAACTCCCCTCCTAGCTGGTGACCCTCAGTTTGTTCTTAGCACCTCTGAGTCTGTTTCTGTTTGCCTACTTATCTTAAAGATGACTGTGTTCTCAAACCTTTCCCCAAGTCAGAGTCTTTTATAGATCGTATGGAAACGTCTCCACAGCTGGGAGAACCAGCGTCAACGTGTGGCAAAGAGAATGTGAGCAGATGGGGCAGAGGAGGGGACAGAGGAAATTTTCAGTGACTTCAGTGGCGTCCACCAAGTTAAGACACGTGGCGAGGTGTTGCATAGAAAGAAATAATAACCAAGAAAAGAGCTGAAGGCCTTTCAGCCCCCAGGGTGCTGTCCTCAGTTGCTCACAAAGCTCTCACATTTCCTTCTCAGTGTGGCAGGGAGGTGTTCTTTGTCTGTTTTACCCTCTTCATCCCTGTTAATCCTCACCCAAGGATATTTTCCCATGGATTTTTTGAGAGAGGGAAAGGGAGAGGGAGAGACAGAGAGAACATCACTGTGAGAGAGGCACATTGATTGGTTGCCTCCCACAGGAGCCCTGACCAGGGCCGGGATCCAGCCTGCAACCCAGGCACCTGCCCTTGACTGGAATTGAACCCAGGACCCTTCAGTGTGAGGACCGACGCTCTGTCCACTGAACCAAAATGGCTAGGACATTGGGTTTTCATTCTTGCCAAGAGCCTGGCATGAGGGGACCTGAGCTGAAGTTTCAGCTTTTTATTTTGTCAGCTGTGTAGCCGGGTCAAGGCACTGCACCTCTCTAAGCCTTTATTTGTTTTAGCATCCAGTGAAGGAGCATCACAGTCGTCTAGCCCAATAGTTGAGAGTGTGCGGGGTCCTGGGACCAGGTGGTTCTGCCACTTACAGCCAGGTCACCGGGAAAGTCCCTTCGCTACCCTGAGACTAGGCTTTCTCATCTGCAAAATCGGGATAATAAAACTCAAAGCGCTGTCGTGAGGATGAAGCGGATTGCGACACGTAAAGCACTTAGAACAATACCTGGCCCAGGGCAAGCGTTAGCCAGTCAGTCATAATTCCCCTGACCCCTGCTGGACCTGCCTGGGTACATCTCCCTCCCTCCACGCTCTGATAAAGAGCCCGTCCTCTCTCTGGGCACCAATCTTTTATTTGTCCAATTGTTCCAGTAGGCAATACTTATGCATTTACAAACAAGATTTTATGGGTAAGGAAATATCTGTGCTGTTGGCCTTGCATGATCACATATACCCAGAATATTGTTCCTTTTGCCTTGACGGTGAAGTGGTCAATTAGCAGCCTGTGAGCGGAGGCGTGGGCCTCCAGCCCGGGAGTGTTTTATAGGTGTCCCCTCCCCTCCTCATTTTCTCTTTTATGCATGTGAGGTCTGAGAGAGTTCCAGTGAACAGAAAGGCAGGATTCGCCTAAAACACACCAGGGAGGTTGCATGAAGTGGGGTGGGAGGCTCTGATGAGCCCCGTGTTATACGGGATGAGTAAATGAGTGACAGAGAAGGGCAAGCATGGGATCAGCGGCATTTGTCTTCCCTGCCAACTCCCCCCATTCTTCTGGTAACAGCGCCTGATTTTCCTCTGGGAAACCACCCCTCCCACCCCAGCTCCAGGGGAAGGAGCTGAATGAATCCCAGGTGGTAGTCAGCATATTTCATCCTGCCAGCCATCAGTGACTGGCTCAGGGTGCCCATGTGACTCAAGTTCATCCGAGAGACTTATTTTGGTTTGGTTTGTAGGGACCTCTTTTTTTTTTTAAACCTCTCCCTTAGTCCTTACAGTAATTTTGTCATGCATGATTACCCCATTATAATCTATATAATTATAGATGAGGTGAGGTTTTTATGCCTTTGAGGGGGGCTTCTGTATGCAGGAAATAGTTATTTAGGGTTTTAAACACCGATGCGCAATAAACTAAAATTATACATCAAAAGCCCCAATTCCTCCATAGGCTTTCCCCCCATTGTTTTTATTGTGATTATAAAACCCCACATAACATAAAATTTACTGTCTTAACCATTTTAAAGTGTACATTTAGTTAGTATTAAGTAGATTCACGTTGATGTAAAATAGATGTGCAGGCTTTTTCACTGTGCAGATCTGCAACTCTGTACCCATTAAACAAGTCCCCTTCCCCACCTCCCAGCCCCGGTAACCACCATTCTGCTTCCTGTTTCTATGACATTGACTACTCTGGGTACCTTGTATAAGAGGAATCCTACAGTGTTTGTCTTTTGTGACTGACTTATTTCCTCAGGTTCACTCATGTTTTGTGACAGGATTTCTCCATAGGCTTTTAAGACCAACTTACACATCTTATTATTCTGTTTATAAGTCTGTTTACAAATGTTGTTATTCTTATTTTAACAATCATTTTAAAGGGCCCTTGAATCCTATTTGCCCCATTACAAAATCCAGTTCATTAAATACTTTCGAGTAGTTTATTCTGCATTTGTAAATGTACTATATTTTATTTCCTTAAATACTTCCACTTCCTAACAATAAAATTTCCCAACTACTTAAATAATTCTCAAAAATCTATGAAATTAAACTAATAAAGTGAGTATAAGTTTCTCTTAAATGTTCCAACACTGTGCACCGTAAAATCTCAGGTCTTAAATCTATTATTAATCACTGTATACATTTTAAATTGGACTAGAAAGTTGTTATGCCAAAGGTCAAAATCCCTTAACCTTTGCAAGTGTATAGGGTATGAAATTTTACAGATTCACTAATTCAACAAATATTAAAATAGAATTTTGAGTTACCAATTTCCCCGGAGTTGAATGGTGTATGTCCTTTGGAAGGTAATGATATGCAGTTACCGGAGGCTACTGATGTCTGAGATTTCTCCAGGATTCTACCTGGATTCCAGTTCATGCCCCTTTGGGGGTATACTAACTCTTATTTATGGTTGCTATAAGGTTGATGGCTTCACAACTCCAAAAGAGGTGGAGATGAAGTCTGATACCCATATATCCATATTACTTGCATTCCTGGGAGCCAGCAACTCCCAATTAGGTGTTACAGGATTACACCTTCCTTTCTTTTTTTTTTTCTCTCTCTCTCTCTCTCAAGTTTTGTATGTGTCATTTTTTTTAGGCAAGAGCTTAATTAAATTCTGTCTTCTTTTTATATCATTCCTACCTCTTTAATGTACACACAGATGTTAGGTATGTTGATATAATATTGGATTGAGTGTTGGGTGTTTTGGATACCCGACTTGGTTTTGTCTGCTTTGCAGTTACATTATGTGAGGTCATTGTATTGACACGGGTAAGGAAACTGAGGCATAGAAAGCTTAAATGAACTCCTCTAGGTCTCGCTATGAATCAGGGAAGTGGCCAGAATTGAGTATGTGGACTAAGATGCTAGTGGTCTCTCTATTGCCACATTGCAAATCACATAAGTTAGGCACTCATAAGTTAGGCTAGAGAGTTTATATGACCACTAGTGGCCCAGTGCATGAATTCGTGCACATTGAAAGGAAATTAATTAGAAGAAATATTTTAATATCACTAGTCTCCCTTTCTCTATACTAGAAGTGTCAACCAAATTCACGATCAACAATGACAGATGGAAACACATGCGTGTGATTGGCACCAGTGAGAGCTTTATATGTATCACGCATGCATGAGTCAACTTAGCCTTTTATAGATATAGAATAAATTTGCTTAATTAGACCTGCTTTCTGACTTAGCTAAACTTTTTCCAGCCCAGTGAAGCACCCCAACTTCTCTTTCAGGTAATTGTCAGCAACACAGCAGTAAATATCAACACAAAGCAGATTATTATTGTAAATCGTACAGGGAGAACAAAGGGTAAAATATTTAATTGCAGCAGTGTTTGACTATATCTGTGCAGTGAGAAAACCTGAAGTAATTTTCAAGGTCCACCATTTCTTACTTCTTTTCAATAGGGTTAAGTTTCTAAGCTTTCTATATCTCCATTTTCCAGCTAATGAAAAGAAAATAGGATTCCTCCGAGTCTCCTATCTACCCACTCCAGGACTTCTGTGAGGATCAAATGAGATGAGGCACGGGAAAAATGCTTCATAGACATTTGGTTAAAGTGTAAAATGTTTGTACCTGGCTATAAAGCAAGTCGTGCTCCTGAGCTAAAGAAACTTCAAGAAGACTAGTCGCTAGGGAGAGGAAGCTGGGAATTGCTATGTGATGTCATTACCCGGTGCCCACAGCCACCATTTCTGGGCGGGGCTGGGCTGTGGGCCACATTTTGCACCATGGGGTCTTGGCTGCATTGGCTGTGATTTGGTGGGGTGTCACTCTGGGGTGCTGGCAGGACCTGTGCCCCACTTGGGGGAAGCTGAGTGTTGCTTTGTGGGCACCAGGTCCACGCTGCCATTTCTGCATAAAGGCAGCTCCTGCGTGGAGGCCTGCCTTTGTTCTGCGCCGCCCCTGGTGGTCAGTGTGCATCATAGCAAGCAATTGACTGGTCTGAATTCCCAAGGGGACACTTAGCATATTAGCCTTTTATATATAGATACCTTCTGCCCTGGCCAGGTGGGTCAGTTCATTGGAGCATCATCCCATGCACCAAAAGGTCGCCTATTTGATTCCTCACCAGTGCACAAATCTAGGTTGTGGGTTTGATCCCTGGTGGGGGTGCATATGAGAGGCAATCGATTGATGTTTCTCTCTCTCTCTCTCTCAAAACAGTAAGACATATTCTTGAGTCAAAAAATAAAAATAAAAAGAACTACACGGTCAGTCCATCAGCAAATATTTATTAAGCTTGTGTATGAGTCAAGCTTCTGCCCTGGTGGAGTTTATAGCCTGGAGGAAAACCATGAGGTGACTTAACCCACTCTGAGAGGTCAGGGGGGCTTTCCAGAGTGGACCTGAAGGACATTTACTAAGCCTAAGTATGGGAGTCCAAGCATCCCGGAAGACGGGTCAGGGGAAGTCTGTGGAAGCTTTGTTCTCTGTGACACTTTTCTACTTTTCAGATAACATGTTGATAGGACAGTTAAGATCATGATAAAGAAATGTTAGAAGAAAGGGCACAAAAACCAGACACAGAGAGGAGCTAATCAAATGGGAGTCCTTTTTAATGTGCTCATTCCCCTCCAAGGCAGGCCAGGTCCTGCTCCCCCTCCACTCCGCCTTCCGGTTGACCTTCCCAGATGTTAAAATGCTAAAACCCGCCTCCTGCCTCTGATTGGCAGGTGCCACAGACTTCCCCACAGAAGAAAAGCAAAATGGCCATTCTTGCCTCCCTTCCTTTCTTTCTCCTTCCTCTTTCTTGGACATCACCTTTCTTAAGCTTCTACTAAGTGCCAAGCACTAGCCTAGTGCATTTATTTATTTATTTATTTACTTATTTATTAAAAATATGTTTTATTGATTTTTTACGGAGAGGAAGGGAGAAGGATAGAGAGTTAGAAACATCGATGAGAGAGAAACATCAATCAGCTGCCTCCTGCACACTCCCTACTGGGGATGTGCCCTCAACCAAGGTACATGCCCTTGACCAGAATCAAACTTGGGATCCTTCAGTACACTGGTCGATGCTCTATCCACTGAGCAAAACTGGCTAGGACGTCAAATTATATTTTGTTTTGTGTTAATATAGCCTTAATGCCTTTCTTTTAGCTAATATTGCTTGTTCCCCATATTTTTACTCCAGCCTATCTATGCAATCTATTTAAAGTTCATCCTTTATAAGGAACACACTGGAATCTTTTTATTTTTATTTAAAATAAACTGTCT
>NW_006383013.1:2644734-2646631 GCF_000327345.1 Myotis davidii | reverse complement strand
GCACAAAAACCAGACACAGAGAGGAGCTAATCAAATGGGAGTCCTTTTTAATGTGCTCATTCCCCTCCAAGGCAGGCCAGGTCCTGCTCCCCCTCCACTCCGCCTTCCGGTTGACCTTCCCAGATGTTAAAATGCTAAAACCCGCCTCCTGCCTCTGATTGGCAGGTGCCACAGACTTCCCCACAGAAGAAAAGCAAAATGGCCATTCTTGCCTCCCTTCCTTTCTTTCTCCTTCCTCTTTCTTGGACATCACCTTTCTTAAGCTTCTACTAAGTGCCAAGCACTAGCCTAGTGCATTTATTTATTTATTTATTTACTTATTTATTAAAAATATGTTTTATTGATTTTTTACGGAGAGGAAGGGAGAAGGATAGAGAGTTAGAAACATCGATGAGAGAGAAACATCAATCAGCTGCCTCCTGCACACTCCCTACTGGGGATGTGCCCGCAACCAAGGTACATGCCCTTGACCAGAATCAAACTTGGGATCCTTGAGCCCACAGGCTGATGCTCTATCCACTGAGCCAAACCAGTTAGGGCTAGCCTAGTGAATTTAAATATCACAACACTTGTACTTATTTCCTGCATCAAATAGGAATCTTTGACCTGAAATACTCCTTAAGAAGTTTCTTCTTATGAAGTTCCCATGTATTATACCTTCAGATTTTAAGGTCTCATTCGTCAGATAGATAAACACACACACAAGAGCATGAATGTGTATTAATAAGGCCTCTGCATGGAAAACAAATGAGGAAGAAATGTCAAGAGAGCCTTATCAATTGGGGTATCTGAGTATCTATAGAGAGAACCCGACCACTGACTGCAAGCAGATAAGGTAGGAGAGAAGCAATGATAAAGTAGAAAACCTTGTAATATTTTACTCCGTATAAAGCTAGGTGGTGATTGTGTGTCTACAATACTTTCTGGGGTGGAATTCCTTTTTTCCACTTACAAGCCCTCCCCATCCTGACACATGTGTACACGCGTGTACCCAGCATTGTGTGGGGCTGTCCTTGGTTCCAGGGATGTGCATGGCCAGGCAGCCTGCTGTCGATGTGGGCAGCATCCATGATCTTCCGAGCCCATCCATATGCATGTGCATCTATATCCCAGCAGCGGCCGGCATCATTCATTTCCAAAACCAGCATGCATTCATTTTCATAACTTTTTGTTCCATTACAATATTAATGGGACTATCAATGGGAAAGGACAAGAGAAGCATTTTTAATGTTTATCTGACAGTTGCAAATTTCACTTGAGGTTGTTTACTGGGATCTGATTGTTGGCAGAGAGGAGCAGGAGAGGCGGCAAGATTAATGGGATCACAGGAAGAGGAGATGTATTTATGGGCCTTCTGAACACCATCTAAGAGTAATAAAAAGTCCTGCCGCACTCTTCCCCAAGTGAGACTGAAGAAGTTTCCAACGCTGAGAAATGAGGGCTTGTTTTAATTAACTTCCATCTAATCCAGGTGGCCTGTTCAAAGTGAATCATGTTGCATTTATGTCTCAGTCTATTAAAAATTAGATGGCCGACTCCCATCCCCCACCTATCATCTCTTTCTTTCTCTTTCTCTTTCTACCCCATCCCCACCCACTCTGGCCCTGGGTTGCTGTCACCCTGGCTTACCATATTTTTTTTCTTCTTTCTTAAACTCCTGTGCAATCTTAAGGAGAGAGGACCTGGTGGGCCTTTGACTAGGAGGATGGAAGAGAGAAGGAGGAGAGGAGGATGCCAGAGGTCACTAAGAGAGGGGAGATGGTACTTGGCTTTGGCCTGGGGAGAGGGGCTTCGTGCTTCCCCTGGAGCTTCCTCTGGGCTCCTGGCTGCTGAGGTCTGAAGCTACATGGCAATGGGCCCCAAGATCCTCCCCCTCCACCTCATCCCACCCCACCCC
>NW_006383013.1:2644118-2644679 GCF_000327345.1 Myotis davidii | reverse complement strand
ATATATATATATCTCCTAAAAATCTCATGGGACATACTTATACTAAAAAGGTTATTTGTTGTTTATCTAAAGTTCAATTTTAACTGGTGTCCTATATTTTCATTTGCTGTTTGGCAACCCTCTCAGGGAGAGAATCCCCAGCCAGTGGAATTGTTATGATCCCAGATTTGGGCACTGTATCGCCTATGTTCAGAATTGAATTGCTAATTATTTTGCCTTTCTGACCTCAGCTTTTTTCACCTATTAAATGGGCACAGCAACATTATATATTTGTAGGGATAGGATAAGGATTATCTTAAATTAAGTGTGCCAAGTACTTAGAACAATGGTATGGCCAGATCATAGTAAATATTTTAGGCTTGCCCTAGCCAGTTTGGCTCAGTGGATAGAGCCTTGGACTGTGGACTGAAGGGTTCCAAGTTCCGTTCTGGTCAAGGGCATATATCTTGGGTGTAGGCTCCTCCCCGGCCAGGGCCCTGGTCAGGGTTCGTGCAGGAGGCAACCAATCAATATGTTTCTCTCACATCAATGTTTCTCTCTCTCTCTCCCTGTCTCTCCCGC
>NW_006383013.1:2636081-2643952 GCF_000327345.1 Myotis davidii | reverse complement strand
CTGTCCGGGGAAGGTCTCTTCCCACAGCCAGACCTCTTCCGGAAGCATCAGGGACGGGTCCTCCTCTGCATCTCAACCCCTTTGAAAGCTGACTTTCACAGGTTCTCAGGGTGGGGTGGGATGGGGTGGAGCGGGAGGATCTAAAAATCAATGAAAAAATATCCACACACACACATACATATATATATACATATATATGGCTTTGCCAGCCAGACAGCCTCTTTCGCAGCCACCCAGTAGTGGGGAAGCCGCTGTAGACAGAACTCGAACAAACGGGAGTGACTTGTTCCAGTGAAACTCGAGTTACAAAAACAGGAGGTGGGCCCATTTGCCCGTGAGCTGAAATTTGCTGAGCTTGACTTAGAACAGTGGCTGGCAGATAGGAAGGGCTTCTCAAGAGCTACCCATGTTATACATACCTGGCCAGGAATGCTCCCTAGTGTGACCTGGGCATCAGTCGCTTCCTAGTTGCCTGCCTACTGAGTTGAAATTCCCCGGTCGAGATTCCGCCTGTTGGTCTTGAACTCTGGAAGAAGTCTCTCCTTAGGCTTCTCCCCGTGGGTGCAGGCTCTTCCTGGCACCAAGCATCATTAAGAGGCTTAGGCTTCGCCAACCCTGGGCAGCAGGTGACGTTCTGTACGCCATTCACTCTCGCACTCACTCACAGAGGAAAGTGCTGTTATTATCTGGCAGCTGGAGCTCGGGAGTGAGTCACGAACTCATCCTGGGCTCAGCAGCAGTCAGGGCGCTGGGATGCCGCCCCCCAGTTTCTCCGCTGGGGCATAGTGTGTCAGAACCCCCTCATCGCACCAATGTGAAGACTAACGCTCAGTATTTCCCAGGACAGGGCTGAGACAGCAGAACAGGACAAGTGCAAGGTTGGCGGGAAGAGATGAGAGAGAGATGGGGTCAGAGGAAGAAAATGGGCTTAGAAGTGTGGATGGAAAAATTGGAGGAAAATATTCAAAGAACCCAGAGCAGTGCTGCCTCCCAGCTGTGAGTCAAGTGGCACCCAGAGCAATGGTCCCATCACTTACCTCCCACCCTCCGGGCACTCTCTGGAGGGCCTGGGGCCGCAGAAGGCACGCTGCCAGGTTTTTCTCAGGTCTAACTGGACTGGGGCGCGTGCACCCAGATGGCCTGTCTTCCTCCTGCTCATCCCTCCCCAAGGCAGGCTTGTCTAGAACTAAACGCACCACGTGAGACAGGAAAACAACTGACGTAGCAGGTGTACGAAACAGGTCTGCCAGCTTACCACTCCCCCTGCCCCACCTCCACCTACTCTGTGGAGCCTGCAGAAGGAGCCCTGGTGCCAGGGAGGACACAGCCTCCAAAGTCAGGCCTGGCTGCCCAAACCCGGTGTGACCCTCCCTGCCTCGGGTTCTTCTCTTGTAAACAGGGGCGAGAATGTGTGATTCTGGAGCCAGTGCAGGTTTTAAATGAGCAGCAACCGGCCTAACCCACTGCAGAGCCCAAATCAGGAGCGGCGGGGCTGGTTCCATGCCCTTCCCTCTCTCGCTGTAGATGCCGTCAGGGCAATGACCTTGTAGGAGGAGTCTCCCAGTTTTCGTGACAGATGCCTGAGTCCACCAGGGGTATCTCCCACCCAGCAACCCAGCGGGACACGAAAAGAGGAGTCGAAATCTGGTGGTGGTTCTCCCCTCTGTCACTGCCTGGCTGTGTGGGCAAAGCCAGCCACTCAGCCAGCCCCTCAGCATCGTCATCTAGCAGATGGATATTGGAAAGTGCTCTCATCTTATAACGACCCTTCAGTCATTATGGCGATTCCAGTAAGAACAGAGCAGGGTGAGTGAGTAGGTGCTGGAGTCAGACCACAAGGTCACAGCCAGCTCTGCCGCCAGCCACACTGTGTGCTTCAGTAGAATGTCTCCTCTGCGAAAGGGTTGTGAGGACAGCACTGAACTTCCCAGCCACTGCAAGGGTGCTGCGTGCGAAGGGCTTAGTCTGGTGTCTGAGAGTAAGCTCTCAGTCTATGTACGATTTAACCAGCATTTATCTGTGCTGGTGTTGGTGGGCATTTGGATTATTTCTCATTTTTGCTGTTTTGACCAGTGTTGCTATGGAGATTCATATTACGTGCCTCTCTGGGACAATGTGCAAGTTTCTTTACAGCACGTACCAACCGTGGAATGCTGGGTGGCAGAGCGTGTATGTGTTCGGCCTTAGTAGTCATCACCGAATGGCTTTTCCAAAGTGGTTGTACCAATCTACACAACCACTAGCATCAACTTACTCATCACACTGGATGTTGTCAGACTTTCGCTTTTGCCAAGTTAGCGGGTGTGAAACGGTGGCGTTATAGTTATAATTTGCATTTTGCTGATTACAAGTGATTTAAGGGCTGTTATGCTGATGGGCTATTTTTTTTATTTGTTTCAGTATGTGCTTCATTTTCATATTCTTTGCCCAATTGTTTAGTGGGTTGTTTTCTCCTATAGATTCCTGTGCTTCCTTTGTGTGTTCTAGATACTCATCCTCTACTAGTTCCCTAGGTTACAAGTATCTTCTGGTTTGTGGCTCATCTTTTCTTTCTCACGAGGGTATCTTTTGGTGAACAAAAGGTCCTGATGTAAACATAACAATCATTTCCCTTAAGGTTTGTGCTCCTTGGTCTAAGGAAACCATTTCCTACACAGGGGCATATAGTCTCTTATTTTCTGGTTTCTTCACTCAGGATGTCATCTTCTGGTGGGAAGACATCCCGTGGCTCCCACCGGTGGGTTCTCTCCCCAGTGGGTTCTCTCCCATCTCAAGCTGAACATACCTCCTTCGTAGCCCTGAACTCCTCTCCTGCTGTGATCAGTTACTGCATTCACCCCACTGGGCCACGAGCAGGGACTTTAGATCACTGAGTTCTAACTTTGCGGCTCTTGTAGTGCCTGGCACACGAGTCTCTCGTCTCTACAGCTTCCTCATTTTTTGACTTCTTACCTTTTTTTCCTTTACCTGAAGCAGTGGGTTCTTAGCCAGACCTGCACACCTTGTCAGGCCCCTCACCAGGCTTTCTGATTTAACCATTCTGGGTGGGCCCTGGTATTCATGTTTTTTAAAAAGCTCTTCTGACGATCTCCTGTGCAGTCAGGGTTTGAGAACCACTGCCCTGTAGCTTCGTGAAAAAGTCAGGCTCCAGCCTAACAAGCCAGTAGTAATTTGTTAGGAGGCACACATAGGAGTCACAAGGTCAAGTCGCCCCCACAGGGACGGAGGAGCCAAAACTACTCTGTGGTTTTGTGAAAAAGTCAGGCTCCAGCATCTGCAAAGCAGACCCACTTCTCACCCTCTCACCACAGCCCCAGGCCCAAATAACCAGCCAGGAGGGACCCCTAGGATACTGAGCCTCAGGCTCCAGAAGTCCCCAGAAGGAGGCGTGGCAAGAGCCCGCCCAGTCTTCACCCCTCGAGGCCGCCATATTGGTGTGTTCAGTTGCCACTGATGGGAAATGGATCAGTGGGAGGGCAATGAGGAGGTTTGGAAGGGGCCAGATGATACAAGTACCATCTGCAAGAAAGGCAGAGGGAGAGAGGGAGAAGCAAAAGAAACACATTTTGGAAAGCGCCAAAGTTTTGACAGGAATCTGCCTCCTGCCCCCTCCCGCTCCCATCTGTTTTGGAGAGATGTAAGTGCACCCGTGCTCCCAGGTGGATGGCCGGTGGGCAGCCTCTTTGGAATTCTGTGAACTGGCCATCTGTCGGCCCGTAATAAATGATAGCTATAAAAGAAAGCGATTATGGCGCCGATAGGGGGAGAGGCATTTGTTTATATTCTTATAATATGTATCAGATTGAATAGAAATTATCACTTAAAATTGACAAATGGAGAGCAGGGTTCCTTGGAGAGGGAGTCAGGGACACGGCAGTGGGGATGGGACCACGGGCAAACTTTATTTGACCAAGTGTCAGGGACCAGCTCAGCCCCAGAGGTTCCCAGAATCCACCGGGCCCCTGAGGGTGAAGACCCAGCTTCCAACCTTCTCAGGATGTCTTGGGTGTGCACTGGGCGAATGTGACTTGGCTGGCGCCTATATGAGTCACCCTCCCCTCCTGTTAGGGAAGGAGGAGGGGTGTCCTCTGAGGTACCCACAGAGCTAGCTTTGGCTCCTCTGTCCGTGTGGGGGCAACTTGACCTTGTGACTCCTATGTATGCCCCCTAACAAATGACTACCTCCCTATGTGATTTTTCCTTTTCTAGCCCGTGGTGTGAAGCCTGCCAGCTGGGTGTCTGTTTTTCTGACTTTGCCTTGCTCTCCCCCACTCCTTGGCCCCCAGCTTGGCTTATTCCCTACCCCCCGCTAACCACCACCCCCTGCCCTGCCAGGAGCATGCTTCCTTGGTAGTTCCTGGGTGGGGGGGTTCACCTCCCTACTGTGTGTCTCCCCGTTTCTGGTGTAGTGCGGTTGCCTCCTGCTTCCCAGCCCAGCCTAAGGAGCATTCAGAGCTCACCTCTTCCACAGGGAAGCAAAGGTTTGAGTCGCTGCTGCGTCTCCACCTCCTCCCGCTCAGACACCTTGGCTAACGCCTCTAGCCTCCTCAGCCCTAAAATGGGATGTTTTTCCCAAGTCCCAGAATAATAAAATGTGATGTTGATGGGTTGCCAACCACTTTTTCATACCCTGTAGGATAGGCAAGGAAACTTTTATTCCCCCACCCACCCACCATCTCCCAGTTGGGAAATTGAGCTACATGGTCAAGGTCACATATTAGGGAGGGCAGGGTCATTTCTTGCCATCGTGTTTTACTCCTGGTTAATATTTATTGGGCAACCAGAAAGCTTATTCTAGTTTTCAAATACTCTTCATTACTCCCCCCCTTTTGATAATCTAACTGTACTTATTATATATTTATAGAAACATAAAAATACATTCATATATTAGGCACAAGTCTATATATACTAAAAATATTTGTGTATTTAATGCTCACCTCCAGTCCTAGTCACAGTTACTCCAGTAATTTTGATCCTTGGTTCATTTTAGCGGATTCCTCAGGAGGGGTTCATGGGGATTATGTGGATGTTGAAAAGTGTGTCTACAGCCTTTATACTTGATTACCAGTTAGTATGGATGTAACATCCTTCACTCTTACTTTCCTGGAATAGCTTTTATATATTGATCTATTTTTTTTTTTTTTGCACAAAACATTGCTGTTGAAAAGCCTGATGATAATGTGATGTTTCCCCCTTATTCGTGACTTGGTCTTTTTTTTTGGGGGGGGGGTGCATTTGACTGCAGGTCTGTTCCCTTGTTCTTGTTTAAGGGAGATGTGTGTTCCTGGACTGTTAAGAAGGGGATACAGGCAAGATACCTTTCCTAGTTCTCTGCTCCAGATCTTGCTCTTTGTTGTTTTGTTGAAGTGATTAATAAAAACAGGAGCTGTTTCTTCCTGAGACCTCTGCTTCCTCCCCCTTTGATCTCCAGAGCCTCCAATAGAACTATGATGGTGGACACGTTCTATATCTGCACTGTCCAACACTGGAGCCACACCCTGGAATCCACCAGCCACATGTGACCATCAGGAGTGTGGACTGCGATGAATGCAACAAAAGAACTAAATAATAAAATTTAATTCTCATTAGTTTAAGTGTCCAAAGCCATATGTGGCTAGTGGCTTCCATCGTGGACGGTGCAGAATTCTAGATCTTCTCTCTTTTCCCCCAGCAGCCCTAGTCCTCCTCAGTTGGAAGTCTCCAACCAGGAGTCCCCCCTCTGTGTGGGGCTCTGATCTGAAAGGGAGCACTCGTCTTTGGTTTCAACAGTTATCGTGTCTAGACGGCTCCAGGGTGCCCTCACCTGCAGTTCAGGGCCTGCCAGATCCCTTTCAGCTTAGCTGCTCCTTTCACATTGGCCTGTGGCGCCTGCTGGTGGGTGGGAGGGTCTCTAGTTCTCACAACCATCAGAAGCAACTTGGCCTGTCTCTGGTTCCTCTGGCACAGTTGCTGATGCCTTTCATGTCTTACTGCTACTGTGTGCTTGTTCTCACCCTCTCTTATTTGGGGGTTCATGGGATTTCACCTCACCAATTTTCCTATGGATGTTGCCTACATATTTTTTGTATTTCTTAATAGTATTTTTAAAAAATATTTTTAATTGATTTCAGAGAGGAAGGGAGAGGGAGAGATAGAAACATCAATGATGAGAAAGAATCATTGATCGGCTGCCTCCTGCAAGCCCCCAAGCATGTGCCCTCACTGGGAATCGAACTGTGACCTCCTGGTTCATAGGTCGACGCTCAACCACTGAGCCACGCCAGCCAGGCAGATTTTTTGTATTTCCATCCTAGTTCCTTTGTCTGCTTCCTGGGAGAGTCCAGGAAGATCCAAACCTATGCTAACACTAGTGCCATTGTTCCATTTTTATTTTGAAACCTTGCCTGTGTGTGTATCTCAGAAATATAGCCATTCTTGTGAATTTTCTGGTGTTAAACTGCCAGCAAGAAAAGCCACATGTGGTGAAGAGCTTGGTGTGTGGAAAACACTTTAAAAAATATGTGTTAAATAAATGAAGGCTCTTAACAACACCAGGTCAACTTTAGCCACTTCAGCAGATTCTAATAGTGTACAAAAATCCTGGGACCCCGAGTAAAAAGTGGCAAAAATGGACCTTTTGTGCAATGATAACCTAGTGGCCAGGACTGCGTGGCATCCGAGACTTTGAAGCAAAGTAAGGGGGCCGACTCCAGCTGGCTCTGTGTGCCCCTGAGCTTCCTGCACACAGATCAACATCTTGTGAGCTTAATAAATGAATGGCTGAATGAGTGAATGGAAGACTTGAGGAGCCAAACGGTGAGAGGCTGTGCTGGAGGTGGCCGTGGCCACCCTGGTACTGGAGTTCTCAGATTGCTCTTCTAAGTAGAAACAGCCTCAAACCTATAGTTATTAGGAGGTTCAGTCCATAGCTTCACCCTGGCCAACTTGGTTTGGATCCCTCCTTGGTGCTCTCTTCAGAGACAATACCATCTTTATTTTGCCCTCGTATGAGAGGCCCTTTTATACCAAAGGTCCCTGGTTCTAGGAGCTGGGCTTCCCCAAGTCTCCACCTGCACTCACAGGGAGCCCGGACCACCTGACCTTCCCACTGCCCTCCACCCAGTGCTTGGCTCTCGGCCTCAGGCCCCAGCTCATCACTAGAAAACCTCAGTGCTACCTTCTTTCCAATCTGGTGTCCTTCCTTCAAACTCACCAGCACACAGAGGGAAAGGACAAGCTTGCCAGAAAGGTCAGGCCCTTTGAAAGAGATTTCCTGGAAGCCCCACACAGATGACCTCTTCTGATATCTCATGGCTCTCCCAGCTGCTAGGGAAGCTGGGAAATGTAGTTTCTTAGTCGGGCATATTGCCATCCTCAACACTATAAGGACTTTGTCAGTAAAGAATGCTCTAACATCACCTAATCTGTATTGAGCACTTATTCGGCGCTGGTGCTAAGCACGAGTGCCTCATTGAACACGCATAACAACTCCATAAGATGGAATGTCGATTATTTTTGTTCTCCATAAGGGGAAACTGAGGCAGGAGGAGTTAAGTGATTTTCTCAAATGGCAGAGCCAGGATTTGGACTGAGACAGTGTGTCTCTAGAGCCGGAGCCCTTCACCTCTAGGCAATGCAATGCAGGGAAGCAGGGAGGCAGCCCAGGTCCTGCCTCAAGATCAAAAGGAACCCACTGACATGGTGTGATGAGGGACAACCTGAGTGCTGTTGGGTACCGAGTTTCTCCCCAACTCAGGCTGTTTTCCACTTGGGCCCTCAGCCCGTCAGTCTGACTGTGCTTGGACTTCAGGTCCCCAGAACTCCTTCCCAACCCCAAACCACAGTCTCCAAGTCACAGCTGGTGGCTCTGGTGGGGGCGCGTCCTGTGGGTG
>NW_006383013.1:2623577-2636070 GCF_000327345.1 Myotis davidii | reverse complement strand
GTGGCCTGTGGGTCAGGGAGGCCAGGTTCAAAGTCATGCCTTGAGACCTGGGAGAGCTCCCCGCCTCCGAGGCTCACTGCCTCTCCATCCCCAGTGCCCAGCCTCATTAATTCCTGGTCCTCTATCCTGTCCTTCCCGTCCTTCTTTCTATTATTCTGTTTTCCCCTCTTTCCCAATTTTCCCTCTGTTTTTCTCAAAAACATTTCTTATTCCTTTCTTTAAAATTAAAAAAAAGAGTCTCTCAGCCAGGACTTGGTGTTAATACACTCTCACTGTCCTCCTGCTCCTTCCGTCCCCACTCTGCCTTTCATTCCTCTATGGATGCTGACTCCCAGCCCCCCACCTGGCATCCAGCCACCCCCTGAGCTCACCACAGGGAGCAGGCCCAGAGCCCACCAAGCCAGGGCCATAAACACAATGGAGCTGGCACGGGTCCCTCCCCAGTGCGGCAAGGCAGTCACTGACTAGCGCTAACAGGCCCACATCCCCACTCCCTTCACGGTGCTAGGGAGGAGGGAGCCCAGAGTGAATGGGACTGTGATTTTCCTCTGGGAGCTTTGCCTTTCATGTTCCTGCTGCAGGCCCCCTGCCCTGCTGCAGGCCTGCTGGCAGCTTGGGTTTTTGGCCCAAATGGGTCTCTCTCCTACACTTAGCAAACACTAATTAATTAACAAGAATAGTCAGTAGTACCTCTGAAGAGCTTGCAAGGCTGGCCTGCAAGGTGACTACAGCATTTGGGGAATGGAAGCTGAGCGTTCTGCCACGGGTGGGCTGGAGCCCCAGGGTGGGTTTCCTGTCTTCCCCGCCCCTGCACCTCCTCAACCCCAAGGCTGTGATTTCTGGGTAAAGGTAACCAAATTCACCTAACTTCTCTCATTCATCCTCAGATCATCCCTGCTTCACTCACGAGGCAGTGCCCAGTTCACACAGTGAGAGCCACGCTCCTGCCACCAGGCTGCTCAGATCTGTGCAGACTTCTGCCTGACTCCGTAGCACCGGGAGGAGAGGTGGGGCCATCAGCGACAGGCAGGACCGTGCTCAGTCCCAGCTCTGGCATGCAAAGCTGTGTGACTTTGTGTGGCAGATACTAATGCCTGGCTACCCAAAGCCATTTCAAAGCCCCCTCTGCCTCGCCTGCCTCTCTGTATACAGGACAGAAAGCCACATGCCCACTTTTCCAGTGTCTTCTGCCGCTCGAGATGGCCATGTCATCAGGTTCTACCAGTACATGCTTCGGGGAAGGTTTGTCATTCTGGATAGAAAGGAAGGGTTTGTCTGCCTATTTTCCTCCTTCACTTGGCATGGTGGTGTGAGATGTAATGCTGGGAGCTGAGGCAGCCGTTTCATGAGCACAAGTTGGCAAGCACAAGGACCAGAGCTAATATTTTTAAGGATTTAAAGAGCCTGAGTCATAGAGCACTGTCCCCAAACCCCAACCCCGCCTCCAGAATTACTATGGGAGGAAAATAAACCTGTTTCTCTACATGGTTACCAAAGGCAGAATAACGCCTCTCACCCCCCTCAGATGTCCATGTCTTATCCCCAGAACCAGTGGATGCGTTAGGTTATACGGCAACGGGGAATAACGGTAGCAGATGGAATTAAGGTTGCTAATCAGCTGACCTTAAAACAGGCGGATTACCCTGCATTATCTGGGTGGGTGCAATATAATTGTATGAGTCGGGATCTTTCAAAGAAACCGAACCCTGTGGGATACGTATAAGGAATCTGCTCACGGGATTGTGGGCCTGGCAAGTGTTGAATGTACAGAGCAGGCCAGCAGGCTGGAGATTCAGGGGAGAGTCGAAGTTGCAGTCTTGAGTCTGAAACCTTCAGGCTGGAAACTGAGGCAGAGATTCCTGGTGCCGTTTGAGACAGAATTGCTTCTTCTTTGGGAAATCTCGGTCTTTGTGCCCTTAAGGTCTTCAACTGAGTGGATGAGGCCCACCCACATCACAGAGAGTAATCTGCTTTACTCAAAGTCTACGGGTGTAAATGTTAATCACATCTAAAAGTATCTTCATGGGGGAGGGGCCAATGTCAGAAAACAGTTATTTTTCATAAGATAAGAGATAGAACCGTTTGGCTCTTTAAAATATAACCATTTGTAGATTTAATAATATAAAGTATATAAAAATTTAAGAACAAATGCTACTTTGTGATTTTTAAAAAAGCTTTGGATAGAAGTGAATCCGCATATAGACTCAGGAAAAAGAATGGCTTCAGACTCCTCAGCAACAACACCAGGCACCAAGGACAACGAGAAATGCTAATTTTTGAGGAAAATTATTTCCAAATTAGAATTTTATTCTCAATCAAACTCTTATGTCTTGCCGTAGAATCAAGATACCTTTAGACATATAAGGCATGTTGGCCAGGTTTGTTTAATACAGAAGCTTCCTTAGCCAGTTGCTATGGTCTGAATGTTTGTGTCACCTCAACCCCAAAATAAATGCATAGGCTGAAAAAAAAATAATAAAAAAATAAATAAAAGTATCTTCACAGCAACATGGTCACTGGTATTTGACCAAAGAACCGGGCATCATAGCCTGGCCAAGCTGCCACATCAAATTGACCATCACAGTAAACATGAGGTTGCTGAAACTGAGGCGGAGAAAGGCAGACGAGGGAGTGTCAGAGGGATGCTATGTGAGAAAGTGTGTGACAGTCAGCCTTTGCTGACTCTGAAGATGCAGGGGGGCCAGGAGCCCTTCTAAGGAATATGCCCGGAAATGAGGGCAGCCTCTAGGAGCTGAAAAGGGCAAGAAATGGGTTCTCCTCTAGAACCCTAGAAAGCACCATGGCCCTGCTGACACCTTGATTTTAGCCTAATAAGACCCATTTGGGACTTCTGACCTCCAGAACTGTAAGATGGTACATACGGGTTGTTTCAAGCCACTGAGCCTGTAGAAGTTTGTTATAGCGATAATAGGAAATGAACACAGCCACTGTTGGTTCAGGCGGGGTCTTTTAGGTACTTGCAAGTCAAAAGCACACCTAATGGTCACTTGGGAATATCACTTTACCCCTCTGGACTTTCTTCACCTCTGGTAGTGGTGGGAGTGGGGCGGGGCTGCAGACTGGAGCACCCTGGGCCTTTTTCAGTCCTGCCCGTCCTGGGCTCTAAACCTACCCACTCAGGGTGTTCCATCGCCCCCTTGAGAGGTTCTCACTCTGCAGGATTTACAACGGCCCCTCCAGGATGTGGGACCTGCTTGTTGACAATTGCCTTTGAGGCTCCCTAGCCACATGCTAAGCTCCTCAAGGAAGGGGGCCTTGCCTTCTCTTTCCCTTACATCTTTCACAGCACCCACTGCAAGAACCAGCTTTTCCATTACTAGCTGTGGGGCCTTGAACAAGCTATTTAACTTCTCTGGGCCTCAAGCATAACATGCAAATTGACCGAATGACCGAACAGCAGAATGACTGTCCAGATAACCTTCTGGATGACCAAGCTATGACACGTACTGGCTCCAGGCCAGCCATGGGAGGTGTGATGTCATTGGTCAGGGGGGCCCAGCCTTCACCCCACGATTGCCCCACAGAGGGAGGCCCAGGCCACTGGCTGGTGGGGTGATCAATCGAGGGGGAAGATGGGGAGTGGTGGCAGATGTGGGCAGTGCCAGGCCAAGGTGCGTGCAGGTGGGGGATGGGGCCAGCTGCCAGCAGCCAGGGAAAGCCCAGGTCCCGGGTGCCGAGCCAGCAGCTGAAGGGAAGCCTGGGTGCCGGCAGCCGGGGGAAGGAAGGCCTACCCTTGCACAAATTTTGAGCATTGGGCCTCTAGTTTGTCTATAAAAAGTAGATAATAAACGTACTTACTTCACAGGTTTATTATAAGAAATAAGTGAGATAGTGAGCATTAAATATTTAGCCTAGTATCTGACATGTAACAGACAAGTCAGTACATATCAGCTATTAATGGTAGTGGTATTATTATTCACCACAATAAATGTATCAAATAGGTATTACTCTCACCATTTTGCAATGAACTTGCTTGAGATTATGGAGCTTGGTAAGGCAAGGTTAGACTTGGACTCAAACTCTGTCTGGTTAATCAAAGGAAATAACATCTGTAAAGTGCTCGGAAGAGTGCCTGGCACGTAAACGGTCATTCTTTTTATTGTTTCTACCACCCTGATTTGTTCCATTAATATGTACTGAGTGCCAGCCATGTATGTGTTAAGCCCTGTCCGCAGCAGGAAGAGCACAGTCTATCTGTCACCCTGTGTTCAGAGAACTCTTCAACCACTTATATTTCTGTAAATCAGTTGCATGGTGCAGCCCATCCACAGGGGCAGGAACGGGGTGCAGCAGTGCAGAGAGCAGGGATCCTCCACCTTAACCTGTCAGGGCTACTTTCATCCCTCGAAATGGACTTTCCCTGTTCCACGCCTGGGCCTCGCCCGCTGCCACGTTCTCAGCCACCCTAGGACGCATTCCCTCTCCTCCCCGACTCCATTTCTGCCTTTAGAAACCCCTATCCAACCTTCAAGGCTTAAGACAAGTCCCCGCTGACCACAATGGCTTCCTGGATCAGCCCACCTGATCTTCCTTCAAACAACTCAGGTTGCTGTACCCCAGGGTGGATCTAAATATTCGAGAACCAGTACATCAGGGGCACTGGTGGGTCAGGACACACCCCAGCTGTGAGTAACCATAAGGCTCTCCGGGGTTGAAGGGCAACCCTTGGAGGTCACTCAAATGGCACGTGGCATTGACTGCCTTCAATGGTCGGAATTTTTAACGGTTTCGTCCTTTTGCTCTTTCTCGGTGACCCAATTGTAAGCTTGTTTGAATTTCTCACAGCACCTGGCCTAGTGCCTTTATCATGTGTATCTAGTCGGAACATTTTTAGATGCAGGTAACAGAAGAAACAACTATCAGTGTTTTAGACAAACAAAAGGTTGTTTTCCCAAAAAAACAAGGAGCCTGGGATAGATGACTCTGTCAGGACTAGCCTCTCCGCACGTCTCGGCTTTTCCCTCATGTTTAAAAAAACAGTCACCATGACTCCAAACAGAATAATAGGCACAGTGTCACCAGCAATAACTGTCTGTTCACTCCTGCTCTCCCGCTTAAATCTTATTGGCCACAACCGTGTCACATGCCTATTCTTAGCTGCAAAGGAGGTTGGGAATCTAAATATTTTCCTTTTTCAGCCTCTGAGGTGAAGGTAGGCTTGGAATAAGGGGGCTGGGGCTGGGCGTTGTATTAGATAGCCAGCCACCAGTGTCCACTGAGCCACACCTGAATGAATGAATAATTGAATGAATGAGTGAATGAGTGAATGAATGAATCTAAGAGAGGGCTCCCATCTGGACAAGTCTGGGATAGAAAGGAATCTGGTTTCAGAGCCCTGTGTGGTCACTGGGTCAAGTCTGATGTGAGTTTGCTCCCAACTTTCCCTCAGGCCATCTTTCCAGCTCTCTTGCAGGCCCCCCTCAATTTGGAACCCTACTATAGCTCTTCACAGCCAGGAAAGACAGGCAGGGAGGAGGCCGTCCCTTCTGCTGGTCCCTGCCCCCATCCTGTCCATACAAGATTGATAATGAAACCAATACCTTTCACCAGCGTAATTTTCATATTTAATGAGCGTGACTCAAAAACTATTACATTAATTAGTCAAATCCCACAAACCGTTAATGGTGCACACGGTAATTAATATCGTATTCAATTAAAAAATGACCTGTTTCGGGGCCTCTCCAGGTTGGGGGCGTGGGGGTGCTCACAGACACGCCGGGGAAGCCCTGTGGTTGTGGCTGCTCTTCCCTTTTCTTTCCCCAGCGCTCCGTGGAGGGGAAGGCGCCAGGAGAGCATGGTCCTCCCTGCGGAGCCACCCGGCCAGGGGCTGGCTCCTCTGTTTGGCTGCTCCCCCTCGGGCCCTTCCCCCTCTGCCAAGCCGACAGCCTACTTGCTGTGATTTATGGGAGGACCTGGCACAGGGCTCACAGACTGGAAAATTTCCAGTTTACACAAGAATTCCCTGAAAAATGAGCTTGGTTAATTTATTTCTTTCATTAACGAGTTTGAACTGTGAGATAATCTTTCTGAGTGCCCCCCCTGTGCCCACCCGGCATTGTTCACACATCCTGACAAGCTGTGCCCTCGCCTCCCTCCCGCCTAGCCAGGGCCCTGGGGGGCTGAGGGCCGGCCTCAGCGTGGCCTTAGTGCGTCTCACTCTGTCTGCCCACCCGCTGGACTCGGGGCCTGTGGCCAAGTGGGGATGCGCTTGTCTCCCACCCTGTTCATGCCTGGGATGGAAGCCCGGCTGAATCAACAGGAGGCTCGGCTTCCTGTTGGCTCAGTGAGCATAAGTCACATTGCTCCTCCGCCAGGACCTCCAGACCCAAGTGTGGAGCTAGGACTTACCTGTGGGACAGAGCCGGAAGGCAAGGCCTAAGACCAGGCTGCCCCTCATCTGTGTGGGCGGAACAAGAGGGCCCAAGGGGTTCCCCACCTGTGTCTCTCCCACCTCTCTTCCCACAGGACACCCAGTGCTCACCCCAAGCTTTGACTCTCTATGCCACACAGCTGGCTGCCCCCTGACCAGCCCTCCGGGCCGGGGTGAATGTGTCGGTGGCTTGTCCCACCTCCTGAAAGTGGGCCCAGGGAGGAGGCCCACACAGATAGGTGCTTTGTGGACAGGGAATTCTGGGATGCAGAGTGTGGTCTGCAAAGGGGCACAGACATGGCTGTGGAAGTCCTTGTCCCATGGGGAGGAGCACAGCTGGAGGAGTGGCAGTGGGGCAGGGAGGGACCCTATTACCTGGGTATAGGGGCAGGTCTTATGAGATTATGGTGGAAACACAATTTGAAACCAGAGAAAGACAGGGTGAATTCAAGGAGGCAGCATGATGTGTGGATGGAGGCCGTGAGCTGTGGTGCAGGACCACCTGGTTGGAATCCTCACTCTACCACTTCCTGGCTGTGCAGCTACAATTTGTATAACTTCTCTGGTCTCATGTGCACTGTTACATCCTCAAAGAATCAACTGGACAATCAGCCTTCATGTTTTTCTATTCAAAAAAGGAAAACATGGCCCTAACTGGTTTGGCTCAGTGGATAGAGCATTGGCCCTCAGACTGAAGGGTCCCAGGTTTGATTCTGTTCAAGGGCACATGCCTCAGTTGCAGATTTGATTTCAGGCACAGTCAGGGCGCATGCAGGAGGCAACCAATCAATGAGTCTCTGTCACATTAATGTTTTTCTCTTTCTGTCTTTCCTCCTCCCCTCCACTCTCTAAAAAAAATCAATGGAAACATATCCTTGGGTGAGGATTAACAAACAAACAAAACAAGAAAGGGGGGGGGGGAGGAGCACGAAACTGGGAAAGAAATTTAACCCTTGGCAAAACTGATCTCAAACAGAACCAAAAATGCTTATGAGCTCTGCAACCCCGAGCAAGTCCCCTAACCTAAGTCTTTATGTCAGCAGTTCTCAATCTGTGGGTCGTGACCCCTTTGGGGGTCAAACGACCCTTTCACAGGGGTCGCCTAAGACCATTGGAAAACACATATATAATTACATATTGTTTTTGTGATTAATCACTATGCTTTAATTATGTTCCATTTGTAACAATGAAAATACATCCTGCATATCAGGTATTTACATGACGATTCATAACAGTAGCAAAAGTACAGTTATGAAGTAGCCACGAAAATAATTTTATGGTTGTGGGTCACCACAACATGAGGAACTGTATAAAAGGGCCACGGCATTAGGAAAGTTGAGAACCACCGCTTTATGTCCTCAAATTATGTAAGGATCATGTGAAATAATTTATATGAAATAACTCTGTAGCTCTAAAAACTTATATTAATAATAATTGCTATCACTGCTAATTGTTATTTAACTAGTCCAATGATTCATTTAAATATGCCAGTGAATAAAAGAAAAATAAATAGGATAAATAGGTGGGAATCTGACTTATAGGAACCTAGAATACACACACTCTTCAAATCCAGCATCTAGACGAGGGCTTGGCAAACTACAGCCTATGGGAAAACCTGGCCCACAGCCTGCTTTGTAAATAAAGTTTTATTGGGATAGAGCCATGCTCATTTTGTGACATACTGTCTTGGCCTGTTTTTGCCCTACAACAGTGGAGTTGAGCAGTCGTGACAGAGAGCAGGTGCCCTGCAAAGCCTCAAATATTTATTACCTGGTCTTTTACAGAAAAAGTTTGCCAACGCCTGGTCTATCCAGTCAACAGAAGGATCAACAGCCATGTCTCTATCCACCCCTCCAGTGGTTCCTGTTGGTGACAGTGTAAAAGCTATAACACAGAAGGCAAGGCCCATGGCCTGGCTTCAGCCCACCCTGGCTGGTTTGAAATGGTTCTGGCAGGTTGAGACCTGAAATCTTTCCCGGCTCAGGCTTGGACCTTTTAGCCTCCTCCCTGGACACCTCAGCCTCCCTGTCCTTGAAATAGAGAATCTGCGTGCTCCTCTCAGCCTGGGAAGACCCTGAAGGACGGGGCATCGCTCAGGAACTTGGCTCTGGGGTGTGGAAAACCCCAGCTCCATGCCTTTCACCCAGGAAGTAGCAACAAATAGCTGCTGTTATTACCTCTCACCAATTTTGTGCCCTCCGACTTCCATGGGCCACGAGGACACAAGGGGAGGAAAGCTCCCCTCCCCCACAGTCGGCCTGCTTCTCCATCCTTCCTCCCCTCCCTGGTAACGCTACAATTTCAAGTGTTCTGTAATGATTTCTTGGTTACACACTTAATAGAATTTTTTTGAGAAAGCGTCTGAGTCCACAGTCATTCTAGACCTCCTACCGACATGAGCGTAATTGCTGCTAATAGACAAAGAGGTAATTACTGTGTAACCTGCCTTCTGGTTTCAAAGCAAACAATCACATGTGCTGTGCTCTTGGGGAATCCGAAGAGTGTTACTATTGTACCCAATTGTGCCCCAGTCTCTGCCCAGCTTAAAGAGACCCAGTGATCCAATCTATACTAATAAAAGGGTAATATGCTAATTAGACCAGGTCGACTGGACATCTTCCGGATTTCCGACTTCCTTCCGGACAGTTAGGGGGCAACCAGGCCGGCAAGCAGAGGCAGTTAGGGGCAATCAGGCAGGCAGGCAAGTGGTTAGGGGCAATCAGGCAGGTGAATGGTTAGGCACCAGCACTCCCAGATTGTGAGAGGGATGTCTGACTGCAGGGATGGGGCCTAAACTGGCAGTCAGACATCCCCTGAGGGGTCCCGGATTAGAGGGACACCGCCTCCCCCCCATGCACAAATTTCATGCACCAGGCCTCTAGTCAATTATAAGATTGATGAATCTCTGGCTGGGAGGGGACATTGAGGTCCTATAGTGAGCAGAGCAGTGGCTTCCAAAGATGTCCATGTCCAAGTCCCCCAGACCTGGGGATACGTTACATTCATGGCAAAAGGGAACAAAGGTTGCAGATGGAGTGAAGGTTGCTGGCCTTAGAATATGTCAATTGCCCCGGATTACCTGGAGGTACCTTCTATTATCACAGGGTTCTTAAATGTGGAAGACAGGGGCAGAGAGAAGGTCAGAGTGATGTGAGGAGAGATGGGGAAGTTTTCAACCTGCTATTATGGGGTTTAAAGACGGAGGAAGGGAACCACACACCAAGAACTGTGGGAGGCCTCCAGCAGGTGGAAGAGGCAAGGGAACAGACTTTCCTCGGGCTTCCAGAAAGAACACAGCCCTGCTGACACCTGCATTTGAGTCCAGTGGGATTCATGTTGGGTGTCTAACCTACAAAGCTGTCAAATAATACATCTGTGTTGTTTTAAGCCACTAAGTTTGTGGCAATTTGTTACAGCAGCCGCAGATAACTGAGGCAGGTCCGTCATCTATTCTAGCCTCTTACTTGATATAGAAACCTCTGCAGCAAACCCGATATAGGGTCATCCATCCTCTGGTCCAGGACTTCGGGAAACAGGGAACTCACGCCTTAGGACCTGGCCTATCTGATAATGATCAGCTGTCATTGTTGGGAAAAGTTTCCTCCGTGGCTCAAAACCCCATTGCCTGTCACTTTCCATTTCTCCTTGGGAAACACCTTCCCTTGCCCTCCAGTCCCCCTGGATGTCAAAGGGGCTCATCCCTGCCCCTACCTGGCCACAGCAAATTGGTTCAGGATGGCCCGTGACTCAAGCCAGGAAAACTGGAGCCAGGGAGACCCAGTTGTTGGACTTTGTGGGAGAAGAACTGGAGAGAAAGAAGCACTCTTCTCCAGAGGCCCCGGGAATGTGAATATGACCAAGTTCCCCAACTTGCTGTGCTGCATGTTCCACTGGTCACACTTTGAGAAACACGCACGGGTGTCGTAGATCTGGACTCTCAATCTGAACCCCACAAATGTGGACTCAAATACCAATCCCCAAGGTGGCTGTTAGCTCGGGAGCTTGTGAAGGCAAGAAAAGGATTATTTGGAAAGACTTGAACCTACATGAGAAAAAACTGTGGGTAGTTTTGTTAAGCATAAAAATATATAGTTAATTAAAAATAATATTTTGGAGTCACCCCAACTTTTTCCAGCTTACTCTCTCACTTGAGGTCTTGTCAACTTGCTGAATAGGCAGGCTCTCTCTGTCTCTTTATCTCTGTCTTTCTCTTTCTCTTTCTTTCTCTCTCCCTCCGTTTCTCAGCTTCTCAGGCAGACACCCAAGTTATAGAGAACAAAGAGGGGCCCTGTCCTAGGAGCCCTCCATAGTCCCCTCACCCCAATCTCAGAACAAGTGAAAATCTCACTGTTTCCATGCGTGATCAAGGCCAAGGGGCCCTTAGGAACCTGGGGACAGGCATCCTGTCTTCACAGAGAGGCCTGGGTGTGAGCAGTGAGGCCTTTGGAAGAGCCCTAGGGTTCCATGCCTTTGGAAGTGGGCCTGCCCCTCCTGTGGATCTAGGCCCCATTCAGGCGAGCCATTCTCTCTCCTGTTCTGAAGGGCCAATGGGAAGCTGCTACCAGAAGCTTGAGCAGCATCTGTGGTTTGGGGCCACCCTATGATCTCCTGAGACCTAGAGTTGGGAATTAGCAATGCTCCCCAGGACCCCCCACAGTTGGTCCTCAGAAATTTGTTGGATAAATGAATGGATGAGACTAGAGACAGAGGGAGGAGAAGGGGAGAGGGTAGGAGGGGTAAAGACTGAAAGAGAGAGAGAGAGAGAGAGAGAGAGAGAGAGAGAGAGAGAGAGAGAGAGAGAGATCTCTCATTGCCTCCTTTCCTACCTTTGGGAGGGAGGGCATGAGATTTAAAGAAGTCTTTTATTCCATTTATTTCACACAATCACCCGTATAAATGTTCATGTAGAATATAAACATAATAACCATAGTGACTAGTCTTTCAACTTCTCCTTGGCTAGGATAAGAAGCTACTTTAACAAACTTCCTATGAAAATTACATTGCATGCACCATAGCTAAAAGGTAGAAACAACTCAAATGCCCGTCAATGAATGATGGATAAACAAAATGTGGTATATCCATACAATGGAATATTATGTAGCATGAAAAGGAATGACATACTGATACTCCCACAACATGGATGAACCTCAAAATGCTAAGTGGAAGAAGCCAGACACAAAAAGTCACCTATTTTAAAATTAGATTCACATAAAATACACAGAATAGGCACAGCAATACAGAATAAAAGCAGATTAGTGGTTGCCAGGGTAGGGGAGGAGGGAGCAATGGTGAGTGACTCCTTAATGGATGTGGAGTCTCTCTCGGGAGTAATGAAAACATTTAGAAGTAGACAGAAGAGATGATTGCACAGCACTGTGAATGTACCAGAAGCCACTGAATTGTATACCTTCAAATCGTTAGTTTTATGTTATGTGAATTTCACCTTAATTTTTACAAAAGATTACATCGATGATGTATAATCTTGTCACAGGGCCAGGTGGCAGCCTCTCTGCACCCCATCCTCCATCTGTGAGGACCATGACAGTCTCAAGGGCTTGCTTTACAATTTGGGGGTAACCCCACCCGTGCCCTCACTTGACTTTCCCCTCGACTTCTCACCATAGGTATTGCTAGAATTCTGCTTCCAGGGCTCTCTCTCATCGGGGCTTTCTCCGCCAGGCTCTGTAATTTTCCGTTCCCTCTGCCCACTCCTGCCCGTGCAGTGGCCACACCTCAGCAGCCTCCTTTCCTGCACCTTGAGCCCATCTCCACCCAGGGCAGTTGAGCATGAAGCCTGAAGGTTCAGGGCTTAACCACCAATTCTGTCCTGCTAGGGGGGTGGTGTTTGGATTTCCTCCTCTGGCTCTCTGTCATCCAGTTCTACTTCAAGTGGGGGCCATGGCCACTGCAGGCCACCCGGTCCTGGTACATTGGGTCAGTCCTGCTCTAGGGACTCCTAACTATCCTCAAAGCACCCCGGCACCTGCCCCTGCAGCTCCCATCCCGGGGTCGCTCAGACACAGCCCCTGCCTTTGCCTCTGGACTCTGTGGACTCCTTTGGTTGCGCTCAGGCCCCTCCTCTTGCCCTGTAACACTGCGGAT
>NW_006383013.1:2621415-2623556 GCF_000327345.1 Myotis davidii | reverse complement strand
GTGGGGGGGGGGGGGTGCTGGTGGAAGCTCCTGAGCATGCGCACGCGCTCCTCTGCGAAGCCTCCCAACTGCGCCAGGCTGTGGTGGACCCCGCGGCCTCACGTGGGGGAGTGTGGTCCCGAGGGCCCCTACCCCCCGCTTTATCCAGCAATGCAGCAGCTGACCCGAGGGCTGATGTCAAACACAAGCTTGTCTGATTTCAAAACACATGCTTTCCCATCTACCTTATGGGTTGAACCCTGTTTCCTAGAAAGACCCGTCTAAGTCCTAAACCCCGCACCTATGAGTGTGACCTTTTTTCACATATAACTAAGTTGAGGTCATGAGGGTGGTCCCTAACTCCAATGGGACTGGTGTCCTTATAAAAGAAGGAAATCTGGCCCAGCTGGTGTTGCTCAGTGGTTGAGCATCGACCTATGAACCAGGAGGTCACGGTTCCATTCTCGGTGGGGGCACATGCCCGGGTTTCAGGCTCGATCCCCAGTGTGGATGTGCAGGAGGCAGCCGATCAATGATCCTCTCTCATCATTGAGGTTTCTATATCTCCCCTCCCTCTCCCTTCCTCCTGAAATCAATAAAAATATTTTTTTAAAAAAAATAAAAGAAGGCAATTTGGACACAGATGCAGAGAGAGGGCCCTGTGAAGAGGAAGACAGAAATTGGAGTTAGTCTGATACATGTCAAAGGATGCCTGGGGCTCCTGGGAGCTGAGAGAAGCAGGGAAGGGTGTCCCCAGGGCCTTCAGAGGGAGCAAGGCCCTGCCCACATCTTCATCGCAGACTTCTGGCCTCCAGACCCCGGAGAGAAGACATTTCTGTTGTTTTGAGCCACCTTTCTTGTGATAATTTGCACACAAATACACTCTTCCATCCCACACCTCAGATGGAGAGAGATAATAGACATATTTCGGAAATGGAAAAGATCTCCGCATATGAGAGTGTGTTTTTAATTGTTTTACAGAATTATTCCTGTTCAGGAAGTTTACCTGGGAAAGAAAGAGGTTTGGAAAGTGTTAAGCACCCATCACATATATTGTAATGAAATAATTATTCCATTATTGTGAAAGCAGAAGAAATCATGATCACCGACCTCTCTTGTCCCTTGTACACACATCTGGTCATTTCTTAACCTTTTACATTCCTCTGTCTGTCAGTTCCCATCTCCCTCTTCCCCTTTAATGCCTCACAAACACAAAGAAGCAATCATCCCTGACAGCCCAGGTAGGGTAAGGGGACCGGTTAACCCAGCCCCAAGGCAAGCCACACACAGTGTACTCTACCTGCAGGGGCCTGGGAACCCCCGTCTCCCTCCGGCATGTGCGTGTGCACTCATGTGTGCCCTCTGCAGCACAGGGAGAGAATCCAGTGATATTTCACACAAATGAGAAATGTTATTCTGCAGATTAAAGCTTCGCCAAGCCTGGTTTTGTCTTTATTTATGCTTTTCCATTTCCCTCTGCGCTGACATGGGTGCCCACGCCGGGGAGCACCGAAGGACGTAATTGGCGCGGTGAAGGATTGTTGAGCGGCCCAGACGCTCCCTCGCAGAGCTACCCCCCTACTCTCCCCCATCTGTCACCATCTAATGTGACAAAGTTTTTATCGGGCATCGAGGCACAGGAGATTAAAAGTAAATACTGCAATCAGGAGGCAGCTGGGGAGAAAATGCAGCACATTTCACAGTAAGCTGCACAGCTCATCAGGGTAGCCTTGTGGCGCCAAGAGGCAAGGGTGATGGGGGATGGAGAACTCCAGATGAGGGTGGCAGGGAGACACGGGCCCAGGCAGCTGCACTTTCACACTTTGGTCAGTAATAATAAAATGACCATATATCAAGTCACCGCATACCAAGTGCCTACACTGTGACGACCAGGTGGTTTTGGTACATTTTCTAATTTAATCCTCACGATGATCATGTAAAGTTCGAATAGGCTCCTCCTTCAAAATAACCTGAAGGGCAGCCCAGGCCAGTGTGGCTCAGTTGGTTGGGTGTCGTCCCGTGCATTGAAAGGTTGCTGGTTCGATTTCTGATCAGGGCACATGCCTGGGTTTCAGGCTTGATCCCAGGTAGGGGGCGGACAGGAGGCAGCTGATGGATGTTACGCTCTCACCTTGATGATGTTTCTCTCTTCTCCCTTCCTC
>NW_006383013.1:2608951-2621345 GCF_000327345.1 Myotis davidii | reverse complement strand
AGAATGAATTTTTTTAGAAAAATCATGAAGACATCTTCCCTGGGAAGGAAGGAAGGAAGGGAGGGAGGGAAGGAGGGCGGGACGAAGGGAGGGTGGGAGGCAGGGAGGGAGGGAGAACCTGAAGGTCAGAGGTTAAGGAACATGCCCAAGACCACACTGCTGGAGAGAGGCCAGGATTCCCTGTCCTCCCATCCCTTCCTGCCCTCTTCAATGAACAAATACTGGAATTTGGGTTTGCAAGATCAATTGTCATGGAGAACTTTGGTTTTGCTGCATCTTCATTACTCTGTTGCACTAAACCACAAGCTTCCACCATTAATTTAATCATGTAAGTTCCCATTTAGAATATAAGCTCTATGTTCTGTTTGTTTTGTTTTGATTTTAAATTCAGTATTTCTAGCATTTAGAACACTGTCTGGCATATAGTAGGTATTCAATAAATATTTGTTCAGTGGCTGAATGCATCAACAAATATTGGTCCAGTCTAAGCTGATGGAGTATTGACTACTGAAGTGTGGTTCCTAGACCAGTGATGGCGAACCTTTTGAGCTCGGCATGTCAGCATTTTGAAAAACCCTAACTTAACTCTGGTGCCGTGTCACATATAGAAGTTTTTTTGATATTTGCAACCATAGTAAAACAAAGACTTATATTTTTGATATTTATTTTATATATTTAAATGCCATTTAACAAAGAAAAATCAACCAAAAAATGCGTTTGCGTGTCACCTCTGACATGCATGTCATAGGTTCGCCATCACTGTCCTAGACCTTTGGCATTGGCATCACTTCGGACCTTGCTAGGAATACAGGTGCCTCAGACCTCCTGAATCGGGATCTGCATTTCAACAAGCTCCTCTGTGCTCCTCGTGTGCGTGCTGAAGCTTGAGAGATGTCAGCACAGATATAAGACCCTTTGTCTGATGGCCCAGGCTGTCCTGCTTTGTCATCATGGCTGAAAGAGGTTGCACTTCACACCTACTCAGTGATGGTGCTTTATGCCCCACTTCATCAAACCCCACTGTTAAATCACCACCATTAGATGGTCTTTGGGGGCTATCTGAATCAGGCATGGATGGGCACCCACAAATCCTTTCTCCCTTTGTCTTCTGGCCCCTTCCCTTTTTCTCCCTCTGCCCTCCCTGCAGATAGATCCAAGCCTTGCCGTCCCGGTCAATAGTGCATCCTTGCAATCTTCAGGTTGGGCACTATCCTTGGCCACAACACTCTCTTCTTACAGAGTTAATCCCCTCTCATGAGGAGGAACAAAATGGGTGGAGAAGAAAGAGAACCCCATCCTTCTAAACTTTGATCCAAATCAGCCTTTACTTGTGGGCCATTGGAAAATAGTGTATTCCTTCATTTCCATTGACAGCTAGAGAAATGGAGACCCAGGAGTGAGCAGAAATCTCCTGTAGGCCGGTGACACCAGCACTGAGAAGTACTGGGTCCTTGATAGGAAGCTGCTGCACTGGGTCGGATAATGCTGCACACTAGGAAAGCAATGCCCCTTACTGAGCCAGTGTGTGACACCTCCCTTCCTGCTTCAGACACGGAGGCCCAGGGCCATAGGGGCAGACAGGCCTGCCTGTGACACTGGTCTCATGCTCCAGCCTCTGATATTACCAGTCTCTAGCTGCCAGCTTTCAGATGATCTAGGATTTAGAGTCATAAAACATTGTCAGCTACTCTGTTGGCATGTGTTATCACATCACCACAAATAACTTTATCAGGTACTATGAATGTAAATGTGCTTTTCTCATTTTAATATTTCCAAAATCAGACTTCAACTTATAGATAAGTACATTTGGTAGATTGCTTAATTTAAAAAATACTTATTGGATTGATGGTGTGTGTTACAATTGATGGCGTCTTAGAATTGAGGGAAATGGTATTCAGGCTCTACTAGAATAGGACACAGCACAGGTATATTTTGATTGACGATAAGGAGCTTAGGAAATGTGGAAATGAGGACAAATTAATAATCACTGAGTAATACTACTTATTGAGTGCTTATTTTTATGCCAATTAGACATTTTCTCTAATTCTTAAATAACCCTATGGGAAGATAATATGACTTTAATAATTTTAAACACAGGTCTTCATCCTGTGGTCTTTTTCTTCAATAACAATTTTATTGACATACTAGAGGACTGATGCGTGAAATTCATGCCAGGGGCTTGGCCCTCGCAGCCCTGGCTTCGTCCGGATGGTTGTCCAGAAAGTCTTCTGGCCGGTCGTTCTGCTGTTTGGTCTAATTTGCATATTAGCTCTTTATTATATAGGGTAATTCACATGCCATAAAATTCACCCTTTTAGAGAGGACAGTTCAGTGGATTTTAGTATAGTCACAGAGTTGTGCCTATAGTCTTTTTATCTTAAGGATCTGATCTTAGGTCTCTTATGCCTGTCAACTTTCACTCATGGTGGATTATTTCCTTACGTGTTTTGTAATTCTGGACTGTGAGCTCATCTTCAGTGTGGCTTTATGTGTGGAGATCCTCCATTGACTGGATAGAGGATGTGTCCCTTCAGAGGGGGACCTGACCCACGGAGTCCAGTGAGGGAATAGGTGACTCCCTGCCAGGGCCTCAGCATCTCCCCAGGGAGTGGCAGCTGCTCCATGTGGTTACTGAAGGACTCCAAAGACCATGAAGCCCTGTGCAGATGTACTCATGTTTGCGCTGTTGTCACAGGACCAGTGTTTATCTTACATTGTTCACCACCAATCCTATTTTGTCTAGATCAGCCCCAGCCATGGCGGGGGCTCCATAGCTAGCTGTTAGAGGACTTAGTTATCTCCTGAGGATTAGGACATGGATATCTTTGGGGTGCTATTATTCAGCCTACCACAGAAGGAATCTTATAAATAATCTTTTCAAGTTTCTTAATATTATAGTAAAAGAAACAGAGGTCCAAAGAGGTCTCCTGGCATGCAGCCCCATGCTCTTTCCATCCTACCTACCACCCCCACTTGTTTAAGTGCTCAAGGTAGACTAGAAAACAAATAACGAGGGTTCACCTGAGGAGCCATCCTGAAAAAGGTGAGATGTGGGTGAATCCTGGAAGGAGTGGGAGGGCAGAGCTTGGTGGCAGCCAAGTTCTAGCAAGGGGAGCCATTGGGAAATGTTAGTTCACTGGGGAGTTTCTGATAGTCCTAGATCCAGACACCTAAGGCAAGGATGGGAGGGGTGATGGTTCTGTTCAGTTTACAGCTTTTATTAGCACCTGTTGTGCTGAGGGCAGCCACAGAGGACTAAGACCCACCACTCACTTAGAGGACAGATTCATGGGAGGGGCACATCACATGATGGAAAAGAGGCACAAGCTTTTGAATAGGATAGGCCTGAGTTTGAGTCTAGTTCTTTTACTTACTAACCATATGACCCTGGGAAAATTAATCTCTATGATAATTTCTTCATTCATAAAATAGTAAGTGCCATTAATTCTCTACATTACATGGTGAGCAAGAGAGAGAGAGAGAGAGAGAGAGAGAGAGAGAGAGAGAGAGAGAGAGATCTGCTTTATTTTTTCCCTAGTCCTGGAACCAGAGCCTAATTGTGTGACTGAAACAAAGGCTTCCTGAGTCTCGGTTTACTTACCTTTGTAATGGGGATAACATTGCCCAGCTTGGAGACTAACGAAATGCTTGCTAAGCACACTTATGCTCAGCTCTGGCCACTTTTGCTGGTAGCAGAGACTGGCTGCTCAGCGTGAAGAAGGCAGCCCACTGTGTGTACTCCTGGCACTCGAGTCGGCAACTTCTGCCTCGGAAGGTTGTCAGGAGGACCGAATGAATGATCCATGGCAGTGCTTCTCGGCCACTCCACTGCTGACATTTTAAGCTAGACAGTTCATTGTGTGGGCATGGTTCTGGACTGTGTAGCATGTAGCAGCATCTCCGGCCTCTACCCACTAGATGCCAGTAGCAACATTGAGTCATGACAACCAAAAATGTTTCCAGGCCTGGCCAGTGTAGCTTAGTTGGTTGGAGCATCATCCCATACACCAAAAGTCTGTGGGTTTGATTCCCAGTTGGGGCACATACCCAGGTTGCAGGTTCAATCCCCAGTCAGGGTCCGTGCGTAAGGGAGGCAACTGATCCATGTTTTTCTCTCACATCAATGTTTCTCTCACTCTGTCTTCCTTACTCTCTCAAATCAATAAAAATATTGATGAGGATGAGGATTAGAAAAAAAAATGTTTCCAGACATTACCAAATGCTCTTTGGGGGACAAAATCGTCCCTGATTGCGATCTATGGGGAAGCACTCTGTAAACCAAAGGACAACCACTAAGTGCCCCGAACGGTGCCTGGCTCAGAGCCAAATGGGGAATGAATGGATGCATCTGCACTTTCTGGCACAAAGAGGCGGTCCGATGAACTTTGGTTGGAATGAGAACCCTTGACCCTGTCACTGATCCACCCTGTCCTGTGTGCACACACACTCAGAGCCTCTACCATGGGCACCACCCATCCCTCCCCCTGGTCAGAGGGAGCCAACTGCAGAGCCAGGTCCCCATGCCCAGTGGAGTGCCTTTGCACCCGCGCAGCGGTGTGGCTGGGGCCAGGGGAGCAGGGCTCCTGTGTCCCTGGCAGCATGTCCTTCCCATTGTCTCTGTGCTAATGAACTGGGGCTAATCAGCTGAGAGAGAGAGGGGCTTGACCTGGGCAGGGATCAGAGGAACACTGGGGACCTTCGCTGAGCACAGGACCATGCAGCCCATTAACCTCTCTCCAGGACTGTAGCACCTGCCCCAGGGTAGGGGGCCCTGGCTGGCACACAGTCAGACCAGAGGCCTGGTGCCTGGAGCTGGGAGAGGGTGGTAAGGCCTGGTGCTCGCTCTCCGCAAACAGGACCTTCTATTGCCTCCTTTTGACTGGAGCAGGGCCAGGTGTCCTCAAGGGCACGGTCTTCGCAGGTCAGCTAGGGCACCAGGATGGACAGAAGCCCTCCACTCCCTCCGAGTGTTAATTAGGATTCTATTTTATTTATTTTAAATCATTTTATTTATTTCAGAGAGGAAGGGAGAGGGAGAGAGAGAAACATCAACTATGAGAAACATTGATTGGCTGCCTCCTGCACACCCTCCACTTGGGATCGAACCCACAACCTGGGTATGTGCCCTGGCAGGGAATGGAGCTGTAACCTCCTGGTTTATAGGTTAACGCTCAACCACTGCGCCACACTGGCTGGGCTATTTTATTTTTAATTGAGATAATATTCACATAGCATACAATGCGCATTTTAAAGTGTACAATCTAGTGGCATTTAGTGCATCCACAGTGTTGTGCCACCACCACCTCCCTCCGGGTTCAAAGCTTTTTTATCACTGCAGATCACCTGCTACCCTTTAATCCTTCCCCACTCTCCTCTTCCACTTTCTGATTCAGAATGGATTTGCCTATTCTGGATATTTCATATAAAAGGCATCAGACAATGGGTGACCTTTTATGTCCGGCTTCCTCTACTTAGCATAATGTTTTCCAGGCTCATCCAAGCTGTAGCATGTATAGCTGAGAGGATTCTTTCTTTATAAGTAAAGTGTGTGCTAGTTTAAACACACAAAAAATAATGAAGGCTTGATTATGAAGACAGCTGCGTCTCAAGGGCCCCCAGGCAGAACTGCACCCTGCACTCAGCAGGTCCTGGGACCAGGGCCTGGAGTCTCTTCCTGCCCCTCATCTTCTCTGCTGGCCCCCACGTCCTCCTCCCATGAGGTCCTATAGTCACCATGCCGGTGTGTGAGCTCAGAGTTCAGCTGGCCATCGAGATGTACCTTATCATCTCCAGCTCCCCTCCTGGTGATGAGGATGGGAACTGATGAGTCCTCTTTGGTCCGGTAAATGGCCCTGGACCCAGATTAAGAAAAACGTGTTGCCAAAACCGGTTTGGCTCAGTGGATAGAGCGTCGGCCTGCGGACTGGGGGGTCCCAGGTTCGATTCCGGTCAAGGGCATGTACCGTGGTTGTGGGCACATCCCCAGTGGGGGGTGTGCAGGAGGCAGCTGATCGATGTTTCTAACTCTCTATCTCTCTCCCTTCCTCTCTGTAAAAAATCAATAAAATATATTTTTAAAAAAAAAAAGAAAAACGTGTTGAACGATGAGGGGAACACTCATTACCTCCCACCTTATTTTTGCAAAAATCTTTCCAACTCCAGGGTCTGCTGCTTCTAATCCTATATAATAAAGAGGCAATATGCAAGTTGACCATCACTCCAACACACAAGATGGCCACCCCCATGTGGTCAAAGATGGCCACCACAAGATGGCCAGCAGGGGAGGGCAGTTGGATTGTGAGAGGGATGTCCGACTGCCCATTTTGGCCCAATCCCATCAGATTCCCTCAAGGAGTCAATCAATAAAATATATTTTTAAAAAAAAAAGGGACACACACACACATACACACACACACACACACCCACACACACACACACACACGCACAAATTTCGTGCACTGGGCCTCTAGTCTGACATAAGCATATAGCCAGAGCCATTTTCCCAAAGTTCAGCTCTATGTCCCTTTCCTGCTCCATAGTTCACAGTGGCTTCCCCTTTCCCCCTTGGATGCTCCTTACAATAGCCTTTTAGGTCTCTTGTAATCTGACCAAAACTACCTTTTCAGTCTATTAGAATAAATGGACAACACAATCTATGAGGTCTGTTAATCCAAGGCACGCTGTTAGCCAGAAAATGCCCCCAAAGCCGCAGTTAACATCATTTTAGAATTCGACCTGAGGAGGAGCTGGATTTTTAAAGTTCAACTTTGGCTTTGAGGTATTTCTTCAAATTACCAGAACCACTTTTTCTTTTTAATCCTAAATATTTGTTCTTTCACATAGCCTTAGTATAATGATCAAAATCAGATAGCGTAGTAATTATCAAATCCTTTAACATCAGTATAATAATTCCATTCTTTCATCTACAGTTTATATTCAAATTTCACCAATGGCCCCGTTAAAGTCCTTTGTGGTTATTTTTTCCTACATGGTCCAGGACCTACCAGGACGCACAGTGCACTCAGTGTTCATGTTTCTTTTCATCTTTTTGATCTGGGACCTTCTTCAGCTTTTCTTGCATTTCTTGGTCTTCACAGTGCTTCTCTGAGAGAGCAGGCCAGTTACTCCGTAGTAATTCCGTCAGTTGGGTTTTGTCTGATGTTTTTTCTTGGTTAGATTTGTCGATGCATTTGGACAGGAGTCTCACAGAAGTGGTGCTGTGTTCTCAGTGCCTCACACCAGCAGCCCTGTGATAGTGGTTTATTCAACCATTTGGTAAGATTTCTCCATTGTAAAGTTACTCAGGTTCCCTCTGTAAAGAACCAGTAACTTGTGGAAAGATACTTTGAGGCTATGAAAATATCCTACTCCTCATCAAAATTTCATCCACTGGTGTTTGCATCCATTGATCATTTTTCTAACTCCGTATCCCTTCTATATTTATTACTTGGCATTCTACTGTAAAGAAGAATTATCCTTCCTCCATCATTTACTTATTTATCTGTTTATTTATTCATTGAGTTATAATTTATTACTAGTATTATTTATTTTGATGCTCAGGTTAACCCAGATTTGGCCAGAGAAATCCCCTCAGATTGCTTCTGTGTTTCCATTACTCTTTTTATTTTTTTATTTTTATTGATTTCAGAGAAGAAATGAAAGGGAGAGAGAGATAGAAACACCAATGATGATAGCGAATCACTGATCAGCTGCCTCCTGCATACCCCACACTGGGGATCAAGCCTGTGGGGGGTCAGGCATGTGCTCTGACCAGGAATCGAACCGTGACCTCCTGGCTCATAGGTTGATGCTCAACCATGCCTGCCAGGCTCCATTATTCTTTGTACACAACGAACTGACTGGTACAACCGGACATTTGGACTCCTCTTGGACTTCCCTTGTCCTGGACCTGGAGTCAGCTTTTCTATGGGAGCCATCCAGGCCCAGTTCGACTTTCCTCTCTGGAGAGCAGCGAGGGCCTCCGAGGACAGTTGCCATGCAGTGTCATCGTCATCACAGTCCAGGTGGCATGCGTTTTATTACGTTCTCTCGGAGTCTTTGTGGTAGAATAATTTATAGTAATAATCATCACTTTTATTATCCACATGATTTTTATTTTCAACTTCTTTTTTTTTGTTTTTTGTTTTCTTATTTATTTATTTATTATTGCTTAAAGTATTACAAAGGGTATTACATATGTGTCTCCGCGTCCCCCCCCACCCCCCACCCTTGACAATCCCCTGGCCTCCCCTACCTATTTTCAACTTCTTGTATTTACTTTTCCATTAAAGTTCTAACAACACACATGCACAGTTATAGGAAACATAAACGACTGGCCATCACATGGGAAGAATAGACACGATGGCATTGACCACGGCTTTTTCCAGAGAACCGAGCAAACAAGCAGGGATCAGCAATCTACAGCCTCCTCCCGTTTTTGTAAATCAAGTTTGAGTAGGACTCAGCCACACCTGTAGGTTTACCGTTTATCTGTGGCTGTGTTCACCCTACTCCAGAGCGAAGCAGTTGCAACACAGTGCAGCTCAAGAAGCCTAAAATATGTATTATCTGGATTTTTATGGAAAATGTCTGGACCCCTAGTCTAGATGAAGAGACGCTGAGAACCCAAGCCGATAAGGGAGCTAAGTGTTACTGAAACAAACAAGAAACTCGATGCCTAGTAATTTAGGCTCCCACAGTGATGACTTAGAATGGCCTGCTTCTTACATGGGAAGTCAACACAGAAACCAAAAATCCCACACAATCAAACTTATCCTGGAAAATCTCCTGAAAATCACTGTGTTGGAGACGGATATGCTATTGTTCACCAAGTCCAGCACATTCAGGTTTACCAGCATCTACAAACCCATGTTCAGCATTTCATCAGGAGATACATGCGAGGCATGTGGAGCAACATCACTGGCCCTGGACCAGCGGGTCCGATCTGCAGTGAAATCAAGTGTAATTCTGAAACCAGATCACACATGGGCTGGCGATGTTTACAGGGAATAAATGATTAAAAACCCTGGAATAACATCCCCAGAAACTCTCTCATTTGGAAAATTGCAAAAGGATATTGAAGAAAAGTGGAAAATGTTTTACCAACATGAAAGCTAGGAAAAAAAACCCAAAAAAACCCTCTTATACATATGTTGAAAGAGACTTTATGTTTTATATCTATATCCTTGCAAATTACCTCCGTGCAAAAATACCATCCAACTTTGAGTCATTAAAAAATTGATTTGAGCCCTAGCTGCTTTTGCCCAGTGGATTGAGCGTTGGCCTGCGGACTGAAGGGTCCCAGGTTCGATTCCGGTCAGGGGCATGTACTTGGGTTGCAGGCACATCCCCAGTGGGAGATGTGCAGGAGGCAGCTGATCGATGTTTCTCTCTCATCGATGTTTCTAGCTCTCTATCTCTCTCCCTTCCTCTCTGTAAAATATCAATAAAATGTATTTTTAAAAAAATTGATTTGAGCCCTAGCTGCCTTTGCCCAGTGGTCAGAGTGTTGGCCCTTGGATGGAAGGGTCACAGGTTTGATTCCGGTCAAGGGCATGTGCCTTGGTTACAGACTCAATTCCTGGCCCTGGTTGGGGTGCATGAGGGAGGCAACCAAATCCACGTGTCTCTCTCACATCCATGTTTCTCTCTCTCTATTTTTTCCTTCCCTTCCCCTCTTTCTAAAAATCAATGAGAAAAATATCCTCGAGTGAGGGTTAAAAAAACCCAAACTGATTTGAAAGACCATTTCAAATATGTTTGAAATGCTGTCTATGATTGGATTAACAAAGCAATAAGATACTATTTCATACCCACTGGACTGGCAAAAGAGAAGTTGGGTTGCACTACCTGATGACCAGGATATGGGGAGTGGAGAATGGCTGGTGGGAGTAAAATTAATAAACCCACTTGGAGGGGTGATGGGAGTGATAGTAAAGGTAAGATGCATACACTTAACCACCCAGACATAGAGCTTCCGGTTAGATTCCTTAGATACCCTATCCAGTGTGGTCCCAGACCTCTGGGGTTCCCTTGAGGTGCTTCAAGGGGACCTGCAAGGTCAAAACTATTTGCACAATAAACTAAGATGGCATGTGTCTTTTCTGCTGTGTTGACGTTTGTACTGATGGTGTAAAAGCAACCGTGGATAAGACAGCTGGCAGCTGAGCATGAATCAAGGTGGTGGGCCCCAGCCATACCAGTCCTTATTATATTCTGCACCACCATGCAGCTCGGAGGGAGAAAAGCAGTTTTACATACGAATATTCTTGATGGAGCCGTACAACTTTTGGTTTTTACAAATCTTTTTTTTCTAGCAATCAATGGTTTAATAGCTGAAATAACTTGGGGGGGGGGGGCGACCTTGATTTTGCCCTAGCCAATTTGACTCAGTGGATAGAGCATCAGCCTACAGACTGAAGGGTCCTGGGTTCGATTCCCAGACAAGGGCATGTACCTTGGTTGCAGGCTCGATTTCAGACCCCTGTTGGGGTCTGTGCAGGAAGCAACCAATTGATGTGTCTCTCTGTCTCTCCTCCTCCCTTCCACTCTCTCTAAAAATCAATAGAAGAATATCCTCCTGTGAGGATTGAAAAAAAAATATTAAAGCCTTGGTTTTCTGGTGGTGTCCTTGACAGCTGAGAGTGGGAGGGTGTGGGATGGTTCCAGAACAATGTTACATCTAAAAATCAATAGAAGAATATCCTCCTGTGAGAATTGAAAAAAAAAAATTAAAGCTGGTTTTCTGGTGGTGTCCTTGCCAGCTGAGGGTGGAAGGGTGTGGGATGGTTCCAGAACATTGTTCCAGAACAGGAATCCAGAGGGACAGAGTGGGGGAGGGCATGAGAGGCCAAAAGCAGCACCGACAAGGGCTGGGGTCATCCTCCCGAGGTCAAGCCGCTGGGCCCAGCTCCCTTGTCCTGAGGGGATGGCAGAAGGTGTGCGTTGGTGCAGGTATGGCTTCTGTCAGCAAGTGCTGTCGGTGCCTTGGGTCTTGGTGAAGGACTTGAGCCCCATTCAAGTCTGTTGCAGTGTGGGACAGCCCACTGCCCTTTCTCTGTTTTTACAAATCTTGAGCCCGGAGCCCCTGTCCTTTTAGTGCTCTGTGTGATGAAGTGGGAGTCGTGCACAAAGCCCTTCTGCTGCCTTGCTGGAGTGGCTCAGTGGTTGAGTATCGACCTTTGAACCAGGAGGTAAATGGTTCCATTCTCAGTCAGGGCACATGCCCAGTAGGGGGCGTACAAGAGACAGCTGATCAGTATCATTGCTGTTTCTCTCTCTCCCTCTCCCTGAAATTAAAAAAAAAAAACACATTTTTTAAAAATTTTTTTAAAAAGGCCTTCTGATGAATACTTGAAGACAATTGTCTCCAGGGAAGCACACTGGCAGAGCTGAAAGATGAACTAGCCCCTTTTTCATGGAAACTATTTTTTCTTGAAAAAACAACTACAGACTATGGTTTAGGTTTGGGTTTTTAGCAGAGATTTTCCTCCCCCAAAAGAAGTGAGCCTGTCACATAAAGGAAAACAACTGATCATCTCTGTTGCCAATGATAAAATTTAAATTTTCAAATTTTAGGACACTTATATCTGCCCCCATGAACATGATGGCTCCCCAGCACTTAAAGAGTTTGCTGATAAGATCAGAGGTGATATTAACAGGCGCAGATTTTTTGATATTGTATAATGAAGCATGCTAACATGGGGAAGGCTATAGCATTTAGTAAACCAATATTTCCTCAATGATCAGGGTATGATGTTACAAAAAATCACAAGTGAATGATCCATTCAAAGTACAAGATGGAACAATGCATTAAATATAGGAGTACAGCTTGTCTTGAGGGACGAAGGGGAGTGGGGGTGCTTGGGAAGTGATTAATCAAATAACTTGTATGCATATATGCATAACCCAGGGACACAAACAATACAGTGGTGAAAGCCTGGTGGGGAAAAGATGGAGGGGGGTGAAGGAGGGTTAGAAGTGTTGTAATGTACCCCACGAATCACAGACAGACTCCTCAAGAAGTCAAATTAAAGAGTCACATTTGTTGCAATCCGGGACTATGAGGGGCCATTTTGCTTTCCCAAATCTCATAGTCACAAGATGGTCCCAGCTCCAAGGTTATATACAGAGGTATTGATTACATCCCAGGGTTTGGAATGAGGAACCTGGTTTGCAAAAAAGCAGTTTACAGAAGCAGCAACAGCATGTTATCTAAATTACAGTTTTGGGTCTAGAGCCCTTGGGTAACCTGGGTTAAACTTAGGCATGTTATCTAAATTACAGTTTTGGGTCTAGAGCCCTCTGACCTTGGGATAACTGTGCTGTCCTTCCCAGGTAAAGAAGAATGTGCTTTCTAAAACCAGTAAGATAACAATCAATGGGATCGTCATTC
>NW_006383013.1:2594542-2608880 GCF_000327345.1 Myotis davidii | reverse complement strand
ACTGTCTGGGCTGAGAGCACAGGTGTACAAAAGGCAAAACTATATAGTCACATATTTAAACACAGACAATAAAGTGGGGTAAGGGCATGGGGAAAAGTGGAAGGGAGAGGAGAGGGGTCTTCTGTAATACTTTAAACAATAAAGATTAAAAAAATAAGAGTAGGAGTACAAGTTCACTGATAGGGTTTCAGATTTCACACTGCAACTGATCTAAGAAACTACCACTTGTTGAGTTTTGGTGTATTGTCAAAGCATATCTACAATCGTCTGAAAATTACTCCAACCTTGTCTTCTTCAAGGTCTAGACCAAGGCCAGTGTCCACAGTTTCTGTTTCATATGAAAGCTTAATCCTGTGGGGCCAGCGGGGTCTGTGGACCTTGGTTACTGTTAGACCCACCTGGTCTATGCATGAGGCAAAGGAATGGGTGAGTGCAGGTCACAGAGTGGAGGGGGTGGAGGAAGAGGAGCAAGCTTCTTTGTTCACCTGGGGTTATAATTGAAAGGGCGAGGACTATGCCCTCCATCTTGCCCCGTACCCTCCATGTTGGGGCGGCCGCCATGTGCTCAGGAGAGTACCTTCTTCCCGGAAGCCCAGGCCCCTGCTGGCCACGCCCAGGATTTCTTTAAACTAACCAATGACAATCAAGGGACGTGCACGCTATAGAGATGACCACATCCTGTGTAAGAAGACCCGACTTGCGCCTGGTCAATCGGCAGGGCCCACAGTCAGCTCCCCTCCCCTCACTCCACCCCCTATTAAAACCCTGATTTTCCCACGGTGACTTCACTCTGCTTCCGGTCGCTGCGTCAGCCAGGAGGGGGAGGTGAGCTAGCTCAAATAAAGGACCCTCTGCTTTTGCATCGGACTGGTTCCCTGGTGTGGTTTTCTTTGGGATCTTGAAATCTGGGCATAACAATAATCAGGAGTTTTTTTTAAATAACCAATTAGGCTTCTGATGGGTCCACCCCCTAGCCAATGCCAATGATCCCTGACTGGCCTCCAGGGTCAAACATCGCCCCCCCGCCCCCCAACACCCCGCCATTTTAACTTCTATTGAACTTGTGCTTATCTCTCCACTGTTCCATTCCTTTCCCCAGAGATCTGTGGGGAATAGGCCCCTGGTTGGGGCAGAGTGGGGGCTGGGGGAGGGAAGTTAAGGGGGAGTGTGAAGCCATAGCTTCCTAGTGAAGCAAACAGGCTGTGTCCCAGCCCATTAGGCTCAACAATGTCTGACGCCTTCTTAACCAGTTAGCTACCTAGAGTAACGCCTTCCAACCATGCATCTACGGGAGACAATGTGGTTCCCAGGGGCATGCTGCAATGTCTCCAGGGGGGAGAGGCGCTGAGGCATTGGGTGGATAGAGGGTGGGGAAGCTGCTAAACATCCCACCGCACACCACACTGCACAGCCCTCACAGCAGAGTTTTCTGAAAACATCAGTAGTGCTGAGAAACCCTGGAAAAGTGTCCCTAAATGTCCCTTCCTGCCCTGAAACTTCTGAGGGCTTCTAGAGGGGCTTTTGGTCTGGACATGGCTGGAGGACCAGTCCCCACCCTTCACTGGGAGCCCTAGAGAAGAGTGGGCCAGAGCGGGGAGGGCGGTGGTATCTCTGCCTATAACCAGTGCCCCGGGTGAGTCTAATGAAGCCATGTTAGCCCTAGCTGTTTTGGCCCAGTGGATAGAGCATGGGCCTGAGGACTGAAGGGTCCTGGGTTCGATTCCGCTCAAGGGCACATGCCTGGGTTGTGGCCTGAGGTGTGCAGGAGGCAGTCAGCCGATCAATGATTCTCTTTCATTATTGATGTTTCTATCTCTCTCTCTCTCCCTCTCCCTTCCTCTCTGAAATCAATAAAAACATATTTTTTTAAAAAAGCAAGCAAACGGGTTAGAGCAGGGTTCCCACCTCCCTGACCATCAGAATTCCCTGGAGGCTTTCTTAGCAAGGTTTGGGGTGGGGTCCAGTAATCTGGGAGGTTTGTTGTTCAAGTTCCGAAGGTAATTCTGATGAAACCATCTTAAAAGTTGCATCAGCTTTGGGGGGATATCTGTGGGAGTTACCTGGGCACTCATTCATTCATTTATTCATATACATGGTGCTAGGATTAAAGAGACGCCTAGACATAGATTCAGTAAGAAAAGGGATCTATTAGCAATTTGTTAACAATTCATCTGCCTGTGACAAAAGCAGAACAAAATTCTTGGAGAGAACTGAGCAGGGAAGGACCCATAGTGCCTGAGGACTTCCTGGAGGAGGCTGACTCAATCCTCACTGGAGGCTATTTTTTCCTTTTTTTTTTTCTTTAAATGAGAGGGGAAAGGAGGGAAGGAGGAAGGGGGACAGACATAGAGAGAAACCTGGATGTGAGAGAGACACATCCATTAGTTGCCTCCCAAATGTGTCCTGACCTGGGCCGGGATTGAATCTGCAACCCAGGCATGTGCTCTTGACAGAGAATCGAACCCGAGACCCTTTGGTGTAGCGGTCAATGCTCCAACCACTGAGCACACCGGCCGGGGCAAGGAGGAAGCTGACTTTTGAATTGGGTCTTAAAGGATGAAGATGAAGCAGCAGGGAGGAAATCCTGCATTCTTGACCGCAGACTCAGAAGGGGGTCCCTCGGCGGAGGATACACAGCAGGCCCAAAGGAGACTGGAGGAAACTCGCTCTCTCTCGACCCAACATTTGATGCAGCAGCATTATAGTTCCACTCTGTTTTCAAGCAAATCTGAAACTGGGCAATACAAGCAATATGAACAAAGTCTCCTTTGTCCAAAATCTGCAGGTTCTACTTTATATCTATTTCTATGAGAAAAACAGTCTTGAGTTTTGTGAGTCTGGCTGAGGAGAAGTTTCAGGAATACACCTCTCACATAAAAACTGGCCTGCCGGGAAGGGAGCACCTACGGCCTGCACACACCTGTGCTCTGGGTTAGAGAGGATCAGGCCCAGCCTGCCCTGGAGGAGCTCCCAGCCAGGTGCACATCCCCTGTCCCCTCCCTCCCTGTGGCAACCTTCCATCGGAGCCAGGCTGGTGGAAGGGCGGGCAGAGGAAGGGGCCCCAAGTCTAGCCGGGGCCAGACCAGGAGGGCAGTGGATTGCCCCGGGATCTACACCGGCATTTAAAAAACTTTTAAAGATTTATTGATTTTATTTTGAGAAAGATCGACTTTGTTGTTCCACTCATTTATGCATTCATTGGTTGATTCTTTTAGGTGCCCTACCTGGGGATCGAACCCAAAACCTTGGCATATGGGGATGATGCTCTAACCAACTGAGCTACTGAGCCAGGGCTCTATGCCTACGTTGTAAATGTTGTAATGTACCCCACGAATCACAGAAGGACGCCTCAAGAAGTCGAATTAAAGAGTCATGTTTAATGCAATCTGGGACTATGAGGGGGCATCCTGCTTTCCCAAATCTCATAGTGATAAGATGGTGGCAAAGTTAGACTTATATAGGCAAAGATCACAAAGGTATTGATTACATCTCAAGGTTTGGAATGAGGAACCTGGTTTGCAAAAAAACAGTTTACAGAAGCAGAAACAGCATGTTATCTAAATTATAGTTGTGAGCCCTGGCCGGTTTGGCTCAGTGGATAGAACGTCGGCCTGCAGACTGAAGGACAGTTTTGGGTCTGGAGCCCTCTGACCTTGGGATAACTGTGCTGTCCTTCCCAGGTGAAGGAAAAATGTGCTTCCTAAGACCAGTATGACCACAATCCATGGGATATTCACATTACAATCAATAGGCATTTAATCGAATGGGATGATTTATACAATTCAGAAAATCAAAATAACCTGTCTATTGTTAAACAAAGCAAATAGGTACAGAAGCCAAACAGCAGGGTTGGAGTTAAACTATAATTTCTACCTGAGATGATTGCTACCATACTTCATAAAGAGTTGCATTTAAGGGGAGTTGCAGTGGCCTGCGCTGGAGGCCACAGTTGCGCCTTCCCTTCCCACTGCACCACAGCACCATGCTCTCGTCCTCTGAGCGTGACTCTTGGTCCTGAACTCATCATAAACATTTACTGAGCTCCTACGTGTGCAGCCCTGGACCATATCCGAGAACAGATAGGCGAGAATTCCTGCCCTCTGGATCTTGCATTCTTGTAGGAGGAGACAAATCACAAGCAAAACAAACAGTCAATTTACATAGCATAGCAGAGGATGGTTGGAGCACTGGAGGAAAATATAGCAGAGAAGGGGAATGCTGGTGTGTGTGTGGACACACATGCTTAGGTTAGAAAATGTTAAAAGGTCATCAGGGAAGGTCTCACTGAGAATAGGACATGGGAGGGTTTCTTTGAAATCTCACATTTACGTGTGTACGTTGCAGGAGTATTTTATTTTGCCAGCCAGATTGTAACCCCCCAGGGGCAGAAACTGTCTTGATTATCTCTAGCATTACCCTCGGGGCCTAGCACAGAGTTGGGCCCCTTATGGGTATTCAAAAATGCTTCCTGAATGAATGCATGAAAAGGAAAAGAATACATTATTAGAAATGGAGTGAATAAATGAAAAAGGATCCTGCTGCCCACTCCTCTTGAGCTGGGGCAGCTGACCCAGATGTTATAGAATCTTTGCTGCCCTGACTCACCCAGGGGCCCTACTTCTTGTGGCGGGAAGAAAAGGCTGTGACTTGGGAAGGGGAGAGCCCTGGGAGGGGTGGGCATGGATCCGCTGGCAGGGAGGGTGAGGTGGGATGGGTGGAGTGAGGTGGGGCAGGGGGTGGAGAGGAGATGGAAGAGCTGGAAGAACAGGAGGGGAGAAAACAAAAGATCAATAAGAACAGTCGGGGGTGACAGCAGCCAGCCAGGGAGCGCTCCTCCCTTGATTAGAATTCATGAACTCCCCTCTTACATTAAGTCTTTATATGACACCTGGCCTTTAATGCAAAGCTGGCTGCGAACATTAAAAATTAAAAGCCGAAGGTAGGCTACATCCATCTCAGATGGCGCAGCTCCCCTCCTATCTGAGGTCTGCACAAAGCTATTACACATTGATAAATTATTTTGGGTAATAGCCGAGATATTACATTGTTTCTGAGTGAAGGTAAAATCTCTCCCTGACACGGGCATTTATCAGGAGTGCCTTCCATCTTATTTATTATGGGCCAGGTGAGCATGGGGCTGTGGCCGCTGGGGTGCCGGGGTGCAGGGCTGGGCCTCTGTCCCCTTCCCCACCTCCCCTCCTTCTCCAGTCACTCCCTTGATGGGCTTGTGACAAGTTAATTCTTAAGTAAAGATATGCAATTCCCTTACAAAGTGGGAGGGGCTCCTGGGGAAGAGGGAAGTTCGGTTATTGAGCTATCACAGCCGGGGGCCCCTGAACCCATCTGAGTCCCACCTGGTAGATCTGAACCCAGGTCTGTGCCCATCCCCAACCTGAACACTTCACCTGGGATGAAATCCTCTCAGCTAGTGCCCACCTCCCTCTCGCTACCCCCCATGCCTTCCCCACACGGTCCACAAGCTGGCAGCCAATCAGAATTGCTGAATGTTCTGCAAAGGGAGGAGGGTTTGGAGGTGTTTACCATGCTGGCTTCTTTTTTTTCACACACACACACACCAAAAGCACAGAGAGTCTAGGTTAGAAACTGCTTCGGAGTCCCAAGCCTCCTACTCTGCTTCCCCCTCCCTGTCCAACCTCAACACCCTCCTCGAAACTGGTCAATAATGTCCTCTGTGCAGACAGTTCAAGGAAAAGACAGCCTTTGGAACCTGGTTTTAATTGTAGGCAAGTTATTTAAACTTTCTGAGTCTCTATTTTCTCAATTGTAGTAGGAGCATCGTAACATACCGCCAGCCTCTAGGGGTCACCTGGAATAAAGGGTCACATCTGGGACGGCTGGGCATCTGAGCAGAGCCTCATGGGTGGGGTGTGTGAGGGTGTGGGCTGACTGACACACATGCACGGATGCAATGCCACGGTATGCATGGGGGCAACGCCATGGGGAGGAACAGCCCAAGGGGCCACTTTGGCTTGGGGTCCTTGGGGGGCATTGCTCCGCAACCCCCTTTTGGAAGAAGCATTCCCTACAGAAATGTTTCCTGAGTGCCCTCTATTTTGTAGGCACTGTGCTAAGTGCAGACTGGATGTGAATGAATCTAACAGACCAGGTCCTGCCCCCCAGCTGCTCACATCTGGTGGAATTGGCCCTCGGTCCCTAGAGGAGAGAAGCAGGTGCTCTGGATGGCTTTGTCCCCAGGGGTAGGCTAGCTCACTGACCTCCCACCCCTGGCTCTGTGCCAGCTCCAACTCCCATCCAGTTTGGCACAGAACCCGTGGTCAGTAACTGTCTTGGACTGGAGGGATGGTTGACTGGAGTGAGGAATGTAGAGTCACAGGCGAGCAGATGTGGTCTTTGAGTCTCACCGGACCCCAGGGTTAGTCAGTCCTTCTTTCTCGCCAACAGAGGCTGCCAGCTCAGCTCAGGGGACCTGCCCATCCCTGAGCCCCAGGCAGGCAAGAGGACCCGCAGCAAAGGGCAAGTGCCCATGTGGCTGGATGTGAGCTGGGCACTGACGTCCTCCCCGCTGTCAGCAGAGCCGGAGTGACTGTGCGCTTCCTGGAATTTCTGCGTAAGGACCAGACATCCATGGGACCCGCCGAACGGCAGGAAGAGGGAAGGTTATGGTATGAGGGGCTCACACTCGCTCTGGCCCAGCTGCCCTGGGCCTGCAGGACAGGCGGGTGCCGGGGGAGGCCTGGATGAAGTTTGTCACTGCAGTCGCACTCTGCAAGCCCATGGCACCTCTTCGTCTCCACCTCTCTGGCCAGCCCCTGTGAACTTGGGCAGGACCATCTGACTGCCTCTAAGTCCTGTTTCAGCCTGCCTGCTGTCTTCCCAGGCATCTGGTTCCATTCTCTGCCAGTCAGGACCAGCCCCCATCTACCCTGCATCCAACCCAGCTTCCCGAAGCCCAGGAAGGACGCCTGGACGCTGACGATGGATGAACTTGGGCATCTCCAAGAGAACAGGCACCCGTTTGGCCAGGTTGAGAATTCAGTTGTGGGGCCAACCCAGCTCCTTCTTAGTGGCCATTTATTTTCTTAAGGGGAGGAAGAAGCTTGCGTCTAAAATCTCCACCTCTACTGCAGGCTGGCTGTTTTCTCTCCTTCCCCAGGAAGTTGAACAATCAACTTCGATGCCACCGGCTGGGCTGGGAGGCATCACCGTTTACTGCTGAGAGTGGGTCTACTCCACACGCGTGGGGGAGCAGAATAGAGGCTGACACTCTAAAACATGGATTGTGTGAACCAGCATGAAAGGAAAAGCCTTCTGAGGTTAGTTCAATGGCAGAGCGATACATAATAATAATAACAAGAACACAAGCAGCTAACACCAACTGAGTGGCCACATATGCCAGGCACCGTGATAAGCACTTTGTGTTTAGTCTCCTTTAATCTCCACAAACCCCCAGGAAGTCTGTGTTACAGAGACTCAGAGACATCAACCGTGAGGAGCGGAAATAGGATTTGACCCTGAAACTGATTCTAGACCACATGCTTTTAACTGACCCATTGCAAAGCATCTTCCAGACTGGCCTCTCCACCTTCTTATTTCTACATGAGAAAAGCCGAGGCCCAGAGTGGGAGCCCATTGCCAAGAATTCGTGGCAGAGCTGGAACTGGATTCTAAGTGTCCTAAGTCCAGACTCAAAGCTTTTCTCTACTGCACCACACTGTCCACTAGGAATAGGGTTCTCCCGTCCTCTCCTGGGCCCTCCAAGGCTGAGGGAGATCATAAAGGCAGAGAGGGAGTCAGAGTCAGGAGAGCTGGGGGTTGGCCATGACCAGACATTGCCAAACTAACCAACAGGCATAGGCCTGCGTCCCGGGGAGCTCTACGAAGCTAGTTTTAAAAGTGGAAGTCCGAGTGAGAAGCCAAAAGAGCAGCTGAGGATACGGAGTATGCAGCTACCTGTGTCGGGATTCAAGAAATCTGTGAAGACGGCAGCCCTGGGATCTGGGGACACTTTGAAACAGGAGCCAGCAGAACCAGGAATCTGCTGAGGCAGGGAGCGTCCCAACAGCCTTGAGACAGAGCCACCAAAGGGATGTGAGAAAGTGCCAGCGACAGGCAAAGGCAGAGAGATCTAGTGGTGAGAAGAAGGTGAGTGTTCTGATCACCAATAGGAGATAGAGCAGCAGCCAAGTGCAAGGGGTGGCAGGCAGCGTCAAGAAGTGAAGAGCCCAGTCACTGTTGCATGACCGGCTGGGGTGTCTGCAGCAACCTGACCCTGACCGAGAGCCACGCGGCTGGGGCCTGGAGGGCTTCTCGGGGAAAGAAAATGATGCCAAGAGCATCTTAGAAGGTTTTATTCTGAGCCTCAGATCATTGTTTTCTCTGTTATTTTTACAAGTAGCTGCTATAAACACTTAACTTGTTTTCGTCTTTTTTTTTTTGTAAGGTTGTATTTTGGGAATGGGAATTTATGTTGAGACTAGACCACGTGGGAACTTGACTTTTTGTGGGATGTATTTCTAGTCAAGAAACATTTTGTGAAAAATAATAAAAGGATGTAATTCTTGTATACCTACCTCCACCTGTGCCTAGAACATCTCCCCTTTCTGCACAATATAATTTTAGAATTTATTTTTTAAATGTTGGTAGAGGGGTACACAGTACCGGGCATTGATTATCTTGAATTTGCCTCTCCTCAGGGCTTGCTAGGGTCCCCAAAGGCTTTTCCATCTCTGCAGGCGGGCAGAAAAGGTGCTCTCTACCTCACACCTTTAAGGATGCATAGACCAGTCTAGTCTTCAAAGAGACTTCCCACATCAGTTCCCAGGAATTGCAATCATTCAGGATGCATAAGCAGGCCGGTCTTGCATCTAAAGTCTAAGCTAATTCCGCACATTCCTAATCTTTGCAATATTTCAAGCTGCCGCACATTAGACGGGGCCATTTACAGTGAATGTGGCTGGGGGTAGGAAGGGAGTGAGGTAAAGAGGAGGGGTGATGAGTTCTTACAGACCCAGTGCCTCTGCACCCAGAACCTGGTAAGGGGCAGTGGTCAGAGGGAAACAGAGGGAGAGAAAGATATCAAGTGTAGTAATCAGAATGAAAAATGGAGCCGCAGTTACTTTAAACAAGAGCTAATTCATCACAAGAACGCGTGGATAAGTAGCTGAGTTTCAGGCGTTCAGTAAGTTCCCCGTTCTGCTCCAAAAATTATTCCACCCCTGTCTGCACGCTCCCATAAATCATCCCTTCTTCACATCAGCTCCGATTACCAATTACTCCTGCCTGTAACACGCTTTCCTTGCCCAACACCATCTGATGGGGCTCTGCCTTTTAATTTTACAAATGCCTTTTTTCTCCACGTTTGCTTCTTTCTCCTCCAGTCTCCCCTCTCCCAGCCTTTCATTCTCTCCCTCTTTTATTTGCATAAAGCCCCTCTGACTCCCCCAGACCTCTACCAACCTGGCCATCTGTAGTGGTCCCTGGGGAAGGGGAGGGAAAAGTCACCTGGGGTAGTGACCGCACCTGCAAGTGGACCTGCCCCCACAGGCATCCATCCCCAGCCTGCTTCTTGGTTTGCAGACAGACCTGGATGGAGTTTGAGTCTAGAGTCTGACAACCTGTTGGAAAGGGCTATTGATGGTTCTTGAGAGGAGAGCTTTGCGTTCCCTCCACCCCTTGCATGATGACAAGTCATTGCAAATACAGTCATGAGTGGCATAACAGTGTTCTGGTCAACAACACACCTCATAGGCCAGTGGTGGGCAAACCGCGGCTTGCAAGCCACATGCAGCTCTTTGGCCCCTTGAGTGTGGCTCTTCCACAAAATACCACGTGCAGGCACTCATGTATAGTGTGATTGAAACTTCGTGGCCCATGCGCAGAAGTCGGTTTTCGGAAAGGAGATAGACGAAACAAGTATACAAGACAAGTGTGGATGGAAGAGTTGGAAGGGGTCAACCTCAGTGAATGTACCTCAATCAGATTGAGGATGTTTTTAGCAAAGGCCAGCTTAGGAGGACCCTAATTAAGTTAATAACAATGTACCTGCTTATATAGTTTAAGTTTAAAAAATTTGGCTCTCAAAAGAAATTTCAATCGTTGTACTGTTGATATTTGGTTCTATTGACTAATGAGTTTGCCAACCACTGTCATAGACAGTGTTGCTATATCACCCAGCCTAGGTGTGTAGTAGCTGTATGATGCTCGCTCAACAGCCAGATCGCCTAACGACACATATCCCAGTCGTTAAGCAGCAATGACTGTGTTTAGCGCAATATTTATTGGCTGCTGGCTGTGTTCGCTGCACAGAAGTGGGGGTCTCTGCAGGGTCTCAGAAGCGCTTTGGAAGAAGCCCCGCCTTCCAGCCCAGCTTCTGCTCTTTACAGAATCGCCCAAAGCTGTGTGTCCCGAACTTCACTCATTACTGTGTCACTTGCACAATGTTTGCCACATGTGAGTGCTTATGGGTACTATCTTTTCCTTAAGTCAACTTCCAATTGGTTTACCTTTCAGAACTTAACTTTGTCCTAAGCAAAACTTCAGGAACTTGTGTGTTCGAAGTGACCGTTATATGCTTCCCAATGCCTGTGAGAATAAGGGCTGAGCTACTGTGCCAACGGACTTCAGCGTATACCGCGCAGCACCGAGGCACGCCTACCACACTTGGCTAAAGCATCCTCTCTCCTGTACATTCAGAGACGTGGTGTGATGCTGACATGGGACCACGGCACAGAAGTCAGAGAATATGGATCTCCGAGGACTTCACTGCCCATGCCAGCCCCACCTCCTGAGACTGATTCCGGAGGTCTCGGACACAGCCCAGAAGTCAGGAGCTGGACTCTCGACCCTGCTTTGAGAAAGCCTGGTCTAGCCTGTGCATCAAACCTAAGTTGCTTTATGACCTTAGGAAAATCGCCTATTTCTCTGTCTCTTAATTATTTAAATGTTGCTACCTCATGGAGGTCAGAGAAAGTTGAAACTTGAGGAGCTAATTATGGGATGGATTTTAAAAGCCCTGTTCAAGTGGGTCTGGGAGGCAGGGCTTGCATCCTTTACCCTCTTTTTTTATTTTTAAAAAATATATATTTTATTGATTTTTTTACAGAGAGGAAGGGAGAGGGCTAGAGTTAGAACTATCCACTGAGCCAAACCAGTTAGGGCCTCTTTTTTTTTTTATTCTATAAATATATTTTTATTGATTTCAGAGAGGAAGGGAGAGGGAGAGAGAGATAGAAACATCAATGATGAGAATCATTGATTGGCTGCCTTCTGCACACCCCCCATTGGGGATCAAGCCCACAACCCCAGCATGTGCCCTTGATTAGAATCGAACCTGGGACCCTTCAGTCCACAGGCCAACTCTCTATCACTGAGCCAAACCGGCTAGGGCTCCTTCACCCTCTTCGCAGGGACAGGAACTCCGTCCCACCTGCCAGTTGGCTTTTGCTTGCTGACCTTGTATCACCACAAGCCATCTGTTTTGATCGGATTTGAAACTACAGATTCCTATAGGTTTGAAAACCCCCAAAGTGGGTTTCCAGCCAGTTTCATGATGGTCATTTAAATACAATTGTGTATGGGGTGTGGCTATATCAAAAGTCACCCAGAAGCCCAGGGTGGGGCAAGGGTGCTGCAAGCAAAGTATTTACGGAGCAACATTTACGGAGGTCCTTCCTCTCAGGCCCAGACCTGCACTTGCACAATCCTGAGAGTGAGGGCCTCCTGAAATGCTGCCCCTGCCCGTTCCTGTTTGCCTCCCTCCAGGCCTGGCTCTGTAGAAGCCAGGGTCGTGTCTAAGTCCTTGCAAGGCAGGGCGAAGTCAAGAGGAAGAACCAAAAGTTATCCGAACATCCAAGGGGAAAGGTACTCTACCAGGTGTGTCCACACACGTCAGATCCTCTAGTTTCACAGACGCACAGTGGAGACATCATTAATTTCATTTTACACCCGAGGACAGCCAGGCCTAGCGAAGTTAGGGAACCTGCCCGATGAAAAGAAGGGAAGGAAGGAACTGGCCGGTCTGGAATCTGAGCTCAGGACCACCCATGTTCTTTCTATTGAAGTGACTTTCTCTTTCTCACCGAGTATTAGTTAAAATAGTCCGGACTCCACCTCACAGATGAGGCCAGCAAGACCCACAGCCCTCATGTTTTCTATGCATTTACTAGTAGAAATCATGCATTGCCCAAAGGACTTCAGATCACTCGTATTCATGTAGAGCCCTCACTTCCATCCCCCCATCCAACATGGCTGGGGAGGCATCCGCTCTGACACAGCAGAGAATGGCAGGCCTTCTTCTAGGGATCTTGGAAGCCAGTGGGGAGACAAAATGAGCTAGCAGTCATGAATGAGACTGAGGTAAGTAAAGAAAGGAGTGTCTCGTGTATAATCAAGGGGAGAGTCACTTATATCAGAACGTTTAGGCTAAAGAGGATTGTCAAAATTTCATAGAATTTAGCCCTGAACTTCCCTGGTAAATATGGCAACTACTTCTAATCAATAAAAAGCCCCCCCCTTAAAAAAAAACGCACACACAAATAAACTCATAAACTCTAAGCATAACTTGTTGCTGAGAATCATTTTAAGAGAGGCCCTGACAGAGCAGAGCCAAGAATAATATTATAGTAGTAACGATAAAAGTAAGAGCTACCACCCTGGCCGGTGTGGCTCAGTTGGTTGGAGTGTCATCCTGTACATTGAAAGGTTCAGGCTCCATCCCCATCATGGCGCATACTGAAAGGCAGCTGATAGATGTTCCCCTCACCTCCATGTCTCTCTCTCTCGCTTTCTCTCTCTCTCTCGCTCTCCCCCCCCCCTCCTCCCCCATCCTCCCCCTCTCTTAAAATCAATAAACATCTCCTCTGGTGAGGATTAACAATAATAATAGCTACCATTTATTAAGTAGGCACTTTCAAATGGTACTTAACCCAGTCCTCACAACGATACCATGAAGCAAGTATTATTATAACCCTCCCTTTTCAGAGTGGAAAACAGAGACACCAGGCAACTTGGTCACAATCCCGCAGTCCAAAGGGCGGGTCTGATCAAGAGCAGGTTTCCCTACGTGGCTTCCGCCCCTCGGCTGCTCCATCTGTAAGACCACAGCTGCTGGTCACAGGGCAAAGTCACCTCTCACTACTGAAGGGACATTAAATAAGGCGTTCAAGTTAATTAACTATCTTGCCCTCTGCCCTTTCATTTCATAATCGACCCTGTTGATCTGAGGCCAAATTTCCTAATGTTTTCTATTTTATTAAAGTCCTCTCTTTAGGGGTAGGGGGTGTGGTGACACAGTGGAGAGAGACAGAGTATCTGGTGCCATCTGCGTGATTGGGTGAGATGAGGGAGGCTGTCTAGAGCAGAGGTTCTCAAAGTGTGGTCCAGCAGCAGCAGCAGTTGGGACAGTGGTTCTCAACCTTCCTAATGCTGCGACCCCTTTAATACAGTTCCTCATGTTGTGGTGACCCCCAACCATAAAATTATTTTCACTGCTACTTCATAACTGTAATTTTGCTACTTTATGAATCATAATGTAAATATCTGATATGCAGGATGTATTTTCAGTTACAAATGGAACATAATTAAAGCATAGTGATTAATCACAAAAACAATAGGTAATTATATATGTGTTTTCCAATGGTCTTAGGCAACCCCTGTGAAAGGGTCATTCGACCCCCCAAAGGAGTCTCGACCCACAGGTTGAGAACCACTGAGCTGGGAGCTTATTATCTAACTAGAGGCCCAGTGCTCCGGTGGGGTCCCTCAGCCTGGCTTGTGCTCTCTTGCAATCCGGGACCCCTTGGGGGATGTCAGACTGCTGGTTTCGGCCCAACCCCTGCAAGCCAGGCGAAGGGACCCCACCAGTGCATGAATCCGTGCACTGGGCCTCTAGTATGCATATACTAGTAAGATCTTTGGTTAATCTCTTCCCGCCCTCCCCTCTTCCCTCTGAGATTCATCAGTCTGTTCCGTGTTTCCATGCCTGTGCATTGAGCATCTGCCCTTTGGTGGTCAGTGTGCATCATAGCTACCGGTCAAACAGTCCAATGGTCAAACGGTCCAATGGTCCAACGGTCACTTAGGACTTTATATATATAGATAAGTAATTATCTAATAAGTATCTAATAATCTAATGCTTGGGCCTCATCCCAGACCTACTGAATTGGAAACTGGGGTGGACCCAGCAGTTTGAGTGATTCTGACACGCACCAAGCCTTGGGGGCCACGGTTTAAGTCAGTAGTTTCTGAATATGGGTGCGCATTGTGTCACCTGGGAAGCTGTAAGAATGCCTGGGTCCTACCCAGAGAGATTCTGATTCGATGGGTCAGGAGGCTGAGTCCTTCATACGAGGCCATGTAC
>NW_006383013.1:2577255-2594516 GCF_000327345.1 Myotis davidii | reverse complement strand
TTCAACACCCATTTTTGATAAAAACTCTCAGTGCTTAGTGGGAGGAGGGAGAGCAGAGAAATATTAGGTGACACCTGTCACACACTCTCTTGCCCCCTTTTGTCCATTCCCAGGTCTGATGTCTAAGCTCAGGCTCTCATCACTTCTTGAATGACCTGTTCAATAGCCTTTATGGGTATCATCTCCCTGTTATATATTTGTGAGTTCACTGCAAGCCTGGATTTATTCTACTGGCTTTACGTGTATTAACTCACTTAATCCTTACGGTTTTCCTTGAGGCATAGGTACTGTTATTATGCCTATATTATAGGTGAGGAAACTGAGGCACAGAGAGATTAAATAACCTGCCTAGGATTTCAGACCTGGGCAAAGCAGAGATTCAAATTAGACTGTCTAGCTTTGGAGCTTAATTTTTCTTTTTTTAAAGAAAGATGTTTTTTTAAAAAAATATATTTTTATTGATTTCAGGCAGGAAGAGAGAGGGGAGAGAGGTAGGAACATTAATTATGGGAGCGAATCATTGATTGGCTGCCTCCTGTACGGCCCCTACTGGGGATCGAGCCCACAACCTGGGCACGTGCCCTGACCAGGAATTGAACCGTGACCTCCTGGTCCATAGGTCGATGCTCAACCACTGAGCCACGCCAGCCGAGTGGAGCTTAATTTTTAACCACTCTACCAAACCTCCTTCAACCAGCCTTTCATTTTCACCACAGGCAACTTCCTGCAACACGCTTGGAATGGGGTATGGCAGTCACTGAGAGCTGTCCACCTGGCATCTAGTCTCCATTTCTTCCTGGCCTCACTTAGGACTGCAACTTATCCCATTAAAAATACCCATTTCCCCAGACTCCTTTGCAGCTAGAGTGACCTGTTTCTGAGTAACGAGAAATAAACTACAGGATAGGGCTCCAGGAAGACTGTCTGTACCTGGAAGACTTCCAACAAGAGTCAGCTGGCGGGTAATGTGGGGATAAGGACACATATGTAATAACTTAATAAAAAATTTTAAAAAAGAAAAAAAAAGAGTCAGCTGGCACAGGCCTTTGCCCCTTGCTCTTTCCTCCGTCTTTATGCCTGGAACATGGAAGAGGACCATGTAATAGTATTCAGGTCTGTAACCATCCCCTCTTCAAACAGGCTCAATGCTATAAACATAAAAGTTGCTCAGAAAATAATGAATTCCATGAAAACACCCCCAAAGCATAGTGTTTCCTGAGCACATGCTATGTGCCAGGACCTAGTCAGCTTACACCGTCTCACTGAGTCCCACCAGGAGGTTTCAGCGTAGGCTCCATCATCGTCCTCCCACAGACGAGGAAACTGAGGCACAAAGAGTTGAAGTGACACCATGCCACTGAGCAGTGGTGCAGGCAGGACTTGAACCAGAGCCCACACATTTCCCCTGGCATCTACCTGCCTGTCAAGTGCCAACTCCAGACCTGTCAGGTCAGGGATAAAGAAATATTAGCGAGAAAGGCAGATCCATTCCTGAATGGCTAGGAGGTAAGTGAATTTAATCAGGGTCCTTAAGTGGCTGAGAAATGAACTACCTGTTAAAACCTAAGAAAAATAAAGTTAGGAAATGGGTGCAATTAGGAAGTCCTAATAAAAAACAGGTAAACGGTCACTTAGAAAAATTAAATGCCGAGGAGATACATAAATCAGGGGGTCTGGCCGCATCAAACTGAACGGTCTGGCCAGAATTAGCTAATGAACTTCAGGAACTCTTGACATCTACTTTCAAAAAGTGAGGGTGAACCGCGGGAGATGGCGTAGGGGGAAAACAACAGCAACATGGGACTAAACTTGAAAAACAGGAAGAAACCGATTCCAGCAATTTCTCCCCAGGGCAGCCACACGTTCCGTTTGGTAGGCAAGCCACAGAACAGATTTTATGATGAAAAATTTACGATAAATTTTATGAGTAGAAAATCCAGTAAGCAGCTGGAGGGCAACAGGGGCCTGAGCCATAAACCGAACTGGCAGGTTTACGCAGAAGTCATGCTGGGAAGCCGTCAGGCTTTTTTATTCTGACTAATTTGTAATATTAGTGGGAAGAAGGGTCCACGGAAGATTTAGAGCTTTTTGATTTTCAGAAAAGCCTTTGATTCAGTGTCTCATGAAACCTGACTGGCAAAATTAATTTAAATGGGCATGGACAGGGACCATCCAGGGATGGGGCGCCACTGCAAGGCTATAAACAAAGGTGTGATGAATGAGAGCCACAAACTGGAGGGGCGAGGGGGCGGGCCTGGGGCGCGGCTCTCAAGGGTGAATTGAGCGGAAGCGGGTGCCTGATCACACTGACGGGCTCCATGAAGGTGAGGCTAATGACTGATCAATTAAATCTGCATGTATAATGTAACCAGAGTGACACGGACAAGGGAGGGTAGGAAACCTGGGAGACATAAAAAGGACAGAATTACTCCCAGGGAGCAGTGTGGGCTGTGTGGCAGGTGCCTGAGAGCTGAAGAGCCCAAGTCCACCTGGCAGGAGAAATCTGAGTCCAGGTAAGTGTCTAGCAAAATCCTCAAGGGACGGGACTTACAGGTAGTCACAGCTGGAAGGGGGTGCAAGGAACAGAAAACCTGCCTTAAGCAACGAAGCAACTTACCTCACATAGGGGCATTCCAGAGGTGGGGTTCACTTCAGGAACAGAATGGTCAGGGGCGTGGCTTCACTGCTCTGCCACTTACTGGCTCCGCCCTCTCCCCCTTGTTAGCGTTGTCCTCTCACTGGCTTTTTTCAAGACTGCAAGATGGATGTAATGGGATGAACGGTGGCTGCACAAAATGTCCAGGCCCCGGGAACTGTGAATAGGATCTTATCTGGAAAAGGGGTCTTTCGATGTAATTAAGTTGAGGATCTTGAGAAGAGATCACCCTGGACTGGCTCAATGACAAGCGTCCTTATACGGATCATAAGAGAAGACATAGAGGAGAAGGCCATGCAAAGACAGAGACAGAGGTAGGAACCATGAGGCCTCAAGCCCAGGAGTGCCTGGAGCCCCCAGGAGCTGGAAGGAGCAGGGAAGGGTTCTCTCTCGAGCCTGCAGGGACAGCAGAGCCCTGCCAACACCTTGTTGGACTGTGGGCCTCCACACTGTCAGAGAATAGATACCTGTTCTTTTAAGCGGCCCGTCTGTGGTGATGGGTCACCGAAGTCTCGGGAAACAGACACAGTGCCTATTAGGGAGCTGCGTGCTCCCTTGCTCTCCAGCAGATCAGCTTTGCGTGGCTCCCTGGTGAGAGTGAAGAAGTTGCTTTCCCATCAGCCCCAAGCGAACCTCTCTTCACATCCCATTGGCTAACATTAGTCCAGCCTTCCCTGTCCCAGAACCAGTCCTGGGCAAGGCAGCTGAGACCATACTGCATGGCTTCCACTCATCACCTAGGTGACAACCACTGGCTACCTTCTAGGTCAGGGGTGGGGAACCTTTTTTCTGTCAAGGGCCATTTGGATATTAATATCATCATTTGAGGGCCATAAAAAATTATCAACTTGAAAATTAGCCTGCTCTATTTGGTCAAACATTTAATTACCTCACACCTAATTCCCTGGCAGGGCCAGACCAAATGATTTCTTGGGCCTTCTAGGCCCTGCAGGCTAGACATTCCCCAGCCCTGTTCTAGGTAGTGGAGCCTTACAGCCTGGATCTCCTGTGAGGGTGAAGAGGAGCAGAGATGACCAGCCTCCATGATGAACATGAAACATGAGTGAGAAAGGACCCTTTCCTCTGTACCACTGTGGTCTGGGGCTGTTTGTTACTGAGACCTACCTGACTAATACAGATGGGAAGATCACTGATGTCATGTGGAAGGACTGGCAAGATTTTGACAGGAAGATATAGTCCAGACAGGCCGAATGCATGAGCAGGAGATGCAGGGACAGTGTGTTCAGGGCAGTGGCTGCAAATGAGGAAACAAATGCTAAAAAAGAAGAGTAGGGTCCAGTCAGGTAAGGACAGAGGCTCCCCTGTACAGAGGTGGGATGTGAGAAAGAGGAATACAGGTGACAAGATAAATTTAGGAAGCTGCTGCCCAAATCCAAGCAAGAATGATGAGGACCTGACCCAAAGAGGAACAATGAAAAGAATGATCATAGTAGCAGTACTGGTAAGTGATAGTATAGCTACCCTTTATTAAAGCCTCATATGAGCCGGGGACTGTGCTGAGTGCTCTGTCTTCATATCCTGTGGAAAGCAGGGTTAGGGCTAAGTCAGAAGGGCCAATGAAGGTCCAACACAAGTTAGCACCAAAAAGGCAGCCCAGGGCCCTGGCCCGGAGCACCTCTACTTTGCCTTGGTAGCACTCCCCTGCAAGCCGTGGCCAGCAGAGGAGAGTTGCCCTGAACTCTGCTGAGCATGTTCTCTAGGCTGGTGACCCACGGGGGAGGAGATGGGCCTGGGGGACAGCGGCCCATGGCTCCAGGATCACAATCCAGGGAGGTCAGCCCTGACCAGAGGTGATGATGAAGGGTATGCTTCTCTCAAGGGGGCTGAAGAGCCTGTCATGGTTTTGTGTACAGAGCCGCCTTGGAAGTGGCAGACCTGGTGAGATAGCATGGGAAGCTCCTAGGTGTCCTTCAGAGAACGTTATGTCCGTTGGGGTAGGAATGTATGGTTCCAATGAGAGGCACAAAGTCATAAGCCAGTGGTTCTCAACCTTGGCTGCACATTAGAATCACCTGAGAATCTTTATAAAATCCTGATTTCTGGGCCTCATCCTCCAGAAATTCTGTTTCTTTGTTACTAATGTTGTGGCCTCACCCCATAACAAAGAAACAGAATTTCTGGAGGATGAGGCCCAGAAATCAGGATTTTATAAAGATTCCCAGGTGATTCTAATGTGCAGCCAAGATTGAGCACCACTGTGATAAGCCAACTAAGGGCTTTATTGGTTCATGTTACTGAGAGGTCCATGAGTAGGTATGGCTTCAGGCTGCATTAGAGTCTAGGTGCTTCCGGGGATGTCAAGAATCTAAGGATAACCTGATAAAACAAAAGGTGTCATCTGTGGGGCACGGCTACAGTGTTTTGGACAGGTTCAAGCCTTGGACTGAGGAGAGGACACAGTCCTCTCATTGCCACATGCAAGTCCCAGCTTGGAGGGCAGAGCCCTCCCAGCACAATTATAGCCAACAGCTGTAGTTGTAAGCTTGAACCGGTGGTCCGAACACGTGGCCCCACATGCCTGAGTGATATGAGTTCGATAGAGTTCAGGTGCATGTAGTTGAGTAGGATTGAAACCCACGAGAATGTTGTAAACATCTTGATCACGCCCTTACTTTGCTTCGTGGCATCAGTGGGGCAGCGTCCCACCGAGACCCAGCTTTCATTCTCTTGTCTGTCTTTTCTAAGCCTTTCATCACCCCCACTCAGGGTCACTGAACCAGGCTGAGCTGGCACGGCACAGAAGGCGCCCTGGGGCTGAGTATGCCGTGGCCGTGCTGGCTCACCGCAGTCATCCCTCCCAAAAGATTCATACTGATAAAGGACGGTGATAGAACCAAACAAGTACACCACTAATGGTAGAGTTTCAGGCTCCACGAGAATTGTTCACAGGGGAGAGATTCTTGGGAATCACGGCAACCCAGTCACAAGGCAGGCAGGACAAATGTCTCAGGGAGTCTCTAAAAGTGTCCACGTATTGATTTTGTTGTCACTTGATTGAGCATCTCTGCTCTATCTGTGCCCTCTTATAGATGCACAAGGCAACGTTCCCACATGCCCCAGAAAACAGGGTCTTTCTTGGTAACGGCTGCACCTCTGGGCACTCATGGAAGAAAACTGTGCCCCACCCTCAAACCTAAACAGCCCGGTCAGTTCTCCAATGTTGGTATTCAGAGTACAGACCACCTCAGTTAGAGAAAAGAAACACCCGTCGTCTTGTGTGCCTGTGGGTGTTGTCGTGGAGATCAGTGAACATGGCTCCATGGCCAGACTGAGCAGTCGTCTTGTGTGCCTGTGGGTGTTGTCGTGGAGTGAACGTGGCTCTATGGCCAGACTGTCTGAGCGTGAATCCTGGCCCAGGCACTTCCCAAGTTTATGATCTCGTGCCTTTGTCTTTTTATCTGTAAAAAGCAGATAGCAGTATCTGCCTCTTGGACTGTTTTGTGGACTAAATGAATGGAAACATACAAAGTGCTTAAAACTGGCACATGGGTATTTAATAGATGCTAGCTATTTGGATTATTAATGAGTGAACATGTGAAAGTGTCCCCCAAAAGCATCATTAGTCTAGAAGAGAGCTGCTATTCGCAGGAAGGGGGTCCCATGAGGGTTTCTTAAGACGTCAGTTGTTTTTATTCCTGCACCATCAACATCTCGTCAGTTGACTGCAATGAAAGATCATTTCATTGCAGTTTTCCTGTCCAGCTGTGGCTGAGAGACGCAGGCTGTGGAGTGCATGTCTCGTGTAGAGAAGTTTTAGATCTGCTTAAATCTCACTGTTCAATGGAAAGAGGGTGGGCAGCCTCCTCTAGATCAGCTGGGTCATTAGGCAGAAAACAGGGCAGCTGCTCCCTCACCTCCAAGAACTCAGTAAGAGGAAACGGCCCTGGGCGAGGTCAGGACCTAGGTTAACAACTCGATCAGACACGTTTCCACGTCTCCTCCCCTGAGAGTCTGGAAGATGAGCACGGAGGCCGCCTACCTGCCCAGGATTCAACCGGTGACACTGCTGGGACTACCACCCTTCCTGACCCTACGCATCCTCCTGAATCCTGCTTGGCCTGTGTCCTTCCAGGGCAGAAGAAGGATCCCACTGACCCTCATGAGGTAGGTACTATTTTATTTCTTTTCTAGAGTTAAAGAAGCGAAAGCACAAAGAGGTTGAGTAACTTGCCCGAGGTCACACAGCGATTAAGTAGACCAGTCAGGCTGCAAACCCAGGTCTGTGCGCCGGATTCCAGAGCCTCTGCCCTGAACTACTGCTAACCACGGCCAAGGGAGATCATCGGTGGCTTCCTCTCGGCCTTCAGAGGTCTGTGCAAGAGCAGACAGGACATGTGCAGCCTCATTGAGATGCCTAACTCTCGGCTCTTCTGAGTCTGCCTTCACATCGATTGCGATGACACACAGTGCCCCGGGAGAGCGGAGCTCCAAGGTCCCTGAGTTTTGTTAATGAGAGAAGAGACCTAGAGGTGGCTCAGAGCATTAGCAGTTGGTTGACCCAGAGATGGTGGTGATGCCATGGAGGAGGGAATCAAAGGCAGAACGGGGAGGCCGAGCAAGAGAAGCAAACTTCCCACCAATCCTCAGTTTGCCAAAGACAGGCTCTCCCTGTCTGGCAACTTCCTTCCCAGGTCCCCTTCCTGCCGCCCCAGCCCCCAGCCCCTGATCAGGATGCAGCATCACAATGGGCTGTTTTTAATCCTTGCTGGATCTCTTTTATTTTTTTCCTCCTTTGCTGGGCTTCCTGGGCTGTAATTTTTCCCTCTGTGTCATCCATCACAGACACAACGTGGCTTGTGCAAATTAAAATGCACCTCAGAATAATAAAAAAGGGGCCTTCTTTCCCCTCCTCCCTTTCCTTCCCAGCAGCAACTCAACACAAAACATTCTTCTCTGGCCAAGAGCAAAAGCGTTAACCCAGTGTGTGCCATCAGCAGGCCCATATCGTCCACAAAGCCACGTGCGCCCTGTGAGCAGGGCCGGGGCGGCTGGAGAACGGCAGAGACATGAGCCTGGGCCTCTCGATTTGACCTTGTGCTGATCCGTGCCAGACACCGCCCATGCCTTGGCTCTGCAGTCTTCTCCGCACCCTCTTGGGGCAGGCGCTATTATTGTCTTCATTCTACAAATGCAGAACCTGAGTCGGGGGTAAGTGACTTGCCCAGCTAGTTGGTGCCTGAGCTGAGATTTGAACACGCTCTAACTTTGAAGTCTGCCTTTGCTACTCAAAGTGTGGTGCACACACCAGTAGCATCATGGGCATCACCTGGGAGCTTGTTGGACCGACAGAAGCAGAGCAAGATGCCCAGGTGATTCGTGTGCACATTAAAGTTTAAGAAACGCTGCTCTAAACCACCACACTATAGCCACTCTCTCCTGCTCGCCAGTTTGGTGTTCCTACCTTGACCTGCCAAAAAGGGCCTTTTCTGGGGGTGGTTAGGAGCTCCAGGGGACTCAGCTCAAGCATCTCCTTCATGCAGCCCTACCCCAGGAGGGTCTGACCAGGCCTTCTTACCTGGGCCTGTTTCTGTCACAGCAAGTGTGACAAATAAGTATAATTGCACTTATTTACCTGTGTTCCTGTTTTACCTCTCCACGAGCTCCTTGAGGCTGGAGTTGTGCCTTATTTTGTACTGTCCCTGCAGTGCCAGTACAGTGCCTGGCACCTAACCAAAGGCTGACCCTGAGACACAATGTGCCTGTATCTAATGCTCCCCAAAACTAGCTAACACTCTCTCTCTCTCTCTCTCTCTCTTTCTCTCTCTCCTTTTTCTAACTATGAAAGGTATATAGTAGTTCTCTGGGAAGATGGAATAGACATACATTTCCCTATTACTTCCACTAAGTATAACTAGAGACCCTGGATATTACATATAAAACATAAAACAATTGAAAGGTAGAGAAGCCCTGGCTAGTATGGCTCAGTGGATACAGCATCGGCCTGGGGACTGAAGGGTCCTGGGTTTGATTCTGCTCAAGGGCACATGCCTGGGTTGTGAGTTTGGTTCTGGCCTAAGTAGTCAGGCTTGTAGGAGGCAGCCAATTGATGTGTTTCTCTCATATTGATATTTCTCTCTGTCTTTCCCTCTCTCTTCCACTCTCTAAATATCAATGGGAAATAGCCTCAAGTGAGGATAAAAAAAAAATAGTAGAGCGTCGAGACCCCCAAAATGACATAACGATGAGTTCAGCATGTTTTCTTTTGGCTTCATATCCCCCAGCCTTGAAGCTGAAGCAGTCAGCAACCTTTAAATATCAATAAACACAGATTTGATTTGATTTGATTTGATTTTACATTATTAATCCTCACCCAAGGATATTTTTCCATTGATTTTTAGAGAAAGTGGAGGAGAAGAGACAGAGAGAGAGAAACATCGGTGTGAGAGTGACACATTGATTGGTTGCTTCCCACACAGGCAACCGAAGCATGTGCCCCCCCAACCGAAATCGAACCCAGGCCCCTTCAGTCCATGGGCCGACACTCTATCCACTGAACCAAACCAGCCAGGGCAATAAGCACAGATTTTAAAAATCCCAAAGTAATAGGGTTTTGACATATGAATTTGGGTGTGGGAGACACAAACATTCAGACCATAACAGCAACTATATACCATCTATAAGAAATTCACTTACATACTGTACCAATATAGGGAGTTAGAAGGAAAAAGATGGAAAAAGTATGTCTTGCAAATACCAATCTGGAGAAAACAGAAGTGTCCATATTCATGTAAGATCAAGTAATTTCAAAGCAAACTAAATTGCCAGATACAAAGAGATACATTACATCGTGATAAAAGGGTCAATCCATCAAGAAGACATAACATAACAATCCTAAATGTGTATGCACCAAACAACAAAGCTGTAACGTATATAAAGCCAAGGTTGATGAAACTGAAAGGAGGAACAGGGAAATCCATAATTATGGCCGGAGACTTCAATGCCCCGCTCTCAATAATTAATAGAACTAAACAGAAAGCCAACAAGAATATAGAAGAACTCAACACCATAAACCAACAGAGTATCATCAATATTTATGGAACACTCCACTCACAAAGCAGAATACACGTTCTTTTCAAGTGCCTATGGAACATATGCCAAGACAGATCATATTCCGGGCCATCAAATACATCTCAACAAACTGAAAAGAGTTGGAAACAGTCAGAGGGTGTGATCCGACAAAAGTGAAATCAAACTAAAAATCAATAACAGAAACAGAAAATCTCCAACTATTTGAAAACAAAATAATACATTTCTATATAATCCATGGGTCAAAGGAGAAAGTCTTAAGGGAAACAAAAATAAATGAAATTGGAAAAATGAAAGTAGAGCATATTAACATTTGTGGTTTTGTAGTTAAAGATATGTTGAAAGGGAAATGTAGCACTAAATGCTTATACTAGAAAAGAGGGAAAGTCTTAAAACAATACTCTAAGTTCTCACCTCAAGATTTTAGAAAAATTAAATTAAAAGAAATGCAAAGCACATAGAAGAAATAAGATAAGAAATCAGTGAAATTAATAACAGAAAAAATTTAAATCAAATAATTGGTTCTTTGAAAAATATCAATAAAATAGACAAATCTCTAGCAAGACTGACAAAGTAAAAAAGAGAAAATGCAAATTACCAATATCAGGAATGAAACAGGATATGACTATAGATGCTGCAAATATCAAAAGAATACTAGTAAGAGAATATTACAAACAATTCTACATACAGAATTTGACAACTTAGGTTAAATGAACCCATTCCTCAAAAAAACAAAAAACAATTAACACAACTCACCCAATAAAAAATAAGTAATTTGAATAGCTCTATGTCTTTTGAGGAAATTAAATTTGTAACTTTAAAATTCCTCAAATGGAAATCTCCAGGCCCAAATAGTTTAATTGGAGAATTCCACCAAGTGTTTAAGAAAGAACTAGCACCAATTCTATAGTAATCAAAACTATAGAATTGGCAGATGAATAGAAATTTAGATCAATAGAACAGAATAATGACAAAACAAACAGAAATAGACCTCCCACAAATATGCCCAACCATAATTCCCCATTGTTATGTAACCTAACATGTTCCAGGCTTCAGGATTAGGACATGAATTATTATTCTGCCTACCACAAATATATCTAAAGAAAAAAAAGTTTTAAAATAAGAGCAAGGAACATGAATATAAAGAACAACAAAAAGATGGAAATAAAACAAATGGAACATATAGAAATGGGAAACAATAAAGTCTCAATAGGAGGATTAAAGAGAAAATTAGCCACAACTGGAGAGAAAAATACTAATAATATGAAAAATAGATTAAAATATTTTCCAGAATTTAGTTCAGAGACAAATACATGGAAAATATGAAAGCGAAGTTAAAGAAGCATGGCAGATAGAGTGAGATCTTTTTTTAAAAAGCCTAATTGGAGTCCCAAAAGAAGAAGGAGAATAGAGAAGAACCAATATTTGAAGAGATTATTCCTTAGTATTTCCCAGAGTTGTTGATAGGCATCAGTACTCATATCCTAAATGGCCAACAAACACCAAGCATAATAACTTAAAAGAAATTCACTCCAAATACATCACAGAAAAATGACAAAACATCAAAGAAAAAGAGTTTTAAAACAGCCCAAGAGAAAAGACAGATCACTTAAAAACCAATACCAACAAAACCCTCCCAAAAAACAAAAGGGCAATTGGGTGATGGCTCACTTATCAATAGTAATAACAGAAACTAGAAGACAGTAATGGTATTATCTTAATTTGAATATGCCGGCCTCAAATCTATACCCAGCAAAAGTTATCTTTTAAGTTCTAAAGGTTAGTAATACATGAATAAAGACTGAGTTTAGCCTGGCTCGCATGGCTCAGTGGTTGAGCACCGACCTATGAAGCAGGAGGTCATGGTTCCATTCCTGGTCAGGGCACATGCCCAGGTTGTAGGCTTGATCCCCAGTAGGAGGTGTGCAGGAGGCAGCTGATCAATGGTTCTCTCTCATCATTGATGTTTCTTATCTTTCTCTCTCTCCCTCTCCCTTCCTCTCTCTCTAAAAATCAATACAAACATTTTTTTTTTTTAAAAAAGCTGTTGGTGGGAAGGCCAGCAGCAGTCTTTTCTTATAATTGACTAGAGGCCCAGTGCATGACATTCGTGCACTGCGGGGGGAGGGGGAGGTCCCTCAGCCTGGCCTGCACCATATCGTAGTCCAGGACCCCTTGGGGGATGTAAGCTGGCAGTCAGACATCCCCCGAGGGGTCCTTAGCACTGCGATAGGTCCTTAGCACTGCTGTGGAGGCGGGAGAGGCTCCCGCCACAGCCACTGTGCTTGCCACCTGTAAGCCCGGCATCTAGCTGAATGGTGCTCCCCCTATGGGAGTGCACTGACCACCAGGGAGCAGCTCCTGCATTGAGCATCTGCCCACTGGTGGTCAGTGCACATCATAGCAACCATTCATTCCACTGTTTGGTTGATTTGCATATTAGCCTTTTATTATATAGGATCCCTATTAATATTTTATTAAGTGCCTACTATATGCTAGGTACTCTATAGGAACCATCACAGTCTGATGAGGTAAGTATGGTAATTCTAATTTTATATATAGGAAACTGAGGCTCAAAGAGGCTAAGAGACTTGTCCAGATCCTTCTGATCCCAGAGTTCCTGCTTTTCACCCTACACCAAGGAGATGCATCTTACAGATTGACAGTGGACTTTCTAGGATTCTTCTGTTTCAAAGATAGATTCAGGATGGATATTTTGAACACAGAAGGCTATCTATTTGAGGAGAGGGAGTTTCACACTCCCAGGTCTCAAGAGTTTACCACTTCCACCCAGCAAATCTGGGTAAGACTGTGCAAACAAGAGGTCAGAGCTTGGGAGGAAGAGCTTTCTATGTGTGATGCATCCATGTGATGCCGGGGGTGGGGGGGTAGGCTCTGAGAAGTACATCAAGTTTTCTTCTTCTTCTTCTTTTCTCTCCTTTGCTTTGCCCTCTCATACCCACCTTACAGGTCCTATATTCTCTAGCTTGGACAGTCCTTCCATGGTAGTTATTATATCATTTACATTTCATGGTTGTCATGGAAACTAAGTGAGCAAATATCCAACAGAGCTCCCCACAATGTGTGTACCCCATCGAGATTATCCTCTTCCTCTCTATCCTGTCCCATCCCCATTGGCAACATTTGATACCATGTTCTGCAACTGGCACTGAGAATCCAGTGACAAAATGGCAAAATGGGATGACCATCATGGTCATCATCTAGCCAGCATCTTCCAAGTTCCAAGTGGAAGGAATAAAATTAAGCAAAAAACCATAAAGAAGCCAATGTGTAGCTTTTCTGCAGGAGTGGAGAAAAAGGAGGTGGGGCAAAGAGGGGAAGAGAAGTGGAAATCACCATTATTCTTAATCATTACATGGCGCATTAGAATAATATGACTATTCGGTGGCATTCTAATTAGGCGTAATGAAGAGTAATGGGTGTGAGACAAGGCCTGGAACATATATAGTTTTATATAATGTATGTACTTTCCCTCTGGCTTGGAAGCATAGGACCCCATATCAGCACCCCAGGGCTTGGAGGCTAGAACAAGATGCAACCTGGGCCTGCTGGTGTCCAACCATAACTCCTGACAGGTATGGTTGATAAGATTGGTATCTGGATCAGGTTTACTCAGTGTGTTAAAGAACAGATAGCCTTTGGCAGGTGAGGGGTGGGGACAGGCAGAGGGACATTCTGTGAGCTGTGACTGGTATGGACTCTTATTGTGGAAAGCAAGCTGGGAGTTGCTGAGGTTATGTGACCCACCTGCTCAGGCTGGGAAGCATCATTCAGGTTACAGGTGTACCCATGCCTTGGCATGGGCCTGAGGAATCACTTGGTATGAAATGCAAAGGACATTGATGTATATGCCATGCTCTCAGGGGGATCCCCAGTTGCTCAGGAAGAAGACAATGAAGCTCAACCAGGTCATTTCCTGTTTATTAAAAATCTCCCCAGCTGGGAGGCAGCTTCATTGACAAGTAGACCTGTGTCATCTACAGTCACTTTCTAATCCTAGATTCAGGATTCTAACAGGGAATAATCAAGGTCATGAAGTGTAAGCAACAGACATTAACCCTGAAGAAAAGGGGATTTTATTGGAGCCACACTAAAGAGTTTGCAGAATTAAGGAGGAGATGGACACTTCAGCACAGGAAGGGCAGGAGCCTGGGCAGCTGGGTCGTGGAACCACAGCCAGGTCCCTTCCAGAGCTGCCATCCTGTAATTTGTCCCAGCGTCTGATTGGCCAAACTCAGACCCTGGCCCCTCCCCTCATTGAGGAGAGCAATATAATTGGAGCCTCACCAGGACCACATGGAAAGGGAAGAGGGAAGAGGGATGCTGTTATCTTAGAGAAAGGGATGGTAAGCTTGAGAGAACCAGGTGTCCACTACCGAGTGGCACAAGGAATAACAGAATGAGAAAATGGGATGGTAACAGAGTTCATGTATTCCACCCAACAAGTTCGGGATTAGGAAATCAAGACCCAGAGAGGTTCATTAACTTGCTTGGGGTCCCTAGCTCTTCTGTGGCAACGTGGGGTCCCCAATCTAGACAGGGTCCCTGAGTCTCAGGCAGGGCTTCTTCCACCTCACAACTATCCATGGGCAAAGGAAGACAATGTGCGCAGGTAAGTCTGTGGGATCTTCCCATCACCCCTCATTTGTTTATTCTTAGAGCATCTTCACTTTAGTATTTTATGGAACAGGATGAAGCTCCGAAAACAGCGGTTCTCAACCTGTGGGTCACGATCCCTTTGGCAGTCATCGAACAACCCTTTCACAGGGGTCGCCTAAGACCATCCTGCATATCAAATATTTACATTATGATTCATAACAGTAGCAACATTACAGTCATGAAGTAGCAACGAAAATAATTTTATGGTTGGGTCACCACATGAGGAACTGTATTTAAAGGGTCAGAAGGTTGAGAACCACTGTCCTAAAAGAAAGTGGGGTGGGGAGTGGGAAATCCTCACAACACAAATGGGAGCCAACACCATCTGGTTGACCCCAGATATGAAAGGGACCTGAGGGTCACAGGAGGCCACTCGGAGGGGGACAGTGAGGAGGACAGCTGGCTCAGGTTGACTTGCCTCCCTCTCCCCAACCCCAGGATACCCATCTCCCCCAGTTTCAGAAGACACCCCAGGGAAGATGGATTGGGCTGTTGACTCTGAGCAGAAGGGGACTGAGAGCACATGCCTCTTCTGAAAGCAAGGCACTGCCTGGCGCCCCATCTTGGAGTGTGCCGGCTTCATTGCTCTGACAGCATGAAGGATGCTTGGTTTTGTTCCCAGCACTGTTATCATTTATCATCCTCTTGTAGGAGTTGGCACCCTCCTGTTCCCCCTTCTTCTCACTCTCCCAACCTCCACCTCCTATCCAACTTCCCCATCCAGGCTGTCCTCCTGCCACTGAGGGGAGCCCTCTTGTATTTACCCCAGATGAAACTCTCCCACATTGGTTTCCAGCCACCCCAAGAGACACCCCTATTGAATGACACATTTGCTGAGCAAGTCCTCAGCAGAGTAATATGCTTGGGACTTTGGATGGTAAAACATAAATAAAGCAAGTCCCTGACTTCAAGGACCTTGTATTCTAGCAAGGAAATAACTACCAAGTCCTAGCCAGCAAAACACTTGCTCAGAGAGCAAGGTAGGAGCAGCTCACTTTTGGAAAATCAGGGAAAGGCAGCACTGATGGTCTTTGAAAGAACAGAGGCAGTTAGGTGTTGGATGGTGGAAGATAGAAGGCTTGGATAAATAGTGAGTGGTGAGGGAGACAATGAGAACCTCAAATATCTCAGGGTGGGGGAGAAGGGAAGGCCAAGAACGCTAAGAAAGAGATGAAGTCATCGCTGGAAGAGAAGCCATCATATTTAAGCTGGTTTAAAGATGAAGAGGAGGAGCCAGTGGGATGGGAAGGTTGAAGGTAGAAGAGAGAGGAAATACTTGCTGGACAAAGGCACTAAGGGGGCTGGTGAGGCAGTCAAGGCGGGGAAGGTCTGGCTGTGGAGGGGAGTCAGACATCTCATTTCAAGAACAAAGGAAAGGAAGAAATGGGTGACCATGGGAGTGAACTTGGTGATAAAAGGAGGCTGTGCTGGCTTCCTCTTCTTAGTGAGTCAGGAGGTGAGGTCACCTGCTAAAGATTGGAATTGGCTTGGGACCTTAAGAATACTGGAATTTGGAATATCCATTGAGGACAAAATAAAGGTATAAATTAAAATATAAAATAACATTTCTGAGACATAAAAGAGCTGTCTAACATGAAGGCCCTGCTGAGATTCAGTTTCACCCCAGGACCTTTGCTCATGTCAGTTCCTCTATTTGCAGGGTTAGCAGTTTCTCATCTTTCAGAACTTGGCTTGAATGTCGCTCCTTCAGAGTGGCTCTCCCAGAAATCCCAGCGACAGTAGGTTCCCTCTCCATTCCATGGCTCTCCATCTCAGCTTCTTTATTCCTCACACTTCTAATTACTGTATTAGTTGCTTCCTTTAAAAAAAATATCTGTCTAGCCCAGCCAGTGTGGCTCAGTGGTTGGGTGTTGACCTATGAACCAGGAGTTCACAGTTCAATTCCCCGTCAGGGCACATGCCCAGGTTGTGAGCTTGACACTGGCGTACGCAGGATGCAGCCAATCAATGATTCTGTCTTATCGTTAATGTTTCTATCTCTCTCTCCCACTTCCTTCCTCTCTGAAATCAATAAAAATATATATTAAAAATACTAATAAAATAAAATAAATCTGTCTAAACCAACTAATATGTAAGCTCCAGGGGACCAAAGACCACACCTATCTTTTTTACTTTTTAAATTTTTATTTATTTTTTTCTTTAAAAAAATATTGTTGAGAGTATTACAGATGTTCCCCTTTCCCTGCCCCAGTGCCCCACTCCACCTAGTTCCCACCCCACCCCAGGCCTCCACCCCACTGCTGTCTGTGTCCATAAGTAAGATCTTTCGTTAATCTCTTCCCCCTTCCCCCCATCCCCCTCCCTCTGAGAGTCATCAGTCTGTTTCATGTTTCCATGCCTCTGATTCTATTTTATTCACCAGTTTATTTTGTTCATTAGATTTTTATTTTTATTTTTAGATTCAATTGTTGATAGATATGTATTTGTTGCCATTTTTGTTCATATTTATAATCTCTTCTTCTTCTTCTTCCTCTTCCTCTTCCCCTTCCTCCTCTTCTTCCCCTTCCCCTTCCCTTTTCACCACACCACCCCAGGCCTCCACCCCACTGCTGTCTGTGTCCATAAGTAAGATCTTTCGTTAATCTCTTCCCCCTTCCCCCCATCCCCTTCCCTCTGAGAGTCATCAGTCTGTTTCATGTTTCCATGCCTCTGATTCTATTTTATTCACCAGTTTATTTTGTTCATTAGATTTTTATTTTTATTTTTAGATTCAATTGTTGATAGATATGTATTTGTTGCCATTTTTGTTCATATTTATAATCTCTTCTTCTTCTTCTTCCTCTTCCTCTTCCCCTTCCTCCTCTTCTTCCCCTTCCCCTTCCCTTTTCACTTCCCCTTCCTCTTACTCTTCTTAAAG
>NW_006383013.1:2567809-2577208 GCF_000327345.1 Myotis davidii | reverse complement strand
TAGCTTTTTCTTTTTTGTTAAGCTCTTTATCTGACCCTCAATTCTAAATGAGAGCTTTTCTGGGTAGAGTAATTTTGGTTGTAGGTTTACTTTTCATCACTTTTCTTGCCACTCCCTTCTAGCCTGCAAAGTTTTTGTTGAGAAATCAGCTGATAGTTGTATAGGCGCTTTTTTGTAGATAAGTAATTGCTTTTCTCTTGCTGCTTTTAAGATTCTCTCTTTGTCTTTAACCCTTAGCATTTTAATTATGATGTGCCTTGGTGTGGGCTTCTTTGGGTTCCTCTTGTTTGGGACTCTCTGTGCTTCCTGGATGTGTAAGTCTAGTTCTTTCACCAGGTAGGGGAAGTTTTCTGTCATTATTTCTTCAAATAGGTTTTCAATATTTTGCTCTCTTCACTTCCTTCTGGCACCCCTATAATTCAGATGTTGGTACGTTTGAAGTTATCCCAGAGGCTACTTATGCTCCCTTCATGTTTTTTATTCTTTTTTCTTTTTGCTCTTTGGTTTGGGTGTTTTTTGCTTCCTCATATTCCAAATCGTTGATTTTGATTCTTGGAAACTTCTACTTTACTGTTGAATCTGTGAAATTATTCTTTATTTTAGTTAGTGTATGCTTAATTTCTGTCTGGTCCTTTTTCATGTCTTTGACATTCTCACTAAGGTCCTTGAAAGTCTCACTAAGTCCCGTGAAGCTCTCGTGAAGATCCTTGGGTAAACTTTATAATCATGGTTTTGAACTCTGTATCCAGTAGTTCGCTTGGTTCCATTTCTTTCATTTGTGACACTTCTTTGTCTCTGCATTCTGGCTGCTTCCCTGTGTTTGTTTCTATCTATTAGATAGAGCTCTATGTATCCTGGAATTAGTAGAGTAGCCTTGTGTAGTAGGTGTACAGTAGGGCCCCATGGCCCCGCCTCCTCAGTCACCTGAGCTGGGCACTTTAGGTGCACCCCTGTATGGGCTGTGTGCACAGTCTTGTAGTTGAGCCTTGATTGCTGTTGTATCTCTGGGAGGAATTGACCTCCAGGTCAATTGGCTGTAAGGACCAGCTGCAACTACAGTGGAAGAGCTGCTGTTCAGGAAACACCCTATGGAGCAGGACTTGCTTCAGTGGGGCTTTGGAACTCACTGAGTCTGCCTCTTGAGTGTGTTGCTTGTGTATGTGTAGAGGTAATCAGCTGTGGTCTGAAGCTCCCCGTGCACTGGCTGTAGGGCCTCCAAGGAGGTGCAGAGTCAGCCACTGCCTGGGGCACCCAGCAGGAGCTATTTGTATTGGGCTTGGAGGTGCCCAGGCAAGGCCCAGATGTGAAGCAAGGAAGGCTGGTGCTAGTATGGGGTCTTGGGCCTTTTATTGATAGGTTTGTGGCACACTGACACCAGCTACAGCTTGTTTGAGAGATTTAAGCAAAGTCTGAAGCCTGAGCCAGGACAGGCCATTCATATAGAAAAGTAGCTGCAAATTGGATGGGGTGGGGTCTCAGGGAATTCCCAGGGCAGAGAAAACAGTGTGAGCCACAGTGATATGGCTGCCAGTCAGCCCTATAACAGGGGAGGTTCAGCACAGGAACAATGACCCCTGCAAGCACCCCCATCCAGGAGAAAGCTGCCCTGAGTTCCTGCCCTGATGCCAGACAATCCAGTTCCTCCCCATATGTGTTTGGGTCCCCTAGAGACACTGCCTGGCACTAGAGCTCAGAGGAAGTGGGACCTTGTAAGTTCATGCACTGGCCCTTTAAAAGGAAAACCTGAGTCTCCAGCAGCCTTCGTGTCTCTCAGCCATGATCCCCACTGGTTTTTATAGCCTGTAGTTTCTGGGACTTCTATTCCCAGACCTGGGACCCTGGGTTGTGGGTCTGGTATGGGGCTGGGACTGTTTGCTCCTCACAGGCATCCTCCACAGAGATGATCTCCCTCCTGATTATAAAAACCAGCACACATGGGTGTTGGGCCAGCCCAGTCCATGCCTCCACCCCTCCTACCAGTCTCAACGTGCTTTCATCTTTACTTCTCTAGTTGTAGGACTTCCATTCAGCCAGCTTTCAGGTGATTCTGAATGAAGGTTGTTCTGTATTTTAGTTTGTAATTCTTTAAAAAAAATTTTATTTTATTTTATTGATTTCGGAAAGGAAGGGAAAGGGAGAGCTAGAAACATCAATGATGAGAGAGAATCATTGATTGGATGCCTCCTACACGCCCCCACTGGGGATTGTGCCCACAACCCAGGCATATGCCCCCAACCGGAATCGAACCTGGGACCGAGGAAAGGCTGACACTCTATCCACCTAGCCAAACAGGCCAGGGAGTTGTAATTTTGATGTGGTTGGGGGAGGCCACAAGTACAGGCATTTACCTATGCTGCCATTTGGTTCTGCTCCACACCTGACTTGTTTACAGCTGTATTCTATGACTAGCCATGTGTCAGACACATAGCAGTAACTCAACAGATACTGGATGAGTACAGGAATGAATTTTGAAGAATGTGTGTTTGTGGGGGAGCTAAGAGCCAGGCTGAGCAGTTTTCCCAGGTTAAGGATTACGGAGGCTAAGATTGAATTGGGAGTGGGAGAATTTATTGGTGGTGGAAGGTAGGGGGTGACCTGTGAAAGGTAAGGAAGGAAGCAAAATCGTGGCCCAGAGACAAAGCTAGGATAGAAGTGGGGTGGGTAAACCTGAAAGGAAGGTAGAGGTGGTCTCAATCCACAACAAAGTGATTAGATGGAAAAAAAAAAAAAAAAAAGGAATGGACTGCCCAGAGTGTAGGGTTGCCAGATTTAGCAAATAAGATTACAGGACACCAGTTAACTTTGAATTTCAAATAAATAACAAATAACCCCATGCAATATTTGGCACATGCTTATACTAATTATTCCTTGTTTATCTGATATTCAAATTTAACCGGGCATCTTGGATTTTATCTGGAAATCCTACTAGAATGTTAAGTTTTTGTCACTGAAGGTATACAGGTTGAGTCTGGAACACCATCCTGAGGGCTATGGTATGGTGACTGACTGAGGTATCAGATGGAGGGCTTCAGTTTAAGAGCCCCACCCCACCTCCAACCAGGCTTTTTTGTTGTTGTTTTTGTTAATCCTCACCTGAGGATTTTTTCCATTGGTTTTTAGAGAGTGGAAGGGAGAAGGAGATACAGAACAGAGGGAAACATCAATATGAGAGAGACACATTGAATGGTTGCCTCCTGCACACACCCAAACCAGGGCCAAAGAACGTGCAACCAAGGTATGTGCCCTTGACTGGAATCGAACCTGGGACCCTTTAATCTGTGGGTCGATGCTCTACCCACTGAGCCAAACTGGCTAGGGCCCAACCAGGCTTTCAATTTCCCACTTCCCTGGGGCAGAGCGTTCAGGCAAGGGGCATCCTGCCTGCTCCCCAGAAGGATTTAATTCACTGTCCTGAGCCAACAGCATGGGTTCCTTGTTTAGAGCTCTGTCCCTCAGTGGCCTGCAGCAGTGGGTGGGGGTGTGTGCCGGGAGCTGAGCTCAGCTCTACCTGGCACAGATGTGGACCCAACAACCCAACCCCCCAGGGCTGGGCTCCCTCCCCCACCCCCTTATCAAGCCCTTCTCCTGGGTGGCGAGCTGTCACCACCCAAGCGCTGTTCCCTTGGCCTGCCATCACACACACACTCGATTAGGGGGATCCGAGTGACTTACAGGGGCTGCTCTTCCCCAGGGTCGGCATTTGCATAGGGTGATGGATGCTGAGATGTCATCTAAACACATCTGCACTTTGCATTTTAAACAAAGCAATTTCCAGAGGAACCTGGGGGAGCTTTGTCTCCTTTCAGGAACATTTCCTCAGAGTCAAATCCTCTCCTTTTGGCACTTCCCCCCACATCTGTCCCCATTCCTCTTCACTGGCCTCCTGCTCACTCCCCACCCCCATTCCTCCACTATGGTCTGTGACTCCAGTTCAACCAGGGCCAGGCAGGGGTCAGCCAGCCCCTCCCCATGCTCACCCTGCAGGAGACCTGTGACTGGAGAGGAAGGTTAGCCAGAACCTGCCCCCTATGAGACATGGTTTGAGGGACACAGAAAACCTGCTTCAGACATCCCTGGCCCCTCCCCCTCCCAAGATACAAGCCAAGGGTCCCCCTAGAGCCTCAGCTTTGTCTGGTGACATAGGATTCGCCCAAGCTCTGACCTCTGATATCATAGAGCTGAGACTTTCCTCTTCATGAGTCTAAGAACCTGCCCCCAAGGGACCTCTAAGATGGTAATAAAAATGTCACCATAATATTGGCTCATAACGTTAGGCTGATACTTTTTTCTCTCCAAAGATGAGTGGGAAGGAATGAGGTAGGCAGTCCCTGGAATTTGGTTCCCAGTAATGTGGTCTGAAGGCCAGTTGTGTCATCCCAGCTCAGTTACTTACAAGGGGCATGACTTTGGTTCAAGTCACTTCACCACCAAACTGGCCTAGCTCAGTGGATAGAACGTCGGCCTGCGGACTAAAGGATCCCGGTCTGATTCTGGTCAAGGGCACATGCCCGGGTTGCAGGCTCCATCCCCAGTAGGGAGTGGGCAGGAAGCCAATCAATGATTCTCTCTCATTATTGATGTTTCTGTTTCCCTCTCCCTTCCTCTCTGAAGTCAATAAAAATCTTATATAATCCTATATAATAAAAGGCTAATATGCAAATTGTTCCCTTGACCAGGAGTTTGACTGGGAGTTGGATTGGGGGGTGAGGGGTGGGGGCAGGGAATGGCTAACCAACCACCCGTGGCCTCTCCCCCGAGCTGGCCTGCCCAATTGAGCCAGCCAGACCCCACCCATGCACAAATTTATGCACCGGCCTCTAGTATATTTAAAAAAACAAAGCTGGCCTAGTGGTATCCCCTCCAGAGGCCCCATTGGGATAGTGTGTCAACTGCACTCTCACACACTGTCCGTGTTCCCTGCTCCTCCTGTGCAGCTGGAAATGTTGTGAGCTGCCCTGGATGACAACAAGCTGCCCCGGGAGGGGTGAGGGCAGATGTCTGTGGCTGGGGTGGAGCCTGGGAGGCCATGTGGTTCTTTGCAGTGGGAGTAGGGTGGGGAAAGGAATGGGCATTGTTAAGTGCCTGCTATGTGTCTGGCCCTGCAGCTGGCTAGTCGGAACTGTGGCATGGCAGATAAGAGACTTTAATTGAATTCCTACAGATGTGGACTCAAATCTGGGCTCTGTGACCTTAAGCAAGTTGATTAACCTTTCTGAGCTTTAGTCTTCCATAAAATGAAGGCAGTAGCATTTGCATCAAACATACATTGTGAGGAATGAATGGGATAATATGGGTAAAAGGTCTAGGATGTAGCTAGCAGCCCATGGAGAGATCCTGGGTGTGGTCAGCTTCATTGTGCAGATGGGGAGGAAGGCGTCTGGCCCTTGACCCCACCACTGGTGAGGCCAGAGCAGGGGTTTCTGAGCCTCGGCCAGGCTGGATCCAAAGCTCATGCCTCACCTTGGTAACCCATCCACAGAGGACTGTAAGCTTGACCTGCTGTGTCTAAGTGGGAGAGGCAGATCTGACCCTGTCCCTCCCTTGCTTAAAGCTCTGCCAGGTTTCCCACTTGTCCTAGGATAGGCAACCATGACCTCACCAAGGCTGACCAAGCCCTGTGCCATCTGGCCTCTCTGCTTTCCAGACTCCTCGTCCTCCCCTCCGCCACCAACCAGCCAGGCAGAGGGTCTTCTTCCAGCTTCTCGAGCAAGCCCAGAGCACACCAGCCTCGCTCTCTCTCCCTCTCTATTCCTCAGCAGCTCTCTCTGCCTGAGATGCCGGCCCCAGTCTCACCTGGCCTCTCCCCTCCTCCAGGCCACAGCCTCTGCCTGCTTCCCCAGGATGGTTTCCTAGTACAACCTTCCCACCCCAAGGCCAGACTGGTTCCCTTTCCACACTCCCCTATGCTGCTGAGTCTCCTGTTTCAGATGCCCTCGTAAACTGCTGTCTTCTCTTCTCCGCCACCAGGCCCCCAAATCTAGCCTTGTGCCAGGTGATGAGTGAGAGTCTAGAGGAACTGGTGTCAGTCAGGAAAACGAGGAATGAGGCGCGAGAGCACTCCTGGGAAGAAAAGATCTGCTTTTCTGGGTGTTTTCTGAAATAAGACTCAACTGCCCGCCTTTGAGGCTAGAAGTGGGTGCCTGGGAGGGTGCGTCCTGGGTCTGTGAAACTATATACAGTCCTTTGCACAACAAAGTGTCGGGCCAGGTAAGGGACAGCTGTCTGGGAATCCAGGTGGTGGCTGTTCTTTGGGGGCAACGTGAATTTGCAAGAGGCAAAATGAAATATCTGAGGTGGTGAGGTTTGCTCCACTACCCCCACCCCACACCCTTCACTAGGGAAAGATTTGTTTACTGGATCAGCTTCTGAAACTAGCTTGAGTGGAAAGATGGAAAGAAGAGAAGAGGCTGAGCTGACCTAGATCAGTGGTCGCCAAGCTTTCGTACCTCACGGACCACCAGCTGGCAACCACTGACCTAGATAACAAAGGGCTGAATCCGGCTGCCCACGGAGGCTGAGTTAGGGAGAGCTGGGGGCATATGGAGATGCCCAAGGGGCTTTCAGGAGCAGCTGCTGCGAGGGAGAGAGGTTGTGAAGAAAGAGGTTTCTGATGAAGTTTGGCTGCGCATTAATAACTGAACATCCCACTGGTGATGTTGACAATGCTCAGGGTAAAGACTTGATCACTTTAGTTCTTTTGTGGTTCGCTGGACTGTTTCTTTGGAGTGGCTAGGCATTGAACGTGGCCTTGTGGCTCTCGTAGGGGCCCGCACTGAGTGAGGGGCTTTGAACACGGGGCCAGGGTGCAAGCGCAATCAGGTGGCCTCACCATTAACGTTGAAAGTCTACAAAGCAGTAGACCTGGATCAGACTTCTCCACATGCAGCCCTGAGGTTGCTGCTGAACACACTTGACTGCCCAGAGAATTGAGGCTGAGCTGGTCCTCTCACGGCCTGTCCTGGCATCAGCCTGAGACCCAGGAGCTGTGCCGTCCAGGGAACGGCAGCCCAAAGATAAGGTGAAGAAATCTCCAACAGGCCGTTCCTTATTTATTAGATTCCAGATACACGGGACCAGGACTGGAGAATCCTAGAGGGGGGGTGCATGTACAGGGGCGTCTTGGGGATCATACATACAGAGGAAATACCACAGGTGCTGATGCGATGAGGGATGCCATTTAAAAAATATATACATCTTAAGCCATTCCAGCCACATTAGCATTATTAGAAAATAAAATAATCTTTCCACATAGTGTTTTTCTTTGGTGCTGTCCCCTGGGCATGGGCCCCTTTGCTTGTCACAGATTTGTCTCCACTCCCCCAGGCTTCCCCCTCTCCCTCTCCCATCTGCACAGGGGGAGTGGAGAGTGGCCCTGGCGCAGGGCTGCGTGCAGACTCAGCTCCTCTGAGGCCTTGCCGTGGCCTCCCAGCCCAGCCCCCACTCTGGCTTTGAGACCCTCCCCCTGGAAAAGAATTGGTTTCCTGTATGCATAACCTGGGGCCACCACCCAGGGTTACGTGTGACAAGACCAGCCAGGGGCTTCAGAAAGGGTGGGGACACAGGGACCAAACAAAACCCAGCCAGTACCACCTTCTCCATGGTTGGATTTTTCCACTTTATTTCTTGTTTATGTTGACCTGAACCATCAAAATACAACCGAGAAGGGCTATTTCCGCTTTACAGGGTTCCAGGAACAGCAGGTTTGGGGTAAACTTGAATTCTGTCCTGTTTGGGGGGCTAGGTGTCCCTAACCTCTCCTCAACGCACCACCCCCCACTAAGGCAAGGCCACCCTCTTCCCAGGGAGGTCTCAGTGCTGCGAGGCTTCCCACCTAGAAGCTGGCCCCAAACGTGTTCTGGGAAGGCCCGTGGCTCCATCAGGTGCACGCAGGGTCGTCCCACTGAGCAGACTTCCGTTGCCCTAAGAGTTTAACTGTTAAAAGCATCAGCAGCGGCACCTCACTGACACCCAGGGCCACCACCCCTCTCTGCTGGGAAGGGGCCTCGAGGGAGCTGCCCCGGGCACAGAACACTGCCCACTCCAAGCCAGTGGTGGTGCCCTTGGAGGCTTTTCCCAGGAGAGGACTGCAGGTGCCAGTGGGACACAAGCCCCGCCAGGCTGGCAGCACGGTCCTCACGCTGGAGCAGAAAGTGATACCCCATAGAGGTGGGAGCCCAGGGAGGAGATGCACCCTCTGCCCCGCCTCCTCCAGCACTCGGACAGTGAGGGGCACGTTCTCACACCGGGAGTTCTCCAGTTCAGACCTCAGGGCACGGCCACTAACGGTTAAGTTAGACGTGGACCTTGGTCCCCGGTCCTTGATGCTGAGGTGTCTGTGACAGTGGGGACCCACACAGAGCTAGGGACGGAGTGTAATCCAATGCTGACTATCAAGTGGCCGTGGCTTCGGGTTCCCCACAGCCACAAGGGAGGGGAGCACGTCCCTGGTCCGAGTCCCTGGGAACCCTTCACCTCTCCTACAGGAGCGGGGACGGCAGCCAGCCCTCCTGCCTGGGAAACTGGTCTGTGTAGAGATGGAGGGAACCAGTGACCGCGGTTTGCCGGTTTGCTTTAGAAAGACCACAAATATGTGCAAGAGGGCGCCTGGCCTCCTGGAGTCCTAGCGACGGGTGGGTGGGGTCTGCCTGCCTCTCCAGGTGACTGGAGGTTGGGTGTGGATCCCCCAGAAACGTCTCCCAGGTGGGGCGGCTCTGATGCCTGCGTCACAAGGCAGTCACAAGGCCGGGACGGGCATCTTCCATCTCCGGGGCCCCTAAACTGCCCTCAGCCACCTGTCACACCAGACGGGGCGGTCAGAGCCATCCTCCCCCCTGGGCTACAACGGACTTTTGTGGCCACTCGGGGGACCGGCTGTCCCCATTTGCCCGGACGGAGGGATGTCCTGGGACACGGACTTTCAGTGCTAAAACCAGGGACATCCTGGGCAAGCTGGGGTGCTTGGTCACCCCTCACAGCAGTATGGGGCAGGGTGGTTCCGCGGGAGAGCTGGGTCCTCCCAGTGACCACACCTGCTTAGTCAGAGGGCGGCCGGAGCCACCTCCACCCCATGGCACCCATTCTTCCAGCCCTTTGGAATGCAGGGAGGGGTGTCCTGGGAGCCACTACCCCAGAACCAGGACGATCAGAGGCTGGTGACCTCTGCTGAGCTCCCCGTCTTCAGGTTTCCCATCCTGCTTCTCTCTGCTTCGGGATTTTCTGTGCTCAGCAAACATTGGTTTGGGCCTCTCTCCATCCTGCCCGGGTCCTACCAGGACTGCCAGCCTAGACTCGGGACGCCCAGGGTGTCCTGGGACAGGGCCAGGGCCTTGCACATCCCCCACGTCCCACAGACCACCTGCTCTGGACTGCCCTGAAGGTTGACGGGGCGGCAGCGGGGGG